>NC_064924.1:88420119-88742202 GCF_023897955.1 Schistocerca gregaria | reverse complement strand
TACTGGATGTTAACAAATTTCTCTTCTTCAGGAACGCTTTTCTTGCCATTTCCAGTCTACATTTTATATCCTCTCTACTTCGACCATCATCAGTTATTTTACTTCCTAAATAGCAAAACTCCTTTACTACTTTAAGTGTCTCATTTCCTAATCTAATTCCCTCAGCATCACCCGATTTAATTTGACTACATTCCATTATCCTCGTTTTGCTTTTGTTCATGTTCATCTTATATCCTCTTTTCAAGACACTTTCCATTCCGTTCAACTGCTCTTCCAAGTCCTTTGCTGTCTCTGACAGAATTACAATGTCATCAGCGAACCTCAAAGTTTTTACTTCTTCTCCAGGAATTTTAATACCTACTCCAAATTTTTCTTTTGTTTCCTTTACTGCTTGCTCAATATACAGATTGAATAACATCGGGGAGAGGCTACAACCCTGTCTCACTCCTTTCCCAACCACTGCTTCCCTTTCATGCCCCTCGACTCTAATAACTGCCATCTGGTTTCTGTACAAATTGTAAATAGCCTTTCGCTCCCTGTATTTTACCCCTGCCAACTTTAGAATTGGAAAGAGAGTATTCCAGTCAACATTGTCAAAAGCTTTCTCTAAGTCTACAAATGCTAGAAATGTAGGTTTGCCTTTTCTTAATCTTTCTTCTAAGATAAGTCGTAAGGTCAGTATTGCCTCACGTGTTCCAACATTTCTACGGAATCCAAACTGCTCCTCCCCGAGGTCCGCATCTACCAGTTTTTCCATTCGTCTGTAAAGAATTCGCGTTAGTATTTTGCAGCTGTGACTTATTAAACTGATAGTTCGGTAATTTTGACATCTGTCAGCGCCTGCTTTCTTTGGGATTGGAATTATCATATTCTTCTTGAAGTCTGAGGGTGTTTCACCTGTCTCATACATCTTGCTCACCAGCTGGTAGAGTTTTGTCATGACTGGCTCTCCCAAGGCCGTCAGTAGTTCTAATGGAATGTTGTCTACTCCTGGGGCCTTGTTTCGACTCAGGTCTTTCAGTGCACTGTCAAACTCTTCACGCAGTATCTTACCTCCCATTTCGTCTTCATCTACATCCCCTTCCATATCCATAATATTGTCCTCAAGTACATCGCCCTTGTATAAACCTTCTATATACTCCTTCCACCTTTCTGCCTTCCCTTCTTTGCTTAGAACTGGGTTGCCATCTGAGCTCTTGATATTCATACACGTGGTTCTCTTCTCTCCAAAGATCTCTTTAATTTTCCTGTAGGCAGTATCTATCTTACCCCTAGTGAGATAAGCTTCTACATCCTTACATTTGTCCTCTAGCCATCCCTGCTTAGCCATTTTGCACTTCCTGTCGATCTCATTTTTGAGACGTTTGTATTCCTTTTTGCCTGCTTCATTTACTGCATTTTTATATTTCTCCTTTCATCAATTAAATTCAATATTTCTTCTGTTACCCAAGGATTTCTAGCAGCCCTCGTCTTTTTACCTACTTTATCATCTGCTGCCTTCACTACTTCATCCCTCAGAGCTACCCATTCTTCTTCTACTGTATTTCTTTCCCCCATTGCTGTCAATTGTTCCCTTATGCTCTCCTTGAAACTCTGTACAACCTCTGGTTCTTTCAGCTTATCCAGATCCCATGTCCTTAAATTCCCAACTTTTTGCAGTTTCTTCAGTTTTAACCTACAGGTCATAACCAATAGATTGTGGTCAGAGTCCACATCTGCCCCTGGAAATGTCCTACAATTTAAAACCTGATTCCTAAATCTCTGTCTTACCATTATATAATCTATCTGATACCTTTTAGTATCTCCAGGATTCTTCCATGTATACAACCTTCTTTTATGATTCTTGAACCAAGTGTTAGCTATGATTAAGTTATGCTCTGTGCAAAATTCTACCAGACGGCTTCCTCTTTCATTTCTTAGCCCCAATCCATAATCACCTACTATGTTTCCTTCTCTCGCTTTTCCTACTGACGAATTCCAGTCACCCATGACTATTAAATTTTCGTCTCCCTTCACTACCTGAATAATTTCTTTTATCTCATCATACATTTTATCAATTTCTTCATCATCTGCAGAGCTAGTTGGCATATAAACTTGTACTACCGTAGTAGGCATTGGCTTTGTGTCTATCTTGGCCACAATAATGCGTTCACTATGCTGTTTGTAGTAGCTTACCCGCACTCCTATTTTTTTATTCATTATTAAACCTACTCCTTCATTACCCATATTTGATTTTGTATTTAGAACCCTGTAGTCACCTGACCAAAAGTCTTGTTCCTCCTGCCACCGAACTTCACTAATTCCCACTATATCCAACTTTAACCTATCCATTTCCCTTTTTAAATTTTCTAACCTACCTGCCCGATTAAGGGATCTGACATTCCAGCTCCGATCCGTAGAACGCCAGTTTTCTTTCTCCTGATAACGACGTCCTCCTGAGTAGTCCCCGCCCGGAGATCCGAATGGGGGCCTATTTTACCTCCGGAATATTTTACCCAAGAGGACGTCATCATCATTTAATCATACAGTAAAGCTGCATGTCCTCGGGGAAAATCACGGCTGTAGTTTCCCCTTGCTTTCAGCCGTTCGCAGTACCAGCACAGCAAGGCCGTTTTGGTTAATGTTGCAAGGCCAGATCAGTCAATCATCCAGACTGTTGCCCCGGCAACTACTGAAAAGGCTGCTGCCCCTCTTCAGGAACCACACGTTTGTCTGGCCTCTCAACAGATACCCCTCCGTTGTGGGTGCACCTACGGTACGGCTATCTGTATCGCTGAGGCACGCAAGCCTCTCCACCAACGGCAAGGTCCATGGTTCATGGGGGGGAGGTATACTTAGCAAATGAAAGATTTTGATAGAGAACAAACAATGTATATACCTTAATAGTGTTCAAAAGTCATTATATATATATATATATATATATATATATATATATATATATATATATATCAGTTCATGACATCCAGTCTTACAAAGTTACTCTCTCTGATGGACACACGTCCAGATCATCCGCTCTCAAAACTCCGCCATCTCACTTCCCACATCCACGACTGCTGGCGGCTCACCTCCAACTGCGCAACACTACGCGCTGTTCACATCCAACTGCCCAACACTACTATAGAGAATATTTCAACAATGCACACAGCACATTCAGTGATTTTCATACAGAGCGCTACGTGGCGTTCCCAAAAAAAATTCTATGTCGCTATACACGGCATTCCTGCGCGCTAACCACTTGGCCACGCCAAACAACATAAGCTTGGCGCTCAATTCTCTTACTATTGTGCAGAGGAACTAGGCTGCCTTTGTTGCCAAAAGGCGCTGTGTAAGTCATAAATGAGTAATAGTTTGGAAGGTTTCCAATATCAGGCTTCACGTAATTGCTTTCCATTGTTATTTGAAAGTTGTAAACACGTTTCGATAATTACTAACTAAACCATTTGTGGGAAAAAGTACACAAAGTCACTAAGAATGTCAGGTCACGCTCATGTAATATGTGTAAGCAGAGCCAATGTCTTGATATTTAATGATCTTTAAACTCTTATTTGCATTAAAATAACACGTATTTTGATAGAATATTTATGGAAAACTTTTTTTTGAATGTAATCACTCACAGTAACAACCTAACCTAACCATATTTCTAACTAAGGAAAATAGTCTATTGTGAAATAACTTTCCAACCAGATGCGTCCACTGGTGATTTTTTAGTAACACAATCACCAAATCCAAAGCTAAAACCGCTAAATATGTTTAAAATAGCAATTTATGGGAGTACAAAAACCACGGCTCACCAGTCGACAGGGCTACACAGAAATCCAAAACCTCTCAGTACAATCGTCGTAAAATCGGTGATAGGACTGTTTGGTAACAGGTCTCAGAAGCTTAGGTGAATAGGATATTTCGATAAAGAACCGAAAATGACGTCACTACCGAGACAAACCTACTACACCGATCGGTATGAACGATACAGAATAGGGCCCCAGGCTCGGCCGGCTGTGCCACTCTCGGGCTTGCCGGCATTTCTGTACCTGAATTTTACGCGCTTTGGACGCTTTCTCATCGGCGACCTGCGTGGTTTCTTAGAGGACGACTTTTTTTGTTCGTCTTTGTGCACGTCTTTAGCAGATGTGGGTGAGGTGGTGATTTTTCGATTGTTGGCCGCGGTTTGAGTGCCCTCTCAAGCCATCTCTTGTATTTCTTTCTATCTTCCCTGCGAGTCCCGCGATCGCGTTAGCGAGGAGTAGCTTAGATTTAAGGCGTATTTCCCCTTGGGGGTGCATGTTCGTGTCTCGTGATCGTGAGGGTCACAGGTGCTTTGCCTTGTCTGGACGGGTAGGACAGGCTTCCAGGGTAATGTTGGTCGCTGGCATGGTTTCAAGCAGGCGGGCCCCACCCTAAAAGGCCTGTCACGCGCGGGTAACTGGCCAATGACCAGCCTCTGACGTGGAGTTTGCCCTAAAATACGAGGGGCAGAACTAGCCTTTGTGGCAGCAGGAGTAGGCCTACTAGTGGCAGCAGAAGTGCTCGATGTGGAGGGAAAACCGGCCCGCAGCGGCAGCAAGGCGCGCCTCAACCCATAGCTTGCAATCTACAACGACAATTCAGCTCAACGGCTGTAGTAAATACAGCCCCTGGCGTGTCAATCTTCTTGCAACATCACTCCCGATTTGAAAAAGTCAGGAGCTCAGAAGCCTTAGCCTACGAAACACACAGCTCTGAACCACCGTGTGTCCGAATCAACCAGTTCCGCAAGCGGATTCCTGTGGCTGAGTAACCGTGCGATGGAGTGAACTAGCGCAGCCCAGCATATGAGTCCACTCATTCCGGCAGCTACTCATCAATTTGTCCTATTCATCTTCGGGGCGCAGCTTAAATACGCTACTGGCCATTAAAATTGCTACACCAAAAAGAAATGCGGATGATAAATGGGTATTCATTGGTCAAATATATTATACTAGAACTGACATGTAATTACATTTTCATGCAGTTTGCGTGCATAGATCATGAGAAATCAGTACCCAGAACAACCACCTCTGGCCGTAATAACGGCGTTGATACGCCTGGGCATTGAGTCAAACAGAGCTTGGATGACGTGTACAGGTACACCTTCCCATGCAGCTTCAACACGATACCACAGTTCATCAAGAGTAGTGACTGGCGTATTGTGAGGAGCCAGTTGCACGTGAGGAGCCAGTTGCTCGGTCACCATTGACCACACGTTTACAGTTGGTGAGAGGTCTGGAGAATGTGTGGGCCAGGGCAGCAGTTGGACATTTTCTGTATCCAGAAAGGCCCCTACAGGTCATTATCCTGCTGAAATGTAAGGTTTAGCAGGGATCGAATGAAGCGTAGAGCCACGGGTCGTAACACCTCTGAAATGTAATGTCCACTGTTCAAGGTGCCGTCAATGCGAACAAGAGGTGACCGAGACGTGTAACCAGTGGCACCCTATACCATCACGCCGGGTGATACGCCAGTATGGCGATGATGAATATACGTTTCGAATGTGCCTTCACCGCGATTCGCCAACCACGGATGCGACCATCATAATGCTGTAAACAGAACCTGGATTCATCCGAAAAAATGACGTTTTACCATTCGTGCACCCAGGTTCGTCGTCGAGTACACCTTCACAGGCGCTCGTGTCTGTGGTGCAGCGTCAAGGGTAACTGAGCCAGAGTCTCCGAGCTGATAGTCCATGCTGCTGCAAACGTCGTCGAACTGTTCGTGCCTATGGTTGTTGTCTTGCAAACGGCCCCATCTGTTGACTGAGGTATGGAGACGTGGCTGTACGACCCGTTACAGCCATGCGGATAAGATGCCTGTCATCTCGACTGCTAGTGATACTAGGCCGTTGGGATCCAGCAGGGCGTTCCGTATTACCCTCCTGAACCCACCGATTCCATATTCTGACAACAGTCACTGGATCTCGACCAACGCGAGCAGCAATGTCGTGATACGATAAATCGCAATCGCGATAGGCTACAATCCGACCTTTGCCAAACTCAGAAACGAGATTGTACACATTTCTCCTCCTTACACGAGGCATCACAACAAAGTTTCACCAGGCAACGCCGGTCAACTGCTGTTTGTGTATGACAAATCGGTTGGAAATTTTCCTCATGTCAGCGCCAACGTTGTGTGAATGCTCTGAAACACTAATCATTTGCATATCACAGCATCTTCTTGCTGTCGGTTAAATTTCGCGTCTGTAGCACGTCATCTTCCTGGTGTAGCAATTTTAATGGCCAGTAATGTAGCTCCAGGTCTGTACTACGGGAGAAGTCTGTTATTTCGTCGAATGATGTTGCTAGATCTAAAAGGTTCCTGCATCGTCGACACAGGATACGCAACATGTAACGCCATCTGGAGACGATCTTGTCAACATCAACTCCTTGATATATATTAAACTGGCTGAGGCTGCATTTACATGTTACGCTAAGGCCTTACTTTTGTACTTGAGCCAAGCTCGTAACAGTATTTTTCAAAGTCAGGACAAAATTCGTTGTAGTCGGTATATGAGGACAACAGGTCCACATCGGAGACGGTCCGAATATATCGCGATGGGTTGCAGCCCTATACGTACCTAAAGTCATCAGTATAGTACAAAATGTGTTCACACGAACATGTCAGTTCAAACGACCCTAAAGTCGAGGAGATTGTTTGTCGGTGGATGGAGGAAGATGTCAGTGATAAATGTCAAGAAACAGACGAAAAAGACGACACTATTACAACAGCCAGTGATCACGAGTTTACTATAAACAAGAAGATCATTTAGAGGAAGATGTTCAGGACAGTTGTGACTGGGACCTTACTGTTTCTCCAACAAAACATTAATGTGTTAATTAAGATCAAATGTGTTCTGAGGGGTGACGAAGAAAATTTTAGATGCCAGCATTGCATTTCAACTTTGCAGAATTTGTTTGTGTGCCTATCGATGGCAATTTTGAACCCTCTAATTTATTTGAATATTTACTTGCTATAGAGATATTCTAATTTTTCAGAATGTAAAATTCAGTTCTATAACATTTCCTTTATGTGTATTACTTAAAAAACAGCACAAAATATGTTTTTTGTGTGATAAAAAGCAGGTACTGCAGGCCTTATTTAATGCAATAAAATCAACAAAGAGCATTTAAACAACACTTAAATAACTGCAAAAATGTTATATTAGTTAAATAAAAAATTTCAAATAATTTTGTGCTTGAAATCTCGGTTTAAACGTAGGAGTCCTACAGACACCACCTGTGGCACACATTCCAGAAAAGCCACATTGAGAGTTGAGGGGTAAAACTATCTTTCTGCAAGTTTTTTTTACACAATTTTAGCAAATTTCGTAATTATGTAAGTATATTTGATAAAAATAAGTGCCGGCCGTAGTAACCGTGCGGTTCTAGGCGCTACAGTCTGGAACCACGAATCCGCTACAGTCGCAGGTTCAAATCCTGCCTCGGGCATGGATGTGTGTGATGTCATTAGGTTAGTTAGGTTTAAGTAGATCTAAGTTCTAGGGGAATGATGACGTCATAAGTTGAGTCCCATAGTGCTCAGAGCCATTTGAAGCATTTGAGCCATAAAAATAAGGTATTATTGACAATTATTACCGAAATGAGCTATGTTGATGAAAAATATTGCACACAAAAAATTGAATGCATCATTGTAATAAATAAATTACAAATTGCATAAACCACCCAAAAAATTGAAAATAAAGCATTAAAAGTACAGTAAAATTTATATCTTATTGTTTATCGCAGCTACCGTACATTAGTTTTAGTACAGTGTATAATAAAGAATCAGTTTTATTTGATCCTCATAAATTTAGAAATACTGCATAAATATTTAACAATGGAAAATCCAGGATGGAATATAACTTATGAAAAGAATAGAGTGCTACTCAACACACTGCGGAGGTATTGAGCCGACTCTTATCATCTCAGCTATATGGTAAATTGCATAGACGTTTGATTAGAAAGAGAAGAAAATGGGCTACATGAGTTGATAACATATAGGTTTCCAGGAACTGTATTTTACAGTAATTTCATTTTGCATTTCCTTACTTTGATGAGCAAACTCATTGACTGTGTAACTGAATTCGAAATTACGACCTATATAGTACTCCATTGCCAAGGTAGTTAAATTTGACAGTTTGCTTTCACACATACTCGACACTGAGTAGTTTTTATCAGGATTAAACTGCTTCAGCAAGACGCTGGAGTCACTGTCACTGGGTGAAATACTGTTAAATCTATTTCAGTATTTGGGTAGCATATCATGACACATAATGTGAAAAACCTTTAAAATATCCAACGAGAAGTCATTTCAGTGCTCTTCGTCGGTTCTTTCAGTTGGAAGTTGAAAGTAGCTATTTCATTAACTAGCTACAGAGCTTTCATGTAAAGCGACTGTTTGCGGCAGGTTCACATGAGGATTCATCTTGGATGAAGAGAGTGTATCTTCTTGGGCATACAAATTAACAACTCTCGTGATATTTTTAATTACTCACAGAATGGTAATTCTTTTTACTGAACACAGCTGAAATTTAGGACGAGTGAAAGTACTTAGTGGAGAGCAAGTGAATTAAACATCCCCTTTACCTCTTTTGCTCTGTTCCTCCACTGTCATGTCTCGTTTCAGTTCTCAGTAGTCAGAAATCGACAAAAACCGGAAGTCTTCGGTCAAATAGCATATATACTTCAGCACTTGCTCGCTTGTCTTTGAAATACTACAATATATATAACAGAGTAGCAGCAGAACTTCCTTGTTGAATATGACCGAGCTGTCAGGCAGCAGGCGAGTGACCTGAGTGCACTGTTGCCACAGTACAGTGCTGGGTGCCTATTCTGTATCTTTCCGCCATTGTGCCGACCGTTTCGGTACTCAAGAGCACCGAACGGTCTAGTACTGGAATTAGAGTCCCATCTTTATTCAGTATGCATTTCGGTAGCGATATCGTTCGGGTCTAGAGAAATGAAGTGCTGTTGTCGGGTCGCGTCGCGCAAGCCAATCAAAAGCAAGCATGCGCGCATGCGCACTGCAGCGCGCACAGCGCCACGAACACAAAGCGGCTAGCAGCCGACACGGCGCGCTATTCTTCGCAGTACGAAGTGTTGCTAAAATACCAGCGGAAATGTCGGACGAGTATGATTCTCAGCTGAAATTCATAGAAATTTTTACAGTTTCCCTCACCGCATGTTTCCATGCACACATAAAAACGATAGCGTTTTTGACTGTATTCTGTTGATTGTCATAAATTCCGCATAATGTCATCTTATTCTCATTCACACTGACATCGTATTTTGGATTTTACGTTTCGGAAAATGAGTTCGGAATAGTGTGTAGTACTACATTGCACTGATACATCTACAAAAACACACGAAAAATTGATTGAGAGTTTCAAAGAATAAGAAGATATACAGAATGTGGTTATAACTCGCTGCTAGAGATCCAAGTGATTAAGTAGCCCATTTCCCTATATTATATGTCAATGATTTCTGTCTTAAAAACAAAATTGAAAAAACGAGTTTTCGAGAGCTCCTGCAGTTCATCAAAGTTTATAACATGCATCTCATGAATGAAAGTGTTTCGTATATGGTGCTCCATTCTAAAAATATTATGACGGAGATGTTTCATCTCTGTCTACTGTTGTTGAGGATTCGATCGCAGATAAGCAAGATTATGAAGGAGACTGCTGCTAGTTACATTTCCAATAATTGAAGTTGTGCTTTTCGATTCCTGTCTAACCACATACTCTTAAATCGCTACATATTCGGAAAAAAATGGTGAATTATTTCTGACAACAAAAAATATAAAGGTCACTGTCGGTTGTTTCACTCACAGCAATTTCATCTCCAGCAGTTTTATATTTCGTATTTTAAACACACAGAAACCACGAAATCATTACTGAGGAAGTGCGCTCTTACATGTAAGTAATATTGCAGAAAAAAAATCTTAACTTACGTGAATAACAATGTCTGAGAACGTGTTGCATATATGAAGAGGGAAAAAATTTTTTTTCCACCCATCCAGGCGCGAACCCGTGTCCTTGGGTGTAGCCATCCCACACGCTAACGACATAGCTACGCTAATCAACAGCTACGTGTGGCAAAAAACTTGTACTATTGCGAAGGAACGTAGGCTGACTTTGTTGCCAAACGATGCTGCGTAAGTCAGAAATGGGTAATAGTTTGGAAGGTTTCTAATTTCAGGCTTCACATAATTGCTTTCCACTGTTACTTGAAAGTTGTAAACACGTTTTGACAATTGCTAACTAAACCATTTGTGGGAAAAAGTACACAAAGGCACTAGTAACGTCAGTTCACATTCATGTAATTAATGTACGTAAGCAGAGCCGATGTCTTGCTATTTAATGATCTTTAAACTCTTTTTTGCATTAAAATTAGACGTATTTTGAGAGAATATTGACCGAAAACGTTTTCTTTTTGGATGTAATCATTCTCAGTAACAACCCCTAAAACCGTTAAATACGTTAAAAGTAACAGATTATAGGTGTACATAAACCACAGCTCATCGATCGACAGGGCCACACCGAAATCCATATCCTCTCGGTACAATTGTCGTAAAATCGGTGGGAGGACCGTTCGGTAACAAGTCCCAGAAGCTTACTGAATAGGATATTTCGATAGAGAACCGAAAATGACGTCACTGCCGAATCTAACCAACTACACCGATAGATATGAACGATACAGAATAGGGCGCCTGGAGATACACGTCTGTTCGATAGTAGTCGCTTTTTTGTGGTACTGTTTGGACAAAATGACATTGTAGAAATGACACTGTGGCAACAGTGTGCGGTTACAGTGATGGACAGAGGGGCAAAGAGTTACAGTCGAGTCAGTGTAGGCAGATCCCTGACAGCTGCAGTGGGCTTAGCGCAGAACACGGTGGCCGATTCGCATTGTCAAATTTTTGCCCAAGGCGATTGGCGAGTGCAGACTTTTGTTCAGTAGGGGAGGCCAACACCCGCTTTCGGCCAACCGGCGACACGCTGGGATGATAGAATTGAGGCGCACGTTCTGCAATCTTTCTCAAACGATTTTATAGAAACCATTCTGTAAAAAAAAATAATTTTTGCATAACTTACGGCTTTATATATCAGCTTCATCATATCGCTTATCATTATAGTTATTATGATATTTTCACTGAAGTAAGACACTATGTGAAATTCGAAAAAGTTTGCAACGAAAAATTGGAGTCAGTATGATTTTGCGTTTGGTGTATGTTACATAATATGTTGCTACGTGTGAAATTTAGCTAACATATTGATGTTTCTTTAGAATAGGTGGACCACCACTCTCGAGAAGGTTTATCCGATGTAGCACACTCATTTACGGCCCGCCAGCGATAAAGCCAGAATGAAATATCCACAACATTCCTCATATTTCATAAACAGTTTGAGATATCGAAATGAGATTTTTGCAAGTGATAGCACACAAAGAGGATAATATTTTACCATTTGGTTATTACGTGAAACTTCATTATCTAGCATGGTACTCCACTAACTACAGACTTTGTCGATTAAAAAATGTAATTTATATGGAATTTTTAAGGGCCGTCAGTAGCTGGTGAAACGAGAAATCCTGTGGGTTTTGGAACAACGTAAGTGAAGACATTACACGTTTATTTTTGTACCGAGGATGTGCTTTTCCATAAGCTAATGACCTTATTCTTCCTCTGTACCTCACTTAATAAACTTAATAAAGCATTGTTGCAGAATTAGTTGCGTATGCACAACTTGTTAGTGACGTGACTCCGCTGTGTTTTGGCAAATGAAGCAAATTTTAACATGGATACAGGAGAAACGGAGGTTTTACTCAATATTCACAGCTGTTTAAGTTACAAATGGTTCGGAGAAAATAAATCGCTATTTTTGTTGCATTTTCGGCGGAATTCTTTTAGATGCTAACCAAACCAGAGTGATAGACCTTTTTGAATGGTCACCCTGGTCAGGTGACTACAGGGTTATAAACACAAAATCAAATAGGGGTAATGCAGGAGTAGGTTTAATAATGAATAGGAAAATAGGAATGCGGGTAAGCTACTACAAACAGCATAGTGAACGCATTATTGTGGCCAAGATAGATACGAAGCCCACACCTACTACAGTAGTACAAGTTTATATGCCAACTAGCTCTGCAGATGATGAAGAAATTGAAGAAATGTACGATGAAATAAAAGAAATTATTCAGATAGTGAAGGGAGACGAAAATTTAATAGTAATGGGTGACTGGAATTCGAGTGTAGGAAAAGGGAGAGAAGGAAACATAGTAGGTGAATATGGATTGGGGCTAAGAAATGAAAGAGGAAGCCGCCTAGTAGAATTTTGCACAGAGCACAACTTAATCATAGCTAACACTTGGTTTAAGAATCACGAAAGAAGGTTGTATACGTGGAAGAACCCTGGAGATACTAAAAGGTATCAGATAGATTATATAATGGTAAGACAGAGATTTAGGAACCAGGTTTTAAGTTGTAAGACATTTCCAGGGGCAGATGTGGACTCTGACCACAATCTATTGGTTATGACCTGTAGATTAAAACTGAAGAAACTGCAAAAATGTGGGAAATTAAGGAGATGGGACCTGGATAAACTGAAAGAACCAGAGGTTGTACAGAGTTTCAGAGAGAGCATAAGGGAACAATTGACAGGAATAGGGGAAAGAAATACAGTAGAAGAAGAATGGGTAACTCTGAGGGATGTAGTAGTGAAGGCAGCAGAGGATAAAGTAGGTACAAAGACGAGGGCTGCTAGAAATCCTTGGGTAACAGAAGAAATATTGAATTTAATTGATGAAAGGAGAAAATATAAAAATGCAGTAAATGAAGCAGGCAAAAAGGAATACAAACGTCTCAAAAATGAGATCGACAGGAAGTGCAAAATGGCTAAACAGGGATGGCTAGAGGACAAATGTAAGGATGTAGAAGCTTATCTCACTAGGGGTAAGATAGATACTGCCTACAGGAAAATTAAAGAGACCTTTTTAGAGAAGAGAACCACGTGTATGAATATCAAGAGCTCAGATGGCAGCCCAGTTCTAAGCAAAGAAGGGAAGGCAGAAAGGTGGAAGGAGTATATAGAAGGTTTATACAAGGGCGATGTACTTGAGGACAATATTATGGAAATAGAAGAGGATGTAGATGAAGACGAAATGGGAGATACGATACTGTGTGAAGAGTTTGACAGAGCACTGAAAGACCTCAGTCGAAACAAGGCCCCCGGAGTAGACAACATTCCATTAGAACTACTGACGGCCTTGGGAGAGCCAGTAATGACAAAACTCTACCAGCTGGTGAGCAAGATGTATGAGACAGGCGAAATACCCTCAGACTTCAAGAAGAATATAATAATTCCAATCCCAAAGAAAGCAGGTGCTGACAGATGTGAAAATTACCGAACTATCAGTTTAATAAGCCACGGCTGCAAAATACTAACGCGAATTCTTTACAGACGAATGGAAAAACTGGTAGATGCAGACCTCGGGGAAGATCAGTTTGGATTCCGTAGAAATGTTGGAACACGTGAGGCAATACTGACCTTACGACTTATCTTAGAAGAAAGATTAAGAAAAGGCAAACCTACGTTTCTAGCATTTGTAGACTTAGAGAAAGCTTTTGACAATGTTGACTGGAATACTCTTTTTCAAATTCTAAAGGTGGCAGGGGTAAAATACAGGGAGCGAAAGGCTATTTATAATTTGTACAGAAACCAGATGGCAGTAATAAGAGTCGAGGGGCATGAAAGGGAAGCAGTGGTTGGGAAAGGAGTGAGACAGGGTTGTTGCCTCTCCCCGATGTTATTCAATCTGTATATTGAGCAAGCAGTAAAGGAAACAAAAGAAAAATTTGGAGTAGGTATTAAAATTCATGGAGACGAAGTAAAAACATTGAGGTTCGCCGATGACATTGTAATTCTGTCAGAGACGGCAAAGGACTTGGAAGAGCAGTTGAACGGAATGGACAGTGTATTGAAAGGAGGATATAAGATGAACATTAACAAAAGCAAAACGAGGATAATGGAATGTAGTCAAATTAAATCGGGTGATGCTGAGGGAATTAGATTAGGAAATGAGACACTTAAAGTAGTAAAGGGGTTTTGCTATTTAGGAAGTAAAATAACTGATGATGGTCGAAGTAGAGAGGATATAAAATGTAGACTGGCAATGGCAAGGAAAGCGTTTCTGAAGAAGAGAAATTTGTTAACATCGAATATAGATTTATGTATCAGGAAGTCGTTTCTGAAAGTATTTGTTTGGAGTGTAGCCACGTATGGAAGTGAAACATGGACGATAACTAGTTTGGACAAGAAGAGAATAGAAGCTTTCGAAATGTGGTGCTACAGAAGAATACTGAAGATAAGGTGGATAGATCACGTAACTAATGAGGAGGTATTGAATAGGATTGGGGAGAAGAGAAGTTTGTGGCACAACTTGACTAGAAGAAGGGATCGGTTGGTAGGACATGTTTTGAGGCATCAAGGGATCACAAATTTAGCATTGGAGGGCAGCGTGGAGGGTAAAAATCGTAGAGGGAGACCGAGAGATGAGTACACTAAGCAGATTCAGAAGGATGTAGGTTGCAGTAGGTACTGGGAGATGAAGCAGCTTGCACAGGATAGAGTAGCATGGAGAGCTGCATCAAACCAGTCTCAGGACTGAAGACAACAACAACAAACAACCATGAAAGTGTGGACGTGTAAGTGCTCCACATAAAAAATACAAAAAAGTAAGGGCAGGCTTCAGGTTAGAGGGGCACTTCCCCTCCACCACTCGGCGTTTCCCCTTCGCAACCGCCCCCCCCCCCCTCCACACAATTCCCTCCACTAACTATCGCTCTCGCCACGCGTCCCATGTTACCGTATTCTGCGTTCTCTGTACACGCGTCTACGTCAGTCACGTAGCACGATTTTGTAAACGTCTGTATGGCAACGTCTCAGTGTTTGTCACAGTTCTATAGACGACTATTGTTTTCGCCAACAGCCGTCGACTTAAGACTTTGCGTGGTTGTGCAGAGAGGAAAACCCGTCTGTCACCTGTTTGTCTTGTGCGACGCCTTTGGCTACCTATGTGAAGCCAGCAGGGACGTTGAAGATGGCAGGAGCGCTAATTCGTGCTAACTGGTGGAACACATAAAAGGCGACGATTCACTGCCTGCTCGGTCGCTACGATGCCTACAGAAAACATGCTTCTACAAAAGACTGATAACGATAAAAGCATACAAGTGTAATGCTGAGACAACTGGGCAACATTGTTCCCGTGTTAGCATTCTGCAAAGAGAACGAAAACACTTTGCTTACCGCCAATGTCAGACACAATTCAAACACTCCGATTCTCAGAAAGCGATAACTTTTGTTGCAGCTGTGCTTCCGTGCAAAGCCCCTTTTGACGTGAGCGACTTCCTTGTATCAATCGACTGCTAGTGGCACCTGCGTGCACTGCATCGCCCTGCCGTTTTATTCGTATTCTGAGACTCACGTGTCAGTAGTGACCGTTGGTGTTCAAACGGCGGCGCCAGAGTTGCGTGTCTTCTGACTACTGTCTGTCACTTAGCACTGCTTCCGAAGAGTGAAACTGAGTTCTAGTTAAACAGTAACTGTAGAATAATCCTTTATTAGTACAATATGTTTCGTTATCACTGAAACTGCACCAGGAACACATGAAGAGATAAAACAAAGTCTGGAGGAAAAATTAAAAAAAAAACAATTGAACAAGACATCCAGTGAAATCAATGTGCAACTTCACTGACGTTTAGATACTAAATATATGAAACAGACAATAACCTTCAATAGAATCGAGTACACAAAAAGCAGAACACTCATAATCAAGTCATTTACAGTGAAATGTAGAGATTATTGGACGCCTCCATCAGTTTCAGTCATGTTGTATTAAAACGTCTTTAAAAGAAACGGTAGACGAAATAAGAGTGATGAAATGAAACATATGGCGGTGGTAAATGCCCCAAGTTCTAAAAAGAAACATGGAGATCAATCGAATGAAAATACAGGGTGTCCCACACAAACCTCTCTGATTTCAAAGACCCAAGAAAAAAAACCGCAGTAGATACGAGAATGAAACATGCACCACATTGCAGGCATTTCAAAGAATTTATTTATTTATCATCAATACACCTCTAAATGTGAATCATTTGTAGTACGAAGAATATCGAGTCTATATTCGGTTTCTTGCCAAGTTCTTTGTAACATTTCCTCTGTTATTATTGCAATCGTATTAGTAATGCGATGTCGCAGTGTAGGAAAGCGCCCACTTTGGTCGCATTCAGGAATCCCCACATGAAGAAATCAAGCGGCGTAATGTTGGGTGAACGTGGTCGCCAGGCAAAGGGTCCTCCGCGTCCGATCCAACGACTGAGAAATTTCCTATCCGGGAACTTGCCAACAGCCGTTGACCAATGCGGCGGAGCTCCATCTTGTTGAAAACTGATGTTTGCTTGTAAGTATTGTATCTGAGGGTACACAAACTGCTCCAACATGTCCAGATACACTGTCCCATTCACTGTTTGCTCTACAAAGAAGAATGGTCTAACAATCCTGCCGTGGATTGGCCCGCACCAGACGTTGAGTTTAGGGTTATCACGTACATGTTCAATATAGCATATAGATGCTATGCTGATTATATTTATATGTTTTGACGATGCCATTGTGGCCGTATCACTTTAAGACACGGTGTAAAAAAGATCTGAGGATGTTCATAACATAACAGACTGAAACGGGTCATCGTCTAAAGAATTCATTTGTGATCAGAGACTGGAATTAAAAAGCATTTTACAGTATTGGATCACTGTTTGTACACGCGATTTTGTCGCAGTTGCTGAAAATGGGTTCATCACTTCGAACAGGAAAGAAAACGGCAACCCTCTGGAAACTTCAATGCCACACCCTCAGTTGGTAAAGTCGTGGCGACGGTCTACTGGGACTCTGAAGGGATTATTCTGTTTGATGTCCTCCCTCATGGTGCAAAGATTAACTCTGAAATGTGTTGTGCTACCCTCAGGAAATGGAAGAAACGACTTCAGGATGTTCTTCACCATAAAAATGCCAACGAATTCTTCTCCATGACAACGCAAGACCTCACACAAGTGCGCACACATCCAGAGGAGCTCACAAGCCGGCCGCGGTGGTCTCGCGGTTCTAGGCGCGCAGTCGGGAACCGTGCGACTGCTACGGTCGCAGGTTCGAATCCTGCCTCGGGCATGGATGTGTGTGATGTCCTTAGGTTAGTTAGGTTTAAGTACTTCTAAGTTCTAGGGGACTAATGACCACAGCAGTTGAGTCCCATAGTGCTCAGAGCCATTTGAACCATTTTTTGAGCTCACAAGACTTCGTTAGACTGTTCTCCCTCACCGACCTTGCAGGCCGGATCTCCCACCTTCTGGCTTCCATCTGTTTGCCCAAGGAAGAAAGAACTCCGCAGAAAGCAGTGCATGGATGATAGGGATGTTGTTGATACAGGGAAGATTTTGACGCTGAAGTCGACCAGTAGGGTGGTACCGTGCTGACATACAGATCCTTCCAGTGAGACGGCGTAAGGTCGTCGCATTGAACGTAGATTTTGTTGAAAAATAAGGTTTTGTACACAAAAAAATGGGGAATAATAAGGTGCACTTGAATCCTTAATAAATCAACCTCCTTTTAGAGAAAGTAATGTGTTGCATTACGTATTGAATGCTCCTCGTATATCAATAACTTTGTCTTGGACCTAATTCAGAGGAACAGCACAGGCCGATAATCTACTTCACAACAGAAAGCTTTATTTAAATGACACAGAGTAACAATAAGCGTATTTTTCAAAGTTGAAGGATATAACTTTTTCTCTTGTAGTATTACTGAAGGCATTTCTGCATATTTTAGCATTTCGTTTAAGTACGCTATGTGGAGATAAGTCATAAAGATAACGTTTGAATGATATTTCCGCCGTTTGACTGTACAAACTTCTTTATCTACATCTACATCTACATCCATACTCCGCAAGCCACCTGACGGTGTGTGGCGGAGGGTACCCTGAGTACCTCTATCGGTTCTCCCTTCTATTCCAGTCTCGTATTGTACGTGGAAAGAAGGATTGTCGGTATGCTTCTGTGTGGGCTCTAATCTCTCTGATTTTATCCTCATGGTCTCTTCGCGAGATATACGTAGGAGGGAGCAATATACTGCTTGACTCTTCGGTGAAGGTATGTTCTCGAAACTTTAACAAAAGCCCGTACCGAGCTACTGAGCGTCTCTCCTGCAGAGTCTTCCACTGGAGTATATCTATCATCTCCGTAACGCTTTCGCGATTACTAAATGATCCTGTAACGAAGCGCGCTGCTCTCCGTTGGATCTTCTCTATCTCTTCTATCAACCCTATCTGGTGCGGATCCCACACTGCTGAGCAGTATTCAAGCATTGGGCGAACAAGCGTATTGTAACCTACTTCCTTTGTTGTCGGATTGCATTTCCTTAGGATTCTTCCAATGAATCTCAGTCTGGCATCTGCTTTACCGACGATCAACTTTATATGATCATTCCGTTTTAAATCACTCCTGATGCGTACTCCCAGATAATTTATGGAATTAACTGCTTCCAGTTGCTGACCTGCTATTTTGTAGCTAAATGATAAGGGACCTATCTTTCTCTGTATTCGCATCACATTACACTTGTCTACATTGAGATTCAATTGCCATTCCGTGCACTATGCGTCAATTCGCTCCAGATCCTCCTGCATTTCAGTACAATTTTCCATTGTTGCAACTTCTCGATACACCACAGCATCATCTGCAAAAAGCCTCAGTGAACTTCCGATGTCATCCACCAGGTCATTTATATGTATTGTGAGTAGCAACGGTCCTATGACACTCCCCTGCGGCACACCTGAAATCACTCTTACTTCGGAAGACTTCTCTCCATTGAGAATGACATGCTGCGTTCTGTTATCTAGGAACTCCTCAATCGAATCACACAATTGATCTGATAGTCCGTATGCTCTTACTTTGTTCATTAAACGACTGTTGGGAACTGTGTCAAACGCCTTGCGGAAGTCAAGAAACACGGCATCTACCTGTGAACCCGTGTCTAAGGCCCTCTGAGTCTCGTGGACGAATAACGCGAGCTGGGTTTCACACGACCGTCTTTTTCGAAACCCATGCTGATTCCTACAGAATAGATTTCTAGTCTCCAGAAAAGACATTATACTCGAACATAATACGTGTTCCAAAATTTTACAACTGATCGACGTTAGAGATATAGGTCTATAGTTCTGCACAGCTGTTCGACGTCCCTTCTTGAAAATGGGGATGACCTGTGCCCTTTTCCAATCCTTTGGAACGCTTCGCTCTTTTAGAGACCTACGATACACCGCTGCAAGAAGGGGGCAAGTTCCTTCGCGTACCCTGTGTAAAATCGAACTGATATCCCATCAGGACCAGCGGCCTTTCCTCTTTTGAGTGATTTTAATTGTTTCTCTATCCCTCTGTCGTCTATTTCGATATTTAACATTTTGTCAACTGTGCGACAATCTAGAGAAGGAAGCACAGTGCAGTTATTTTACATTTCGGTCTTAACCATTAGCAAGTAGAACAATGTTTGGTACAATTATAGTTTGATAAGTCCTCCCCCGTTAGCTGTGAGGTCAGCGCGGCGGAATGTGACGCCAAGGAGCCCAGGTTCGATTCCCGGCTGGGACAGAAGATTTTCTCCGCTCAGGGACTGAGTGTTGTGTTGCCCTCATAATCAAATGGTCCAAATAGCTCTGAGCACACATCTGAGGTCATCAGTCCCCTAGAACTTAGAACTACTTAAACCTAACTAACCTAAGGATATCACACACATCCATGCCCAAAGCAGGATTCGAAACTGCGACCGTCGCGGTCACGCGGTTGCAGACTGTAGCGCCTAGAACCGCTCTGCCACAACGGCCAGCTCCTCATCATCATTTCATCCCCATCTCCGTCGCGCAAGTCGCCCGATGTGGCGTCGCATGCAATAAGTAGTTGCCCTCGGCGGCCGAACTTCTCTGAACTGGGGACTCCCAGCCCTCAATTGCCGTACGTTCATTTCCATTTTTTCAGAGTTCGGTAAGTGAAGTCATCGTCAATATCTATTGGACAGGGTGATCCAGAGTGTAGATAAGTACGAAATGACTGAAATGTGTGGCAGACAGGTAGCAAAAATGTTTCCCAGCCATAAAACGAGTGAGCCACACACCGAAGACCAATACAGCAGTAACGTGTACAGAGAACATTCTCTGAAAATCTTGACGATGACTTCACTTAACAACGTTTGATTATATGCAGCAGTGTTGTATTTAATAATGGCTTCATGCTGAAATCTCGATAGTAACATAAAATAAACAAGTCTGTACAGTCAAATGGCGGGGATTCCATTCAAACATAATTACATGACTGTGGCCCGAAAATATGGAAAGTTTGTATAAATGAGTGAGAATTTCCTAACTTTCGGTGTTAGCAGACGACTCAAAAGCTTCCTGTTTCTTTCGAAGGAACCATCACTTCGTTTGCTTTAAGTGATGAAGGGAAATAACGAAAAGCCTAAATCAGGATTGCCAGACGCGAGTTTGACCCTTATCCTCCCATTTGTGACGAGATTAATAAATGGTAAGGTGGGATATGATTATTATATACGACAACTTTACTTAAAATAGAGGTACGATACTCGATTGCTATCGATGATTACAAGCGTAGCTGCAACTACATCACTCCTTCCTGAGGTTTTGCAGACAATTCTGCCTCTGTAACCGTAAAGCAACGGAGCTCATAATCTGTAACATGTGTTTCGATAGCGGCTTGTTTGAATTTCTTAGGGACTGGTGGAAGGTTTACAGAGAAATAACAGAGGTGCTGTAATTGAACTGAAAATACGTGTATTGACAAGCACATGGGGAATGGCGAGGCAGCCTTCAGAATATGGGGATGACAATAAATCCATAATTCTGGTCTACTCTTCGCAGAAAGAAGCTATCAACTGGGGAAAAAGTGCTTGAAACACACAAGAAAATAACAATGGGAGTTTGCTCCAGCCCTTAGGGAATATTTACTAGTTGCATTGAGGGTGAGTAATCGGACGGCAGCAAGTAAGCAGTTACTGAGTCACAAGGGTGGTAGAGCGCAGGAAGAGGGCGCTCGTGCGTGATCGCGTTGCTTACCGCAAAAGCGGTGATGAGTTGATGGTTGGCTACTTGCTGTTCGGGACACGAGCGCTTGTCCTTACAGCGATCGGGGACACACTTCGCGCCATCTAGAGATGGCAAAAAATATATTTAAAGACCCCGACAAAGATGGGAATGATTTTGTTTGCGAGTTCGGAACAGGCAACAGCTTAATCCTTGAAAAGAAGAAGATGATGATAATAATGAGACAACCAGTTGCTCTGTCGTTTTAATTTTGCTCATCTCAGAATGGTAATGTTATGACTGTAACACGCACGATGTTGTCTGCTCTCGAATATAATCATCAACGTAGATGTTATCGTCGAGTGCAGATTCATCATTATCATCAACACTCCGCCTTTTATAGTTCAAAGTTGGTGACGCATCACACAATTCTCTTAATAGTCTGTCTCCATTTTTTTCCTGTCATTTGCATCTCGGAGCAGCTGGTCCCATGTCCGGTTCGTCGTCTCCTTTAGCTGGTCTCCTTACCTGGTCTATCCATCGTCTCGGTGGTATTCCCTGCAATCTTTTCCCCTCAACTTTGCCTTCGATGATCATCTTTTCCAAATTATCCTCCTGTAGCCGAATGATGTGACCAATAAACTGCAGGTTTCACTGGAAACATATCCTTGACAATCTCTTCTTCTCCCTCAGTTCTTAAAGGATGGATTTGTTCGTCTGTTTGCCCATCCATGTTATTCTCAGCAACCTCCTATATGCCCACATCTCAAAAGCATCGGTTATTTCGCGGTCCCTTTTATTTATTGTCCGTGTTTCAGCGACATAAAGGGAAACTGGAAGTGTCGGAGGTTTCACCACTCTCCATTTAGAATGTCTGGTTGGGGTTCAGTTTTTACAAATCACCGTCAGCTTCGATCAGCTCCGATGCAGCATCTCTATCCACAACAATCCTACGTCGTATTTCCTGAGTAGAACCACACTCTTTCTGAACCACTGAGCCCAGGTACACAAAGTGATCAACCTATTCATAGTCATGCGCGTTCCTGATCATCTTATTATCCCCATCAGATTCACTGCTCTGATAGTAAGGCAATAATCAGATTGGATAAAATAATTTCAAGTCCTTTTGAACCATGTAAATGAGGCAGGGATGCATTCTATCGCCGGCTCTATTTAACATTTATGGAGAATATGAACTTTGCTAGCGCCCAGCCCTTACTAAGAAAGATAATCCTATTGTCAGTTTCCCATACATGTCTGACTTCAAGGTGATGAAGTCAAGCACATGTTACAGCTAACATGGCGGTAGACTTCTCCGACAGTCTTCAAGATGTACCAAAACCAACCGACTGCGACTAGGTACTGCTTCATAGAGGACTCGTGAGCGTGTACCCCTCAATTTTGTTTCTGTGGTGGAGACATTGTGGAGTGACTCTACCAGTAGAAAGTAGTTCCTTGCTGCCAACTTTCATCTATGATGGATAGAGATATGAAATTCTTGGAACGTGGAGTTTCTCACCTTTTCTGATTACTGAACCAGAATCATAATATACAGACAAATAATTTGTTGGTTATCATTTTAAAAAATTAATGTTTAATTTTTTTAAAATCAGCTTTTGATTCTGTAAGTAAAAAACTATTAAAAATAGAAATGTTTTGGTGGTTCAGCAGCAGCAGCAGTATACTAAGAGGTAACGTAGTGTAAAATTAGATATGTATCTGTAACAGTTCCTGAGATAATGGGTCAAATATTAAAAAAAAGTTATTTTCAGGATATGAAGTGTAAACATTTCATTTGATATTAACGCACATCTGGAGGCATGCCAGCTCCTAGAAATAACCAGACCCATTATAAGCATTATTTAGATACTATTCTTGATCATCCTATAAAGCTAAACGCTTCTTTCTTTTCCTGCCTCTCGCTTCTTTAGTCATTTCCTCTGCTGGAAGCTGGGGTTTTATGATCCTACGTCGTTCCATTCGATGGGAGGCTTGCAGTATTCTGACTCCTGCAGCGATACCAAGTTGCTCTAGTACCCTTATTACCATAATAAAACGTTATCAAAACGTCATAAACATGCAAGCACAGAGTTTTCATTCCTACAAAGATATTTTTCGGTATTCAGGTCCAAATGACTTTACTGAAAGACTCATTCGGGTTTTGCGTTCGGCCATGGAGACATTTGGACAGAAGGTCAGGATGAGCTAATTCTCTACATATTGGTTTAATAGCTGCCGTCACTGCAAATGGTATGCCATTTTTGTGCCTAAATCGTTCCTCAGTACCCGCTGCCCGACCCTTGCGGTATTTGCTCCAGGAATCAGCACCAGGCGGCCAAAGACCATGTATAGGTGTATCACCAGTGGATAATCTGTGAAAGGCTATAGCTCAAGTTGCTCTTTTCATCCCTTGTAGGTCATGTGTATTGATCCTTATTGCCACTCCATAATATTGCTGGAGTTCATCAATGCTTTGCTGTAAGTCTTTCTTTGCCTTTTAGAGTCTCCGCAAAATGCATGTGCATTTGCAATGCCACAATTTCTGTTTACACACTGCATCCAACCACTTAACGTGAACTTTAACATGGATTCAAGGAATAAATAGCTGAAAACCATAGCCTTCTAGATTGAATAATTCTGGAGATAGAGATATTTTTTACTCTTGCACTATTAACTTTGAAACACTAAAAACTACACGTCCAATTGGAATTAATCGACAAATGATGCATCAAATTGTTGAGTAGAGATCGAATATTATTAAGAGATAACAATCGGAAAATGTCACTTTTTGACCAATTTCACCATACATGCTCCCCTTAAGTCGTTCGTTCTGTGATGGCCAAACATAATGCTTCTTTGGAAAAAAGATCTCCTTGTGCGAAAGCATGGTGACAGAGCAAGCTTGAACACCATATTGGGACTATCGTACTGAACTGATTTCTATAAATCTAAAAACCATGTGGATCTTATCATCCTGTTGTCCTTTTCTTTGACAACACGTCGACAAGTTCGCGATTGCTGGGGAAATTACTTTTGTGGGGGGAAATTTACTTATCAAATTTACCTACTCATTAATTATGTAGACAATCAAAGCAAATTGCGGTCGATTGGTTAGGAGTCCCTTCTACAGTTAGATTCTGTGCTTGGGTTCTGTATCACGTAACTACTTCTAAGCTCTTTCTCAGTAATGTCTCCTGTTTACAGGGAGGAGTCTCCAGCTGTGTCCCTCGTGTTCAGCTGCAAGTACCATCATTGTCTTGTCTATTCCTCAACTTTGGCTCTGCACGCTAGTGGGCGTCATCTTGTTGTTTTTGTTACAGTAATTCTGTTACCTGGGATGCACATGAAGCTTTATCTCAAATATTCATAATAATTTTGAATTTTTCATTCATGATAAAAATATTTAGTTCAGTTCTAGTATCTTGATTTCTCATCATGTCTCTCCTTGTGCAACCCTTCGTCCTTCTTAGGAACCTCATAACTGCAATGTGAATTTTATTTTCTTGTATATTTTTTGTGATAACCTAGCTTTCACTTTCATAACACAGGAATCACCATCACTTTACAGAATTTTTTGATGGTCTCTTTTTGTACTTTGTGGCTCGTTGTTCTGCTAATGGTACCATAGACAACTTGGAATTTGTCTTTTTTTCAATATAAGAGTGAAAACTAAGCTTTTTCTTGAGTCATCAATCTTCTTCTGAATGCAGCCTGCCACAAATTTTTCTGCTATACCAACCTTTTCATCTAATAGTAGGAATTGCAACAGTCCTCAATTATGTGCTGGATGTATTTCAGTCTCATTCACGGATTCTTCTGTTACTTCTTGGTAGAACAATTCAATATTTAAGGTTGAATAACAAGTGCACTTCTACTGATTTTTGTTTATTTTGCACTAGTTTCCAGCTTACTAGGCCATCTTCAGGAAACAACTGACTAGAGTCTGGAAGTGACACTGTTTCTTAGGCTACCAAACATTATAGTCGAAAGTACAATCACATGCATGAAGTGTTGTGCATCAAACTTTTTTCTTAATGTTGAAATTACACTTTATCCAATGAACAATATTAAACACAATACATAATTAAGCTACACAATATTACAGGTTACATGGATTTCGTTACCTGACATACTGTTAAACTGAGTACTCTTAATTCATGTTATGCAATGAACATCTTTTTTAACACTGTAAACTAAACTCTAGGCACTGGACAGCATTATAAACAACAATTAGAATACATAATCTTACATGATTACAGGATATATGGTTATGATGCCATAGTTTGAGAGGCCATGAAATTGGTTGACAACTATCCAATGGAGCACTCATAATTTATGCTGAAAAACATAGATGGTTTATATTGTAAATAATCTTTTATGAAACGGGCAATATTGAGCATAGTACATGGTTAAATATACAGTATAAAAGTATCACAAGTAATATTATAGAAATTTGTGGCATAAGGAATAGGAAATTCTGTTAGGTTTTAATTTTGTGTAGCAGTATGTGTCATTGTGATGGTTTGAGACTTAAAAGTGGGGATGTGCACAGTTGTAATTGATCATTTAAAACCAATTGGGGCTATTGAACTGAATGTCTGTTTTTATCAAGTGCTTCTTAGTTTTCTTCCTTTGTTGGCTACATGTAGTACTTCTGTGTGGATTTGGTACTTGTGACCTTCCTTCGGCACTTGTTTGGTAAAGATGCAAGTTATGCAATCTCCAGCAGCGTTTGTATTCAGACAGCCTAGTTGTTATGGACCTGCCTGTCTGACCAATATAAAGTTTGTTGCAATCATTGCAAGTGATCATAGTATGAAGGCTTTCACGACCGGATGACATATCTTCTGGTAAAGTTTCCGGGATGTAAGGTCGTGGTCCATGAAACTCTTCAGCTCCTAACGTTTCGTCCAGCGCAGCTCT
This sequence comes from Schistocerca gregaria, assembly GCF_023897955.1. Classification (NCBI taxonomy): domain Eukaryota; kingdom Metazoa; phylum Arthropoda; class Insecta; order Orthoptera; family Acrididae; genus Schistocerca; species Schistocerca gregaria. The sequence goes on along the minus strand of NC_064924.1, from coordinate 88,716,142 downwards.
GGACGAAACGTTAGGAGCTGAAGAGTTTCATGGACCACGACCTTACATCCTGGAAGGTTTTCCAGAAGAGATTGCAAGTGATTTTGTAACCGCAAGTGTTACTCAATAAACCTGTTTTGTCCTTGCTGTTGAATGGAATGTGGGCCTCTTACATAAAATGAAGTTCTGTAATTACAGCTATTGTAAGATGGCTTCCCGAAATATGGGCTATTATACTAGTTGGTTTTTAGACATGACTTTTGCTGGAGAGGGGGCAGGCACACAGGGTAATATTTTCCTTCTTTTTTGTGCAAAATATTTGTCAGTTAATTCAGAGGTATAATAATTGTTTGATGCAATACGTTTAATTCTGTTTGAAAATTAACTTCTCGCATTGGTATGGATATAAGACGATGTACCATGGACTGGAAGGAAGTGTGTGTGTGTGTGTGTGTGTATGATACTGGTCGTTGTGAACATATTCACCTTCTCTCAAGAACAGTCTTGAACAGAGTAGAACAGAAGAAGAACCCTTTGTTCGGTTTCGAAACTCGCAAGCCGCGTGTAGCATCCCATCTCTCTCACTTCTGATTGGTTGAGGACACACTCGCGTCAAAGATCTTTGGAAGAGAAACTAGCATAGCAGATATAGCAATGGATATGTGAAAGTCGATCATTGGGAGTAAGGGGACTTTTATATCATTGGGAGCATATATGATGGCAAAGATTGCTTGCAAGTAATAAACATAATACACGGAAGTTGGCAAATAAAACATACAAATTTCACTGTCTTTCGTTATAGGGCATATCTGTTTCCTGTCAGTCCGTATATCTATCAATCTCTTTGTTCTTTATACAGGGTGTCTCACACAAAACTGGTATGCCTGATGTACCGGTTAACCATTCATAGTCGGATTGCTTGTGAAGTGGCAACAGTGTCTCGAAAGTTTACTACACTGCATTTCATCGTATATTTGAGAGCAGTTGTGTGTTCGTTTGTCAGTTGTCGCGAGAAGCTCATATCGCTGAGTTGTTACAGAAATGTGGCAGTTTGCATTAGGACAGTGAATTGACATTTTGCAGTGTTACATGAAGACAGGCTCCATAAAGGAATGTGTAGAAATGTTTCAAGCGAAGTATCCTGGTAGGAAACTCCCTACTACCAGCACTATTCAAAATCCATACAAAAAAAATGGAGGGCTGTAGTATCCGTTCAGAGTGTGCAGAGAAACAGGCGACTGATAGTGAGGACCCCTGAGACTATAGACAGAATTCGCATGGACATTACGAGAAGTTCCAGCAAGTCGGTTAAAAGGTTATTGCAGCAGGCTGTTATATCTCGTACGTAATGACACCATGTAGTAAAAGATATGAAACTGAAAGACTATCGAGTGACTGTGGTGCAAGAGTTCAAGTCTGAGGACCAGCAAAAAGAGTTCATAATTGTAACTGGCTGTTAACATCAGTTGCTACTGGTTGCCTGGTCCCCTTGCTTTACTTCATGGCAGGTGAGGCCTGGTTTCATTTGTCAGGTTATGGGAACTCCCAGAATTGCAGACACCGATCGCAGCAGGACAACCCACATATTCTGCATGAAGAACATCTCCACTCAGAGAAGATAGGTGTTTGGTGTGCATTGTTCGACATGCGCATTTTTGGCCCCAAATTTTTCAACTGCTCCTTAAATATTACCAGATATCTAGAGATCTTTTACTCTTCCTATGCAAAATTAACATAAGCAAAGAATCTGTACGCAATATACCAACAAGATGAAGAAACCGCTCACACATCCAACCGAAGTATGGCCCGTATCACCAAAGTGTCCGCTGAAGAGAAACTAGTCAGAAGAGATGTCTGTGCCCCAAGGTCCCCGAAATTAATGTCGTGACATTTTTATTTATGAGGCAAACTAAAAAGCAATGCAAAGTGTGTGCTGACAGTCCTCGTACAATTCTCTTAAACGGAACATTACTAGAGAAATTAACATCACGCCTGCAGAATTACAGCGTGTTACTGGTAACGTCATCACATGAAGTCAGCGATGCCTGGATGCCCATTGCCACCATATCAAGCATCTCTTATAAACAGGTAACTGCATGTTTTTCTTAACGTTGCTATTACCTATTCTTTTTCAGTTAGTTCATTATTACTCGAATCTCGGCCGTGAGGCGTACCGGTTTTATGTGGGACACGATGTATTTTCGTGCTGTCGCTTCCAGGGAGCAGTCAGCAACTATGACAAATGTAACATATTACGCATAACTAGGTGGGAAGACTCACATTGTATGACTACTCAATTGCGAAACAATCACTGGTATGTGTTACGTCCATTAAATTTCTAGGACTTTGAGTGAGGAGCGATTTGAAGTGGAATGACCACATAAAACTAATCGCAGATAAGGTCGACTGCAGACTGAGATTCATTGCAAGAATTCTCAGGAAGTGTACTCACAAAGGAAGTGTCTTACAAAACCCTCGTTCGACCGATATTTGAATATCGCTCCTCTGTTTGGGATCTGAACTAGATAGGACTAAAAGAAAAAAAATGGAGAAGATCTAAAGGTTACGGAGGTGGTAAGCCAACTGCAGTGGCAGATGCTACAGGAAAGGTGTTTTGCGTTTCTAGAAGTGTCAATCAATATATCGCTTCCCCCAATGTACACTGAAGTGACAAAAGTGATGGGATAGCGATATACAGATGGCGTAGTATCGTCAACACAAGGTATATAAGGGCAATGCAGTGGCGGAGCTATCGTTTTCAGGTTATTCATGTGAAAAGGTTTCCGACGTAGTTGTGGCCGCATGATGGGAATTAAGAGGCTTTGAATAGTAGTTGGAGGTAGAAGTTTAGAACTTTCCATTCCGGAAACCGTTAAGGAATTCAATACTCCGAGATCCACAGTATCAACAGGGTGCTGAGAATACCAAATTTCGGGCATTTCCTCTGACCACAGACAACGCAGTGGCCGACGACCTTCACTTAACGACCAAGAGCAACGGCGTTTGTGTAGAGTTGTCAGTGCTAACAGACAGGCAACAATGAGTGAAATAGCCACAGAAATCAATGCGCCTTTGCTAACAGCACGACATCGGCTGTAGGGCTTTTCCTGGGCTCGTGACATATCGGTTGGACCCTAGGCGTCTAGAAGACAGTAGCCTCGTCAGGTGAGTCCCGAATTCAGTTGGTAAGTGCTGACTACAGCCGTAATTTTTGCCGAGGGCACGCAGCTTTACTGTATGGCATGGAGAGCTGCATCAAACAAGTCTCAGGACTGAAGACCACAGCAACAACAAAGTGTTGATAACAGGGTTCGAGTGTGGCGCAGACTCAATGAAACCATCGGCCGAAGGTGTCAACAAGGAACCGCACTAGCTGGTGGTGTCTCCATAATGATGTGAGCTGTGTTTACATGGAGTGGACCGGGCCGTATTGCTTCGTTCAGCTACTCTGGACACCATTTGCAGCTATTCATGGACTTCATGTTCCCAAACAACGATGGAATTTTTATGCATGCTATAACTGTTCGCGATTGATTTGAAGAACATTCTGGACAATTCGAGCGCTGTTCACCCAGACGTGAATGCCATCGAGAGGTCAGTTCGTGCACAAAACTCTATACCGGCAACGATTTCGCTATTGTGGATGGCTTTAGAGGCAGCATGTCTCAATATTTCTGCAGGGGACTTCCAACGACTTGTTGAGTCCGTGCGACGTCTCGTTACTGCACTACGCCGAACAAAAGTAGGTCTGACACGTTGGTCGGAGGTATTCCATGAATACGTCCCCTCAGTTTGTGTATCTTGCGAAAAGACCATGGAGGCAAAATTAAAAACATTCGAGCTCGCGATCATTCGTTCCGCGGACAGTTCTCAACTGGAACGGGGAAGTGGGAAATGACAATGGTAACTGAAGTACCGTCCGCCACACACCATAAGGTGGATGCGGAAAATGGTTGTAGGTGCCGGCAGGTAAGCCACAGGCCGGGTAGCGACATTCATTTGACGGCTGCCACCTCTGGGTGAAGGCGCCGAGCATTGTTTACACGCGAATGAGTAGGCTAAAGCCGAGATGTGTGAAGAGGGGAGAGAAAAAACAAATTGTGTGGTTTTCACAGTTCTGGGAAAACCAATTGGTAATGTGTGCTTTACGTTTTAAACGTGCTGCTTAGAGAATGAGGCCGATGTGTGAACCGGCCGACAGCCATATCTCCTTCTGCACTCTGTTATAATGCGTATGTATAATCCAACCTGTATCGAGGTTTCCTATCGTTTCACTCAGAGATGGAGCGTGAGAAGAATGATTGCCTATCCAGGGTCATTCTTATTTCTACATCTACATCTACATCTACATGACTACTCTGCAATTCACATTTAAGTGCTTGGCAGAGGGTTCATCGAACCATAATCATACTATCTCTCTACTATTCCACTCCCGAACAGCGAGCGGGAAAACCGAACACCTAAACCTTTCTGTTCGAGCTCTGATTTCTCTTATTTTATTTTGATGATCATTCCTACCTATGTAGGTTGGGCTCAACAAAATATTTTCGCATTCGCAAGAGAAAGTTGGTGACTGAAATTTCGTAAAAAGGTCTCACCGCGACGAAAAACGTCTATGCTGTAATGACTTCCATCCCAACTCGTGTATCATATCTGCCACACTCTCTCTCCTATAACGTGATAATACAAAACGAGCTGCCCTTTTTTGCACCCTTTCGATGTCCTCCGTCAATCCCACGTGGTAAGGATCCCACACCGTGCAGCAACATTCTAACAGAGGACGAACGAGTGTAGTGTAAGCTGTCTCTTTAGTCGACTTGTTGCAACTTCTATGTGTCCTGCCAATGAAACGCAACCTTTGGCTCGCCTTGTCGATAATATTATCTACGTGGTCCTTCCAACTGAAGTTGTTCGTAATTTTAACACCCAGGTACTTAGTTGAATTGACAGCCTTGAGAATTGTACTATTTATCGAGTAATCGAATTCCAACGGATTTCTTTTGGAACTCATGTGGATCATCTCACACTTTTCGTTATTTAGCGTCAACTGCCACCTGACACACCATACAGCAATCTTTTCTAAATCGCTTTGCAACTGATACTGGTCTTCGGATGACCTTACTAGACGGTAAATTACAGCATCATCTGCGAACAATCTAAGAGAACTGCTCAGATTTTCACCCAGGTCATTTATATAGATCAGGAACAGCAGAGGTCCCAGGACGCTTCCCTGGGGAACACCTGATATCACTTCAGTTTTACTCGTTTAAAAACCTGTGAAGCGACGTAGAGTTCAGACAAGTAATTTAATATAATACACTTGAGGCCGCAACTGTAGGGAGACACCCCGAAGGCGGATGACAAATGTTGAACTATGAATGTAACTCCATCCTCTGTCAGGAGTGTGGGACTACGGCTGGTCAATTTCCAATAATACAATACCACTAGCCGTTATTTAGGTTTTATTTTTAGGCTACCAGTTTCGTCTTTACGTTAAGTCATCTTCAGGCGTGCTTAAACCGAGTACCTTTCGTGTAACGTGAAGATTAATTCTCACGGGCATGTGTGCTCTGGCAGTTGCTGACAGCTGTCCAAGGAGCTCACATGCCTGTCTGAATTAATCTTCACGTTACACGAAAGGTACTCGATTTAAGCACGCCTGAAGATGACTTAACGTAAAGACGAAACTCGTAGCCTAAAAATAAAACCTAAATAATGGCTAGTGGTATTGTATTATTGGGAATGTTGAACTTGTGACGTTACCAGATGACGAACCTCGCCCCACTTGTAGCGGTTGAGCCTACTGGTCTGTCGCACCTGGTCATCCCAATACAAGTAAAGTATTCACGTTCGTGTTTTTCTGTACCCACTCAGAGGTCAAGTCTTGCGCCTGGCAAGCAGCATTTTTTTCAGTGCATTAGGCAGTTATGTGTCTACATTGACGTAAGGTTTATTAGTTTATATACCTATCTCGTCGTCTCCTCTGGTTTCTTTGCAAGCACAGTACCGTAGCCGCTCGGGATTAGCCGGGCGGTTTTAGGCGCTGCAGTCATGGACTGTGCGGGAGGTTCGAGTCCTCCCCCGGGCATGGGTGTGTGTGTGTGTGTGTTTGTCCTTAGGATAATTTAGGTTAAGTAGTGTGTAAGCTTAGGGACTGATGACCTTAGCAGTTAAGTCCTATAAGATTTCACACACATTTGAACATTTGAACAGTACCGCACAACAAAAACGTACCGTATTGCGTCACAAGTAAAGCTTCCGAATTTCGCCAGCAAACGATGTATCTTTTCTTTACTAAATAATGTCTATAACCACAGAAAGAAGTGTCAAAATGAAACAAATACATAATAAGAGCAGCTTTTACTCGGTTACAGCGAGATCAATAATTCTGTAACTTCAACATCTACAATAGACTTCATTTACAATAGGTGTTCGAAATTCGCAGCGTTTGCTGGAATGCGAGTATTGCAGCGCTCCATCGTCCCTTCACGCCCATGCCCAACCGCTTCAGGTGCGATGAGGTACGTCATCTGGTGACGTCGCATGTTCAACATTTCTCATCCATATATAGGATATTTCTCGACATTTGTGACCCAACGTGTCTTATATAAAATTACATGTATCAGTGTCATCGACGTTGCTTTTGGGTGTTACAAATCACCCTGCATATCTCTTAGCATTCCGTTATTTGTTTTAACATTATCTTCACACGGTATGTGAAACGATACATTTGGATTTCAGTAGTGTTCTTGGAACTTCGTTGCCGGTTTCTACGTACGGCATTTCTGTCTTTGCGACTATATTTGTGAAATTCCAGCATTCATTTTGTGTTCTGCGAGAAGCAAATAGCTCTGTGTCTGTTCGTAGTGGTTCAAATGGATCTGAGCACTATGGGACTTAACATCTGAGGTCATCGGTCACCTAGAGTTTAGAACTACTTAAACCTAACTAACCTAAGGACATCACACACATCCATGCCCGGGGCAGTCGCGTGGTTTTGGACTGAAGTGCCTAGAACCCCTCGGTCACCAGGACCGGCTATTCGCAGTGTTCTTGTCTCTATAAGCTCATCGTTGCCTGTTAGTGCAGCATGATATGGACCCCGACGGTTGAGAAATGTTGTAGTGAAAAAGCCGTAACAAAAGAGCAATATTAATCTGCGTCAAAGGCCGCAGTGGCATTAGCGGCAACGAACAGGCTAACCAATTTGCTGACCGAGGCGCAACTTCAGACACAGCATGTCATCCAAAGGTACCGCACACAGATACGTCGACTTAAAATGAATATGCCAATGGGTTGGAAATGAAGAATGGAGAAGAAGAATTAAGGACAAAGGCAAATATCGAAGAGGGCAAACGGTACCAGGAAGTTACATGCAACTATAGCACGTATAGAAATTAATGATAATCGTTTCTTAAAAAAATATAGAGAGTGGTTGACTTTCACCACTGTTCGTGTGTGCAGATGTGAAGCAGACAAAAACCACCTAATTTTAAGATCTCCCGAACTGAAAGTTATGATAGCTCGAACACTGAAGCAACTGAGTGCTTTTGGGTGCAGCGCTGTCGGAAACAATAGGCGCCAAAGTTTAAAAACTTCCGTACATAGTTCTGAAATAGTATGGAGCGACCATTGATTAGGCGCTGGGAAACTTAGACCTGCGAGTAGGTGAGAATGCGTCTTTTCGGCTGTAAACGTCGCTAGAAAGACATTTTGGACCAGGTAGCGAGGTGGAGAAGACCAGCAATACCAGGCCATAAGTGAATACGACCAATCCGAGGCGTTGGCATCAGGAGAGAGAGCAAAAATTATGAGCGGTGACTGCAGCTACCGAACACGACAGCAAACGAAACTGATATACCTATTGCAGTGCACACACAAAGTGTATTTTACTTCAGAAGTATGGAAATTTGTAAACGACTTTTTCCTTCTAATACTGTTATTAATGTGTCTTTATCCTAGTACATAGATAACACTCAGAAATGACCTTTGTTAATAAATACAAGTTATGTACGGCTGCGTGGTCATTAAATCAGAGGCCAATAATAAATTAAAAATTCCCTTTAATTTTTATATCTGCCCATGATGTTGCCAACTAGAGCGTCGCATTCTGCAGAGAAACGAAATTTCACCATTCAAAGAGTTGCTTTAATGACACTAGATCACCAGCCACAACCGACCTAAGCAAGTGATGGTGCAGTTTAGTCTCTTTAGCGTCCCACACAGAAATGATAACTATCCCACTAAACAGCTAGAAATTAGTTGCATGTGTAACATCTACTCGCTGTGACAATAAAGATAACACCGTTGACGCATTGGTGCCACTTAAGCGCCTTAACAGGAAATATTAATATATTGTGATTCTAAGCAATAAATTTGAAACAGTGAATTTGCGAATATGAGAGAGATTATTGAAAAGTAATTGATTGGCGACTCCATGGCGTGTTGTGTGCACCATGACCAAATAGTGGATATAATTGGAAGGAAAATCAGCAGTGGCCGTATTTTGTTGTTTTATTGGCAGCAAAATCGATTTTTGGCCACTTAGTGACATTCCTCAGTGCTGTAATATAAAATTAAAATTGGTGGGCACTGGTATCAAGCTATAACCACAAGCTTAGAGCGATAACATAAACTCTCTCTCTCTCTTTTTTTTAACGACAAACTTAGAGCGATCACATAAACTTTTTTCTTTTATAACAAGCTTAGAGCGATCACATAAACTGAGGCCGCTGTTTACATGCATGCACCTGTACAGCAGACCTCGGCGTGACAGGGCTTGGAACGCCCTCTATGTGACATGTGTCACGTGAAGACTTAATATTACTGGTTTTGCAAGATATTAACTCAAAATACCTCTTGTGCATTTGTGACTCATAAAGTAATTCAAATTTAAAATGTACGTAAAAAACACAGCAGACGAAAGGGGAAGGAAACGTCTAAAATACACTAGCGTACTGTTTTTTTTTTTAAAAAAAACAACTTACGAAACATAAGACAAATCGATAATAAGTTGTCAGAGTGCAGGACAAGTGAAAGAGAAAAAGAAAAAGAATAATATATGAATAACATGAAATGAGGTATAACGCAGTTAAAAAAAAACAAAAAACAAAAAAAACATGGTACCCACCATCTGGCGTGGGAAGTACAAGGTTCGTGATTTACGTAAACCGTTACGTTAAGACTAAGGAGTCAAATATATAAAAATACACTCCTGGAAATGAAAAAAAGAACACATTGACACCGGTGTGTCAGACCCACCATACTTGCTCCGGACACTGCGAGAGGGCTGTACAAGCAATGATCACACGCACGGCACAGCGGACACACCAGGAACCGCGGTATTGGCCGTCGAATGGCGCTGGCTGCGCAGCATTTGTGCACCGCCGCCGTCAGTGTCAGCCAGTTTGCCGTGGCATACGGAGCTCCATCGCAGTCTTTAACACTGGTAGCATGCCGCGACAGCGTGGACGTGAACCGTATGTGCAGTTGACGGACTTTGAGCGAGGGCGTATAGTGGGCATGCGGGAGGCCGGGTGGACGTACCGCCAAATTGCTCAACACGTGGGGCGTGAGGTCTCCACAGTACATCGATGTTGTCGCCAGTGGTCGGCGGAAGGTGCACGTGCCCGTCCACCTGGGACCGGAACGCAGCGACGCACGGATGCACGCCAAGACCGTAGGATCCTACGCAGTGCCGTAGGGGACCGCACCGCCAATTCCCAGCAAATTAGGGACACTGTTGCTCCTGGGGTATCGGCGAGGACCATTCGCAACCGTCTCCATGAAGCTGGGCTACGGTCCCGCACGCCGTTAGGCCGTCTTCCGCTCACGCCCCAACATCGTGCAGCCCGCCTCCAGTGGTGTCGCGACAGCCGTGAATGGAGGGACGAATGGAGACGTGTCGTCTTCAGCGATGAGAGTCGCTTCTGCCTTGGTGCCAATGATGGTCGTATGCGTGTTTGGCGCCGTGCAGGTGAGCGCCACAATCAGGACTGCATACGACCGAGGCACACAGGGCCAACACCCGGCATCATGGTGTGGGGAGCGATCTCCTACACTGGCCGTACACCTCTGGTGATCGTCGAGGGGACACTGAATAGTGCACGGTACATCCAAACCGTCATCGAACCCATCGTTCTACCATTCCTAGACCGGCAAGGGAACTTTCTGTTCCAACAGGACAATGCACGTCCGCATGTATCCCGTGCCACCCAACGTGCTCTAGAAGGTGTAAGTCAACTACCCTGGCCAGCAAGATCTCCGGATCTGTGCCCCATTGAGCATGTTTGGGACTGGATGAAGCATCGTCTCACGCGTTCTGCACGTCCAGCACGAACGCTGGTCCAACTGAGGCGCCAGGTGGAAATGGCATGGCAAGCCGTTCCACAGGACTACATCCAGCATCTCTACGATCGTCTCCATGGGAGAATAATAGCGTGCATTGCTGCGAAAGGTGGATATACACTGTACTAGTGCCGACATTGTGCATGCTCTGTTGCCTGTGTCTATGTGCCTGTGGTTCTGTCAGTGTGATCATGTGATGTATCTGACCCCAGGAATGTGTCAATAAAGTTTCCCCTTCCTGGGACAATGAATTCACGGTGTTCTTATTTCAATTTCCAGGAGTGTAGTAATAGTACGAAAATACCATTACGTAATAGTTAAAATGCCGTGAAAGACAATATTCATTATAAAAAAGTTTTGAAGGCGTAGACAAACAATTTTGTTATCATATTTGACCGAAATGATGATGTAAATCTGGTTTGTCCCTTTGGACAAGCTAACATTATTATAACAATGGCTATACGCTTCCGCATAAGCACTGGGTCAGAACCCAAACATGCATGACATCAAACATACACGGTTGCTCAATATAAAACATAGCACCCATAATTTGGAGTGGGAAGATAGAAGTACATTGTTCTTGATTTACGTAAAATATTACGTAAATGTGATCGCCCTAAGCTTGTGGTTATAGCTTGATACCAGAGCCTACCAATTTTAATTGTGTTTTACTGCACCGAGGATGTCACTAAGTGACCGAAAACAGATTTTGCTGACAATAAAACAACAAAATACGGCCAATGCTGATTTTCCTTCCAATTCCATGAAAAGTAATTGTTCTCAATATCGGCTGTGGTACTATGTGATGCAGATTACTCCGTCGACTTTTCCGTTTCGCTGACGAAAGTTGCAATCTTCTACCGCTAGAGAGCTTCGAATTGTGGCGTGTAATGGAGCTACGCCGAGGTGCCAAAACCATGGTATAGTGAAATGCACATATACAGATGGCGGTAGTATCGTGTACACAAGGTATAAAAGGGCAATTGATTGGCGGAGCTGTCGTTTGTATTTAGGTGATTAATGCGAAAAAGTTTTCGAAGGGATTATGCTGGCATGACGGAAATTAACAGACTTTAAACGCGCAATGGTAGTCGGAGCTAGACGCATGGGATATTCCATTTCGGAAATCGTTGTAGAATTCAATTTTCCGAGATTCACAGTGTGGCGTCACCGCCAGACACCACACTTGCTAGGTGGTAGCCTTTAAATCGGCCGCGGTCCGGTAGTATACGTCGGACCCGCGTGTCGCCACTATCAGTGATTGCAGACCGAGCGCCGCCACACGGCAGGTCTAGTCTAGAGAGACTCCCTAGCACTCGCCCCAGTTGTACAGCCGACTTTGCTAGCGATGGTTCACTGCCTACATACGCTCTCATTTGCAGAGACGACAGTTTAGCATAGCCTTCAGCTACGTCATTTCCTACGGCCTAGCAATGCGCCATATTACTATATGTCTTCTGAACAGATAATATTGTGAATCATGTACCGTCAAGAGCAACGTTTATCATTAATGGATTAAAGTTAGGTATCAAACTATTTAGTCCGCTTTCTGAATTCTAATTCCTTGTCATGTTCCAGACCTGACGTCAGTATAATCCTTCCATCCTCACACCAGTCTGCGTGAGCTAAAACGCGTGCATTTCGGCCTCCTCTAGTAACACGGTGTTGGCTCTTCTGCCAACACAACACACAGTGTCAAGAGTGTGCCGGGAACACCAAATTTAGAGATTACCTCTCGCCACAGACAACGCAGAGGCCGGTATCTTAATTTAACGAGCGAGAATAGCAAGCAACACTGCGTGAAATAACCGAAGAAATTAATGTGGGCCATACGACGAACGTATCCGTTAGGACTCTGCGGGGAAATCTGGGGTAAATGGCTATGGCAGCAGCCAACAGCCTCGAGTCCCTTTTCTAAAATCGCAACGCCTGCAGCGCCTCACTTGAGCTCGTGACCATATCATTTGGACCCTATACGATTGGAAAACCGTGGCTTGGATCAGTCACGATTTCAGTTGGTAAGAGGAGATTACGAGGTTCGACTGTGGCGTAGACCCCACAAAGCCATGTACCCAATTGTCAAGGCACTGTGCGACCTGTTAATAGCTCCATAATAGTGTGGGCTGTGTTCACGTGGAATGGTCTCGATCCTATGGTCCAACTGAACCGATCAATGACTGGAAATGGTTATGTTCGGTCACCTGGAGACCATTTGCAACCATTCATGGACTTCTGGTTCCCAAACAACGATGGAATTTTTATGGATAACAGTGTGCCACGTCACTGGCCACAATTGTTCGCGATTCGTTTGAAGAACATTCTGGACCACTGGAGCGAATGATTTGGGCATCCAGATGGGCCGACACGAATCCCATCTAAACTTTTATGGGGCATAATCGAGAGGTCAGTTCGTGCACAAAATACTGCACGGGCAACACTTTCGCAGTTCTGAACGGTCTATAGAGGCAGCGTGGCTCAATATTTCTGCGGGGAACTTCCAACCACTTGCCGAGTCCATGCCGCGTCCAACTGTTGCAGTACGCCAGGCCAAAGGAGGTTCGATACGATCTTAAGAGTACCTCATGACTTTTGTCACCTCACTATTTATTTCTCGTTCGATCTTCCAGATACATTTTACTAAGAACATATAAAATTAATATAAATCACAATAAACGTTTGGAACTTACACTGTGGATCAAATTATATCAGTTATTACATTACAATTATGACAGGGAAACTACATTATTACATTAAATGGAACATAAGCCACATAAATTGAAGACAATTAATGACACAGTAACATTAAGATTATGGAGCCATTTCCTGGCATTGTCCGTTAACTTGTGGAGCGACATCAGAGAGCCGTCTCTGAAACCATGAATGTTACAAACCAGAAGATGGTCCATTGTTTGTACCTCGCCACAGTCACAAAACGAATCGTCCGTATAGCCCCATTTGGTTGTTTGCTGTCTGCATCGTCCAACTCCCGTGCGAAACCTGTTTAGAGCCGACCAGTGTTTCCTGTTGAGATTGAAGCCTTCAACCCTTTTGGTTGGGTCGTGGATTAGGTGACGGTTTTCCACGACGCCTCTTCTCAGACCCTGCCATGCATTCTTCCATTCAGCATCGAGCCCCTCTGTGCCTGATGTTCTGCTCTAGACGATAGGTTCCTGGACTTGAGTATCGAGGGTCCTCGCATGCCGGCATGTACGGGTAGCCTTGGGTTTGCTTAAGTTTTTTCTACTATGTCTTGGGTTGCCTTCTCTCTACGCATGGAAGCAGGAGCGATGTTTGCCAGCACCGGAAGCCAATCAACGGGGGTTGGCCCGAGAGCGCCGGTGACGGTTCCCAGAGTGGCATTTAGTTGTACATCCACTTTTTTGGCGTGCGGGATTCTGCTCTAGACTGGGGTACAGTATTCTGCAGCGCTATACACCAGTGTCAGTGCAGCAGTTCGTAGAGTGGCAGCATCACAACGAACTGCTGCACTGACACTGGTGTATAGCGCTGCAGAATACTGTACCCCAGTCTAGAGCAGAATCCCGCACGCCAAAAAAGTGGATGTACAACTAAATGCCACTCTGGGAACCGTCACCGGCGCTCTCGGGCCAACCCCCGTTGGTTGGCTTCCGGTGCTGGCAAACATCGCTCCTGCTTCCATACGTAGAGAGAGAGCAACCCAGGACCTCACTGTACGCCGGTGCATAAGAAACAGCGTACTGCAATCGATTTCCGAATTTGAAGAGTTCCTCCGATCAGCATGAAAATGCCAGACCTGACACGAGCACTGCGACATTTGCAGCAATCCGTCGCCTTGGGTTCACTGTCATCGATCATCCTTCGTATAGATCCGACTTGGCCCCATTCGATTTTCATCTGTTTCCACCCATTCGATTTTCATCTGTTTCGAAAATTGAAGAACACGTTCGAGGATTTCAGTTTGATAGTAATAAAGCTTTGCAAACAGAGGTGAGTTTGTGGCTCCATCAACAAAATCATACATTCTACAGAGACGGTACCAACAAACCGGTCTCTCTGTGGGAGACATGTATCCATCACCATGGCAACTATGTTCAGAAATAGACGTGTAGATATGAAATAAAGATGTAGAATGTCTATAATGTTTATTTAATTTAAAAAGCTTGAAGAGATTTCACATAAATAATTCAGAGCCATTATTTTTCAGAACCCCCTGTAGAAATGCACTTTGTTCACGCCGTTAAGTGTTATCTAGTTTGTGTTTTTATTTTCCGAAGCATCTAAAACGATCACACAACTTCAGTTGCAAGCTGCCTATGTAAAGGCTTACAGGGGCAGCCAAAATTTAATTCTCTGTATTTCGTATAAATTATTGACCGAATTTAAAAATTTAAAATGCTTTCATGGTATACCCATTAAGAGGTGTAGTTTTACGTGTCACAATACGTCAAACATTAAAGTTAGAAACTGTGAATGGTGTAAATCACGGCATGAAAAGTACCCAGATTATATTATCCAGCATTTTAGAATGAGGGCACGTAGCGTTTTCGAAAGAACTGCACACGTGATGTGAAACATTTTAAAAGATCGGTATAGGTAAATGGTTAAACGTAATGTAGAAATGATACAGTATGTCAGACAAATACTCAAAGCCTGCAACTTAGTTTGGAAAACCGACAACAGTCGACAAACTAGGCATTGAAAACATTTCTCTGTTGCCAAACAGTAGTGAGCGGGCAAGGAGCTTTCCCTGGCAAGTTTCAAAAGGCATCGTTAGTTTACAGCCGGACAGTCCCCCCATCGGAGATTCGAGTCCGCCCTCGGGCATGCGTGTGTGTGTTATCATAACGTAAGTTAAGTCGTGTGTAGGCCTAGGGACCGATGACCTCAGCAGTCGGTCCCATAGGAACTTACCACAAATTTCCAAATTTTCATAATGGGACAGTGAATTGTTACAAGAAAATTGATGACGATGGTTGGTTGTAGGACGCAAAATGTTCGGACCGACCGAGCGTGCCAGAACCGTGTGAGGGCTTCGATGTTGCGAAGCCCCACAAAGTCTACATATTGAGGCACCGATATTTCAGAACTGAAATCCCCCAGCCAACTGTGTCGAAAATCCTTCTACGTTGTAATTTTTATGACTCTGCTGATGCAGTCGCACGATGAATTTCAGCGCTAAAAAATTCAGCTTCACCCAGTGTCGTGGGGAGCGAACCTAAGTAAGCCGATCTCTGAGATTACAATAACTGTATATGTGACGCTGAAGCGCGTCTTGTGTGGAAGACTCCAATAGTGTTGGTTAGTGCTGCATATAGAACATGTGTATTTTGTTATCATCGTTGTGTGTGTGTGTGTGTTTGTTTTATTTTTGGAGTGGTTATCATGCGTGATTAAATACGGAATGGGCCAGACACAGAATTCGGGACCCGAGCACATCAAGAAAGGAAGCCGGACAAAGAATTTGAAGTGAACTGACCAACTGTTGTGGCAGTTTGTCAACGGCGAACGGTTCGAGCGTGACGTTCAGTGCTCTGATTGGAGGAAATCAGCTCCAACGCGTAAAGTGTCAACCACCAAGTAGGTTTAATCAGGCTATAAACATGAGCAACACCAATGCACTCTGGTATCGGTTCTAGTTGTCACAGAAAATTGTAACTCCAGTCATTTACATAACCACCGATGCTGTGCAAATCTGCGAAACAATATTGACATCAGACCATGTCGTTAGATTCCTTCACTTTACTGTCAGGCTGTTTACATTAATTTTTTGTTCGCTATAATCCACCAAATAGCTGCTTATAATAAGAAATCTTTATTTACTGTTTCAGGTTTATCGCCATTTTCAAGTACTGTGATAACAATTTCGATTAGAACGCGAATAAATGTGAATCTCATTTACATTAAAGTAGCTGTATTGTTCTCTCGTCTAGATTGATGTGACGTCCATATAACGTCGTCAGTGGACTGTCTTATGTCACTGTTTCAATAAGACGGTAAATGATGCCAAATTGTAGAAAAAAATTGTTGAAATGGCTCTGAGCACAAAGGGACTTAACATCTAAGGTCATCAGTCCCCTAGAACTTAGAACTACTTAAACCTAACTAACCTAAGGACATCACACACATCCACGCCAGAGGCAAGATTCGAACCTGCGGCCGTAGCGGTCGCGCAGTTGCAGACTGAAGCGCCTAGAACCGCTCGGCCACAGCGGCCGGCAATTGTTGAAAATAAAATGTTGATTAGGATGTGACTGTGATTTGACAGTTCCAGTCTTACGATGCTTTCTGTTTACAAAGTTGTGCAGATGAGCAATCGTATTATTTTATCAACTAAAATTTGTTACGATTGTCCTTTGGTGTTGCATATGTTACTTCCGGTTTATCCATTTTCGTGTTCTAAAAGTTCAATAAAGTTTTTGTGGTAGTATTTGTGTCTACATTCCGTATGTTCGTTTTATATTTCTTGTGAGTATTTTCTCCTGCACATGTGGATTTCTAAGAACGATCATTGTAAAATTTTTTGGTATTCTGTGCAGAATCTGGGGCGCATTTTCGGTCGTATCAGCAGTGTGATTTTGGTTTTTTAAGTGTACAAGTAGCTTGACTGGGTATATTCGCTCACTCTAATGTGTTCTTTATACCTCTTGTTAAAATAGCCTCCTGTTTAGCCAATGTTAAAACTATTGCAGCTGCCATTGTAGATTATATATTCCTGGATTATCATATTTCGGTGTTCTAGTGGTGGGGGGAAGTAGTTTTATTGAAAGGTTGTAATTGGTTCGGAAGGCTAATTGAATATTTGTGGCTTTAAAAAGTACGTTAATTCTGTTGGAGGTTCTACCAAGATAGACTGCTGGTATACTCGTTATTTTCTATCTCTCGAGATAGGCTTCAGTGTTTTACATTTGTAGTATAATTTTGTGATTATGTTCGGGTCAAAACCATTTGTATAAGCTATGTAACGTTGTGTGTTAATTTGTTACTGAATTGCTGCTTTTTCTAATGGTAGGCTATTTAATTTATTAATTATTGAATGGAAAAATGCTAGTGTATGAGCCACTGGATGACAGGAATTGGCATTTACAATATTGTCAGCATTGGTATTCTTTTATAGATATCAAACGTATGGCAATTATTTTTTTGCCAATTGCGAGGTCTAGAGAGTTAATGGTATTGTTTTTCTCAATTTCCATAGTGAATTTAATTTTAGGGCTCTTATATAGCAACATGAAGGTACCATGTACATGTCTAAAACGGTATACAATTTGGTTGAGAGTAGGCCAATCTGAAAAAGAATTTCTCTTGTAGGTATTTTAGGATAATATCTGCTAATATTGCTGCTACATTATTATCCATGGCTACTCCATTTGCTTTGTTGTTAAATTCAAAATTGTATACTATTTTATATTGACGAAATATGAAGATACTTTAACGTGATATATAAAGAACACATTAAAGAGAGCGAATATAATCAGCCGAGCTTCTTTCTACACTTGAAAAATCAAAATCACACTGCCGATACTACCGAAAATGCACTCTAGATTCTGCACAGAGTACCAAAAGCTTTTGCAGTGAACATTCTTGAATTATTAGAAATCCACATGTACACGAGAAATATTAAATATTAAAGAAATATTAAATGAACTTACGGAATTCAGACACAAGCACTACATCAAAAACTTTATTGAACTTATGGAACACGAAACTGTGTAAATCAGAAGTAACAATCGTAACAAATTTTAGTTGATAAAATAATATTGCTGTTCATCTGCACTATCTTAGTAAACATTTAGCGTCTAAGAGTGGAACTGTGAAATCACTGTCACATCGTAATTAACATTTTATTTTAAACAAATTGACATCATTTACACACCTTATTAAAACAATGATAGCTATAAGACTGTCAACTAACGTCGTGATGTGGGCGTCACATCAAACTAGACGTTAGCACAATACAGCTGCTTTAATATAAATGACATTCACGTTCATGCATGTTCTCACCAAAATTGTAATCGCAGGCAGTTCAAAATGGCGACAAAGCCGAAACAGTCTGTCGCAAACAAAGGTTACGTATTAAATCAGATATTTGGTGCATTTACTGTAATTATCATGTAGTTATCAGACATATATTATGCTGCTGGCCGTGAAGATGAAAAATTGTTGAAAATTAGCAGTTGGATATTATTTGGTAGTTATTTGACACATTATCTACCACGATACCCCCCCTTTGTTTCGGTGATATAAAACTATTAGCATCATTGCCGCTGCTTTGTTGGCTCTATTAGACATTCCATCGGCTTCGATCAGGGTGTCTTCCGCAGCTGCCGCAACTGTGGCGATTGCCTGTTCGGCAGTGTGCTGGGAACTGTTGGGAAGTCATTAACGTGGGTTCCTTCCGGCGCAGTTATGCAACGGCGGGCGAAACATTAGGCTTATCGCCGCTGCTGTCAGAAGCGGCCAGGTTATTCTGAACGTCGTTAGCAACTGCGTTAGGTCATGCGACCGCCGCCAAGGTTGAGGTCTGTCGCAGAGGTCGCTGTTCTCATCACTAAAGCCCACAAACAAACATTGCTATAAACTGTATTTATTTGTTCTCTGGTGTACCTCGTATACGATTGTACACAGTTTATGTCAAAGAATTTCCTCCTCTTCTAGCACGAGTGCCTTGCAGTTCGTCGGAGGAGCGAAATTTGCGAGATTAGAAAACATGCAGGGCATTCGCGTTTAGAAAATGCGCAAAATTGTAGACCCACATCAGTGACGCCACTATGTTAAAAAATTTGAAAACACGTTCTATGCTGACTTAACGTATTCCTGCAGTCCGAAAATCATCTCTGTAGGAATCAACATTGATTCCACAAACAACGTTCACGTGGAACCTGTGTCGTTCTTTTCGTCCACGAGACCCGGAAAGCAGTGGATATTGGCACCCAGATTAATTCCGTGTTTCTTAACTTCCGGAAGGCGTTCGATACAGTTCCACACTGCCGCCAAATGAACAAAATACGAGCGTATGGTATATCAGACTACATAAAGGATTGGATTGTAGAGTAACTATCACACAGAACACTGCATGTTGTCATTAGTAAAGTTGAGAACTCTTCAGACAGAAATAGCTTCAGGCGTTCTCCAAGGAACTGTTATACACTGCAGAGCCAAAGAGAGTGGTACACCTGCCTAAAGTAGTCTAGGGCCCAAGCGAGGACGCAGAAGTGCCGCAACTGGACGCGGCATGGACTCGACTAATGTCTGAAGTAGTGCTGGAGGGAACTGACACCGTGAATCCTGCAGGGCTGTCCACAAATCCGTAACAGTACGAGGGGTTGGAGATCTCTTCTGAACAGCACGTTGCAAGTCATCCCAGATGTGCTCAATAATGTTCATGTCTGGAGAGTCTGGTGGCTAGCGGAAGTGTTTAAACTCAGAAGACTGTTCCTGGAGCCACTCTGTAACAATTTCGGACGTGTGGGGTGTCGCACTGTCCTGCTGGAGTTGTCCAACTCCGTCGGAATACACAATCGACATGAATGGATGCAGTTGATCAGACAGAATACTTACGTATAGGTCACCTGTCAGCGTCGTATCTACAAGTATCTAGACATCACTCCAACTGCACACGCCCTTCACCAATACAGAGCCTCCACCAGATTGAACGATCCCCTGCTGACATGCAGGGTCCATGGACTCATAAGATTGTATCCATATCTGTACCCGTCCATCCGCTCGATACAATTTGAAACGAGACCCGTCTGACCTCGCTACATGTTTCCAGTCATCAACAGTCCAATATCGATGTTGACGGGTCCAGGCGAGGCCTAAAGCTTTGTGTCGCACAGTCATCGAGGGTTCACGAGTGGAGCTTCGACTCCGAAAGCCCATATCGGTGATGTTTCGTTGAATGGTTCGCACTTGGTGATGGCACAACACTGAAATCTTTAGCAATATTAGGAAGGGTTGCAGTACTGTCACGTTGAAAGATTCTCTTCAGTTGTCGTTGGTTCCATTCTTGCAGGATCTTTTTCCGGCCGCAGCGATATAGAAGATTTGATGTTTTACCGGATTCTTGATATTCACGGTACACTCTAGAAGTGATCGTACGGGAAAATCCCCACTTCATCGCTACGTCTGAGATGCTTCGTCCCGTCGCTCTGACGCCGACTGTAACTCCACGTTCAAACTCACTTAAATCCTGATAACTCGTCATTGTAGCAGCAGTAACAAATCTAACAATTGGCGCTTCAGTGTAGTACACCAAATGAAAGATTGATAGAGAGAGAGAGAGAGAGAGAGAGAGAGAGAGAGAGATATCGAGAGGGGGATTTATGTGTATATGATAAACCCCTTCCCTCGAAAATTTCCTTCCCTCACACCTCCTCTGTGTTACTACAGATGACGTGGCACTGATCTCATTTGCCCTAAGATTGCAGTACAGGCGAGACGCCTAGTTGCTTCCCCCGCTCTCAGTGGAATGCGTAAGTTCCGAAAAATGTTCACCAACCTGCAGTCTTCTATAGTTGATGTCCCCTACGTGGGAATCGGCACTTGGGTCATGAATCCGTTATCGTGAAACAGTAATAAACTGTTAGCGAGGGACTGGTATTGTATAAATAATTCAATATTGAATTGGTTTGTTTAAACGGGATGACACTCGCTTTTTATTAGCAGAATACGAGTAACTGCACAATTATAGTCCGCTTTATGAATCACAAATAATGTCCATTCTTCACAATTTCACAAATAATAAACAAAGTAACGAACTGCATGTTTGTGTAATTGCTGTCAAACTAGTTCTCAGTTACATGTCCAAAGACCAGAGATTGGTAACTAAGTTCTTAAGCAATACCGACAGCGACAGGCAACATGTCTCTCCTTAACTGACAACCGAGCTCTTACATTTACACACCAGAGATTGCTAATTAAGTCTTAACTGATGCCTACCGTGTCCTCCAGCTCCCATATTACGGCTGAACCATCTCGCCCGCCATCCAAGTTTAGCGTGACAGACAGTCTCCGAAGTGCTTATCTGCCTTTTCGTTTAGCAATTGTTTGTTATTTTGCTCGCTCAGTCCGGAACCGCATGACTGCTACGGTCGCAGGTTCGAATCCTCCCTCGGGCATGGATGTGTGTGATGTCCTTAGGTTAGTTAGGTTTAAGTAGTTCTAAGTTCTAGGGGACTGATGACCACAGGTGTTAAGTCCCATAGTGCCCAGAGCCATTTGAACCATTTTTTGTTATTTTGGTGGTAACCAACACTTTTGAAATAACAGAATGAGAGCCTGCTATTGAGACGTGCTTTTATATGAAATGTCTAGCTTCAAGGGGGAAATCAGATGGCGCTTTGGTTGGCCCGCTAGATGGCGCTGCCATAGGTCAAACGGATATCAACTGCGTTTTTTTTTAAAAAAATAGGAACCCAAATTTTATTACATATTCGTGTAGTACGTAAAGAAATATGAATGTTCTCGCTTTGTGGTAGATGGCGCTGTAATAGTCACAAACGTATAAGTACATCTACATCTACATCTACATCCGTACTCCGCAAGCCACCTGACGGTGTGTGGCGGAGGGTACCCTGAGTACCTCTATCGGTTCTCCCTTCTATTCCGTGCTATCACGTAACATTCCGCTAGTGCTGACGGTATTTGCTTCGTGATACATTACCCGTGATAAAATGGACCGTTTACCAATTGCGGAAAAGGTCGATATCGTGTTGATGTATGGCTATTGTGATCAAAATGTCCAAAGGGCATGTGCAATGTATGCTGCTCGGTATCGTGGACGACATCATCCAAGTGTCCGGACCGTCCGCCAGATAGTTACGTTATTTAAGGAAACAGAAAGTGTTCAGCCACATGTGAAACATCAACCACCACCTGCAACAAATGGTGATGCCCAAGTAGGTGTTTTAGCTGTTGTCGCGGCTAATCCGCACATCAGTAGCAGACAAATTGCGTGAGAATCGGGAATCTCAAAAACGTCGGTGTTTAGAATGCTACATCAACATCGATTACACCCGCACAATATTTCTATTGCATGACGACGACTTTGAACGTTGTGTTCAGTTCTGCCACTGGGCACAAGAGAAATTACGGGACGATGACAGATTTTTTGCACGCGTTCTTTTTAACGACTAAGCGTCATTTACCAATAGCGGTAACGTAAACCGGCATAATATGCAGTATTGGGCAACGGAAAATCCACTATGGCTGCGACAAGTGTAACATCAGCGACCTTGGCGGGTTAATGTATGGTGCGGCATTATGGGAAGAAGGATAATTGGCCCCCATTTTATCGATGGCAATGTAAATGGTGCAATGTATGCTGATTTACTACGTAATGTTCTACCGATGTTACTACCAGATGTTTCACTGTATGACAGAATGGCGATGTACTTCCAACATGATGGATGTTCGGCACATGGCTCGCGTGCGGTTGAAGCGATATTGAATAGCATATTTGATGACGGGTGGATTGGTCGTCGAAGCACCATACCATGACCCGCACGTTCACCGGATCTGACGACCCCGGATTTCTTCCCGTGGGGAAAGTTGAAGGATAGTTGCTATTGTGATCCACCGACAACGCCTGACAACATGCGTCAGCGCATTGTCAATGCATGTGCAAACATTGAGAAAGGCGAAATACTCGCTGTTGAAAGGAATGTCGTTACACGTACTGCCAAATGCATTGAGGTTCACGGACATCACTTTGAACATATATTGCATTAATGTGGTATTTACAGGTAATCAAGCTGCAACAGCATGCGTTCTCAGAAATGGTACGTTCACAAAGGTACATGTATCAGATTGGAACAACCGAAATAAAATGTTCAAACGTACCTACGTTCTGTATTTTAAGTTAAAATACCTACTTGTTACCAACTGTTCGTCTGAAATTGTGAGCCAGATGTTTGTGACTATTACAGCGCCATCTATCACAAAGAGAAAAAAGTGGTCCAACTAAAACATTCATATTTCTTTACGTACTACAGGAATATGTAACAAAAATTGGGGTTCCTATTAAAAAAAAAAAAAAAACGCGCTTGATATCCGTTTGACCTATGGCAGCGCCATCTAGCGCGCCAACCATAGCGCCATCTGGTTTCCTCCCTCAAGCTAGACAAGTTTCGTTCTCTGTAGTTTTTTCGTTCTTATTTCGTGATAAATTTGGCCCAGTCACGATCAATGGATCACCCTGTATATAAATGACCTAGTCAATATCTTCGAAAGCTCCATTGGGTGTTCGCAGATGATGTAGTTAATGTATAGAGAGTGAGAAGTTCTCAGTTAAGTCAACATGGGATGAAATCCCAAGCTTTCGATAACTACCTTCATTATCGTGACTAAGTCCGACTGTCAGTCACTTTACGTATACCCTCTGTACTTGGGCTATCGTCACTTATTTTGCTACCGAAGTAGCAAAATTCATGTAGCACTTTTAATGTTCGCCTTCCTAGTCTCAACGTCACCAGATTTAATTCGACCGCATTCCATTACCCTAGTTTCCTTTTTGTTGTTGTTCATCAAATAACCTCTTTTAAAGATAATGTGCATTGCGTTCAGATGTCCTTGAAATTCGTTTCACATCTCTGACAAAATTACTGCGTCATCGGTAAACCTTAAAGTTATTATTTCTTCTTGCTGAACTTTAATCTCCTGTCTAGGTATCTCTTCCGTTTGCTTTACTGCTTTCTCAGTATATTTATTTAATAATATCGGGGATAGGCTGCAACCTCTTTTAAATCCCTTCTCAGCTAGTGCTCTCCTTTCGTATCTAAAAGCTCTTATAACTGCCGTCTGATTTCTGTAAAAATTGTAGATAACGTTTCTCTCCCTGTATTTTATCGCTGCTACCTTCAGAACTGCTAAGCATGCGATCCAGTCAAAATTGTCTAAAAGCTTCCCCTAAATCTACAAATACTATACATGTTAGTTTGCCTTTCTTTATCCTGTTTTGGAAGATAAGTCATTGGGTCAATATTGCCTTACGTGTTTCTACATTTCTCCGGAATCCGAACTGATTTTCCTCAAAGTCGACTTCCACCAGTTTTGCCATTTCTCTGCACATAATTCGTATATTTTGCTACTATGACGTATTAAAATGATGACACGTCATAGCCACACCTGTCTTTCTTGGAAATGGAAATATAAGGAAATTTCGCTACCGTCATGCAGCATACACACTGAGAGCAATAGTTTTGCCATCCTATGAACATGTGTCCGGAAATACATCGTTGCCACGTTAGATGGCGCTGAGGAATGAAACTTCCTCTGATCACGTGCCGTGTATTCCTTGTGTGTTGCAGTCTGTGTGATTGACGTAGCGTACTGTAAGCGGCAGAATGGTCCGGTTTTCATGTCGGGAACAGGCCAGGATGGTATTTGTGTATGGTCAAGCAGCATATCCAGTAAAACCCGTCCACCAAGTCAGGGTACACACATTCCGCCGCCTCCACGCACATTCGCCTGTCTGAAAGGGCCCATGATCACGCAAACGCCCATAAAGGGCTTAAAATGTTGTGTGATGTGGTTGGTGCCTGTGAGGGTACTTGTTTTGGCATAGCCGTCCTTTCTCTCGACCTCAGCGCCATCTACCGTGGCAATGATGCAGTTCCGGACCCATGTTTATAGAACCTTTTTTCCTCCATTTCCACACGAGAATCCGTTCCTGCACTGCATTGCGGTTTTATTAATGTTCACCCTATACATCTCAATACATCACACAACTCACAAATGGCAATTTCGTCGTCATCCACAGGTATGTTGTGCATATTATTTCTTGTCCATCATACACCAACTTTTCAATGAATAAAATCTATTTTAAAAGTTATATATACATACAAAATTTCGAACTGTGTACGTGTTGGCGCTAGGGCAGTTCATATCTGAGGAGGAGGAGGAGATTAGTGTTTAACGTCCCGTCGACAACGAGGTCATTAGAGACGGAGCGCAAGCTCGGGTGAGGGAAGGATGGGGAAGGAAATCAGCCGTGCCCTTTCAAAGGAACCATCCCGGCATTTGCCTGAAGCGATTTAGGGAAATCACGGAAAACCTAAATCAGGATGGCCGGAGACGGGATTGAACCGTCGTCCTCCCGAATGCGTTCATATCTGAGGAGCTGGCGTCTGACAAGAACAATCTAGTCAATAAATCAGTTAATGTCCTTCCTGCGGTTGTATTCTGCACATTAATTTCGTAAGTCGTTGACTTTTGTTATCTGTCTTATGGCAGGTTTTCAAGTAGAGGCTTTCCATCGTATTCTGTTCTAAACATTTTCATTCATCTGTTTGTAAATTCGTTCTCTTCTAATGTCGTCTATCATTCCAATTCTCTTCCTACCTCTTTCTTTCATTCCTTCCACTTTTCCCTGTATAGTTCTTTGTTGCCGACGATTCCTATGCAGTATGTGTCCCAGCCAAGAGTTTTGTCGTTTTCCTGATCACTTTCAACAACCTTGTTTCTTCTCCTATTTTCCCCATTACTTCTTCATTCTTAAATTCGTCAGTCTACTTCACCTTAAGCTTGTTTCCCCATAGCCACATTTTGAAACTATCTTTTTTCTGTCGTTTTAACTGTTTATAATTTGCTGCTGTATAACACTACACCCCAGAGGTAACGTTTGGCTAATCTTTTTCTCAGATCCACTAGAATTCGTTTAGATATTAGTAACTGCTTCATGTTTTCAAATGCTCTCTTTCCCATAGCGATTGTCCTCCTTATTTCTGCCGTCATCAAACTTCTCAGCTGAAGAAAGCATTTTACTTGTTCTATCTTTTTTGTGTTTAAAAATTTATTAACTGGTGCTTCCCTAGGTCACCAATATCCGCAAGTGCTTTTTTACTACCTGTTGGAGTAGGAGTGTTATTTGCACGTGGATCTGATGTTTCACGTCAAGCGAGGAGCAGGGGCCGTATCTGAAGATCTATGGACCCTTACTCGGAACACCTGGGGTGGCCTTACCAGAAAAAAATTTGTGACAAGTGACACACTAACAATGTATTTCAGCACAACTCCGAATTGAAATGAAATGGTCGTATGGCATTGTTGGCCAGGAGGCCCCATTCGGGGAAGTTCGGCCGCCGTATTGCAAGTCCTCTCTAGTTGACGCCACATCGGTGACTTGCGAGTCGATGATGATGAAAATGATGGTGGACACACAACACCCAGTCCCCTGCCGGGAATCGAACCCCCGGACCCTCTGCGTGGTAGGCGGTAACGCTACCGCTACGCTACAGAGGCGGATAACTTCCTAGTTAAAAGCCTGTAAAGCAACATTTAAAATTTTACGTTACAGTTTATGATTTAAGAGTCAATGATATTTAGAAAGCGAAAAGGACTGAAACTATTAAGATGTTCTTCACAATTTATTGAACAACTGCATTAAGTAAAGAGAACAAACAGTTGAGATTAATGGCTATAAAAACAGTATTATGATTTTAAAAATAATATATCACTAAATGTCGAAGTGGGCCACAAAATACTTGTTACACATTGCCTGTATAAAAGCTTTCTGGGGCAAAAAATTCAGTCCATTACAGAGTTGTTGTTGTCATGTAACCACTCCGCCACAGGCCTTGACTTATGAACAGATCATCGATCGTGCTGAAAGATGCAATCACAGTCCCCAAATTACTCTTCAACAGTGGCAAGCAAGAAGGTGCTTAAAATATCAATATAGGCCTGTGCTGTGATAGTGCCACGCAATACAACAAGGGGTGAAAGCCCCCTCTATGAAAAACACAACCACACCATAACACCACCACCTCCGAATCTTACTGTTGGCACTACACACACTGGCAGATGATGTTTACCTTGCATTTGCCACACTCTCACCCTGCCATCGGATCGCCACATTGTGTACCATGATTCGTCACTCCACACAATGTTTTTCCACTGTTCAATCATCCAATTTTTACGCTCCTTACACCAAGCGAGGCGTCGTCTGGCATTTACTGGCTTGATGTGTGGCTAATGAGCAGTTGCTCGACCATGAAATCCAAGTTTTCTCACCTTCCATCTAACTGTCATAGCAGTTGCACTGGATCCTGATGCAGTTTGGAATTCCTGTGTGATGGTCTTGATAGATGTCTGTCTATTACATATTACGACCTCTTCAACTATCGGCAGTCTCTATCAGTCAACTGACAAGGTCAGCCTGTACACTTTTGTGCTGCACGTGTACCTTCACATTTCCACTTCACTATCACATTGGAAGCGGTGGACCTAGGGATGTTTAGGAGTATGGAAATCTAGCATACAGATGTATGACACAATTGACACCCAATCACCTGACCACGTTCGAAGTGCATGAGTTCTACGGAGCACCCCATTCTGCCCTCTCAGGATGTGTAATGACTACTGAGGTCACTGATATGGAGTAGCTGGCAGCAGGTGGCAGTACAATGCGCCTAATATCAAAAACATGTTTTTGGGGGTGTCCGGCTACTTTTGATCACACAGTGTATATTCATTCATTATCTAACAATGAGAGCACTTATCGACTTCCAACGAATCTAAAACATAACTTCAAATTTTCCTGTAGACATCTCTTGAGAGATGACATGTTACTCTCTCACCTATTTTTCGTATATGGAAAACTATTAAAGATTTTATTACAACTTGACACACCTTGTGCAAGACTCTAGAAAGTTAACAGCCTGAGCAGACGTTGATGGAGACTGACAGGGCGCTAAAAGCACGAGATACTTTTATGGTTTTTAGCTCGTACAAATGGCACATTGGGAGTTGAAAGCAATTGGCAGCGAGCCCATCCCTCAGTAAATCTTGCCGGGCAGGCCCACAGCCATACAGGGCAGACAGAGCAGCCCCTCATCGAGACAGTTCTCCAGCAGAGCAATGCCGGTATACCTGCATTGGCCCCAGCCGAAGGTGGGATGGGTGCGACGGGCTGAAGGGACTCATCTACACAGTGGAGTCGTAAACTGGGCATTGTGTGCAGAGCCACATGTAATAAAAATTCGCAAGTTTTCGCGTTCGCCTATACTGCAGATAGGCCTGTGACCACTTCCATTAGCCACCCTGGTTATATAAGAAACTCCTGCGTTTGAGAAACGTTTAGAGACAGAATCTTTATTACACTTCATAGCTAGGACTAACAAGCTCCAAGGCACAGGCAATTGAAAGATTTTGTTGCCCTGGGAAGTGATGCGACTTCAGAGAAACAATCTTCCCCCTCGGTGAAAACTTAAAAAAGTCAGTAATTGACGGTTTCCTTTTTTTCCAGAGATGCAGGTTTCATAACTCTTGCCCTGGTTCGAAAGGAGTTTGAGCTGTCATGTGGGAGGGGAGATTTAGCTCCACTAAAGCCCTATGATTGGCACAAGACGGAGTGAAGGCGGTGTCGTTCGTGCAGTTTGTGGGAAAGCGGATTTATTTATTTATTTTCTAAAGAGGTGAGAGGCAGTCAGGTGTTGGATTTTGATCTGGTAAGAAGTCTTCTGGTCGATGCTCTGGCAAGTGTGGTTGGTGCTTAGGACCTGTCCTGAGACTGACTTCACATGCGAGTAGTTAGACTGGAGAGACTGTAGCGAAGTTCCTACTGTTCCAACAGTGTGACTTCAAACCTTCCAACATCTTGGACTACTCGTTTGCTTAGGACACACTTATTCCTTTTTGGTTTACCAGTCTTGGCGTTTGGTACCATTGTGTGCTCTGTCCTATAAGTGAGCCAAATTGGTCCTTGGTACGACCAGCGAACGAGTGTGTCGCACACTGAAATCTACCGTGATTTCAGGGCTCTGGTAGAGAGTAAATTGTGATGCATCTGCCTGATCGCTAGACCGTGAGATTCTTTGCATTTCTTTCGTGGCCGCGACTGATTCACAGGTGCCGCCTCTCGTCTCGCCTCCAACGTACGCATGTCGCCAGTTGCAAGTTACATCGCCGCACACAGGGTAATGAACTGCTGCTCCGGCCTTGTCAGGGCGCATGGATCACAATCGTCACCTGCTCTCTGCTGCACCTACACAGAGAAAATTCTGTAGATCTGAACAGTCAAAGTCTGCTCAGCGTCGGATCAATTCAGAATGCATTATCCACATTTTTAAGGCCACAGTACTTGACTCACTTCTTCCGTCCAGGATCCTTGTTCATTGTGGTCTTAAACCATCTGTTAATTGTTTACGGTATTCAGTCATAACTTGCTTAGCATAATTTATATCTGTCTTTGTTTTGCGACAGTAAATGTTGTCAGAAAACTAAATTTTGCATACATTCTCAATTTTATTTAGTCAGCCCCTTAGGTTAACTTGCACCCTTACAGAACAAGGAAAGGGGAAAAAAACGTTTATAGCTTATTGCATGTTCGCTGCTCATGCAGTACACCTGAAGAAACAGGCAAGACATTTTAACTGATTACTTCTTTTCTGCCATCTCTAATCGCAACCCATTTTGCAGAGAATATCGACATATACCACTGAAATGTACCGGCAAAATTATATCATTGTACGACACAATATTCATTAGATATAACTTCATAAACATTTAGATGCGTGAGAAAACATTTTAAGCTGTTTTATACATACATCGTTTAAAGAATGTGGGATGAAGCTACTGATTGTTAACTGTAAGCAAGAATGTTTGTTAGGCAAATGCAAGATAACAAAAAACATGTATCAACCAAGCAAATTTTCCCTGTATTTAATCCAAATATAGTATTTTACCAAATAATCATCCTTAAAATGAAAGTTTTAAATATTCCTTTTGGCTAATTGGTTTTCAATTGCACTTCATACTACTGAAGCTACTTTTAATATCTCTGCAATATATTTCTATTGAAACATCACTTTCAGTACTGAGCGAAGCTAAAACCTTGTACCTCGCTAATAGAAACATTTTTGCTTTTATTTAAATTCTATATTTATTGACGAATAGAAATGTGAATTAATACATACTGCACCATAATTTTAGAAGTCTGCCCAGGTTAAGCAGGCACGGTAGCTCAACGTGTTCGATCAGAGAGCTGGATGGCCCTCTGTAATAAAAAAATCTAAGTGAAAGGACCAACAACGAACTCGAACGGATGTCATGTGACATCCGCAAAGACCAAACACAACGAACAAAAGAAAAAAAAGAGAAATAAAAGATACCTGAATGGCCAGGGTGAAGGACTGCCGTCCTAAGGGGCCCGGGTTCGATTCCCGGCTGGGTCGCTCCGCTCAGTAACTAGGTGTTGTGTTGTCTTTATCATCATTTCATCCCCATCCGGCGCTCATGTCGCCCAATGTGTCGTCGAATGTAGTAAGACCTGTAGGAAGGCGGCCGGACCTGCCCCGTAAGCGGCCTCGCAGCCAATGACGCCAAAAGCACATTTCCATAATTTTTAATGAAAATGTCTCCTATTTATTTTCAATTACGTGTTGTGTGAAAATAAATTAAAATTTGATACAGACGTGCGAAATGCCTGTTTATTAAACGGAAAAAGTAATGGTTGAGGTTCACTCAAATGAAACCAGGTCAATGCGTCTACCTTTGCCTTACACGTAAGGTGGCACCACGTAACTGCGCGTATGGTGGTGCCATCTATTGGTAGACACATGCGCGCCCACCGTTTTTTGTTGCACTGCGCCAGTGTGATTTCACGCTGAAGACAAGGTGGTCACACAAGCTATGGTCCACTACCGAACACGCAGGCGAGTAAGCAGGAACAAAGAGGAGTGATTCGATTTTTGGCGGCGGAGGGAGTTGGAGGCCGTGAAATCAAGCTACTTTACACAACCTTAGACGAGCCATCAAGTCGAAACGCTGAGGCATGTTGTCCAACAGCGTTACCCTCCCGCATGATAACGCCCGCCCACACGTGGCCAATGCGGTGAAGACGACATTGAAGCAGTTTCTGTGGGGTACGCTGGAACATCAACCGTACAGTCCCGACCTTTCACCGTGTGACTTTCAATTGTTTGGACCTCAAAAACAAGCTAATCGAGGACATTGATTCGCAACGGATGACGAAGTCAACATAAAAGTTTTCTGGGTGTGGTACCGCGTCATAATAATATAAAAAAAAAACTACTGCTGCTGGAGAAAAACCAACGTTTCGGCCACGGTTGCACCGGCCTTCTGCTGGGTCTAATGGTACGTTCTAGCTCCTTTATTTGTTGTTACTGTTCATTGCGCATGCCATTGCGTCAGAATTTTAAAAAGGTAGTTAGTTTCGTTGGTCACTTAAGGAAGAAGCAGAGAGAACTTTATTTTAATAGGTTGTTGCGGTGGAGGGAGAACGTGACCTCTGTTGTCTATTGGCTCAAGTGTACCATGATTGGTGGCCACCGTCGAATGAGAAGTTTGCTGCTGTTTACCAACTGCTGGACGTCGGCCGCGCGGCGGCAGCTGTTGGACTCTGATTGCTGGCAGCCAAGATGGAGCAAGCCTGAGTCCATCCTCCCTGTTCATGTTGTTAGGGGTTTAAGTGTTTTGATGACCTCTCTAATTTTGCGTTTCGTCATAATTGGCTGCTTGGCCAACATACAGGCTTCGCTGAATTTTATTTCTTTTCCACGGTCTTGCTGATGTTCTGCCACTGCGGATTTGTTGTGTTGCCCTAGACGAATATAGCGCTCGTGTTCCCGAATGCGCGTTGCTATTGACCTACCAGTCTCGCCGATTTATGCCTCTCCACATTCGTATTCCGCCTTGTAAACGCCTGCAGTGTGTAATGCATCCACCTTGTCCTTAGTGGAGCCTACCACGTCCTGGGTCCTAAGACCACTAGAGAAGACTGGAAGCACCCCAACGCGGCGAAGGTGTTTTCCTATTCGGTCAGTAACATTTTTAACGTAAGGTAAGGCTGCAGTTTGTCTATTTCTTGCTTTTCTTTCTTACTTGTGTTCGTCGAAAAGGCCTTGTTTATCGACTAATGACTGTAGCCATTGGCTAGAGACGTTGTGCGTAGCCTTTTAAGCTCAGGTGTGGTGTTTTGAGCATCACTTACGCGCTGCGCATGGATTGCCATAGAACGGATGACAGAGTTCTTCTGCGCTGGATGTTGGTAGAGATTGGGCGTGCAGATACCTGTCTGTATGTGGAGGCTTGCAATATACTCTGTGCCCCAGTGTGCCCTCCGTTCTCCTGTGTATTTCGACGTCTAGAAATGGGATTGCACCATTCTTTTCTACTTCGTGCGGGAACTATCTTCCCATGCATGTTGTTCAAATATTCGTGGAACTTGTGTAGCTCCGTTTCACCATGAGGCCATATAGCAAATGTGACGTCCAAGTACCTGAACCAGCAACGTGGGCGTAAAGGAGCTGAACCGAGGGCCGTTGCTTCAAAGGTTTCCATGAATATGTCGGCTGTCAGCGGAGATAGGGGAGACCCCATTGCTACGCCGTCTGTCTGCTCGTAGTATTTTCCTTGCCATTTGAAGTACGTTGAAGTCAGGCACAACTCAACCAGGTCGCATATGCCTGGCGGGACATGCTCCTGAAGGATGCGTATAGTTTCATCTACTGGCACGTCGTAAATAGTGATTTCACGTCAAAGCTGACCATGATGTCCGTAGGTAAAATTTTTTCTCCCTTTAGACGTTCTATAAAGTGCGTAGAGTTCTTCACATAAGAGTCCGTCTTTCCAACTAGACAGTTTGCAGGCTAGATACTTTGCCAAATTGTAAGTAGGCGAATTGATCCCATTCATTATTGGCCTCAAAGGGTAACTATCCTTTTGTATTTTTGGAACACCGTAAATTTTAGGAGAGACTGGTACTCTGGATTACGAAGTGTGTGACTGGCTTCAGGGCTGGATCCGTCAGCAGCCTACTAGCTTCTTCAAGGATGGAATCGACCGGCTAGTGTCGCAATGGCATAAATGTGCCAACAGTTTTGGCGACTATTTTTGAGTATGTGTACTGTGTATAACTACTTTTTTGAGTTAATAAAATCGTTACCATTACTTTACACTAGTGACCGGGTTTCATTTGAATGCCCCTTATACATCTGGGAGACTGAACGAATACCCAATGACTGGAAAATATCGCTTATCCATCCATTAGGATGCATATAATTACCGAGGGGTATCCCTCCTCGCAGTGACATATAATATCCCGTCAAAAGCTTTGCGAAATAGATTAGAAAATCAAAAGGTGGAATACTTAACAGAATATAGGGAACATGTATTAAATCTAAAGTTATTTACGAGGTATGAGGGCCGATAAAGGATATTTCGTTTGAGGGAGTTGCCGCAGCGTATGTACAACTTAAGAACTACTGCGATGCAGGTGTATAAACACCGACATGTAGACAAGGGACCAGTGTGGCATTCGTGTCCTTCCAATGTGCGCGCGGTGAATGTGGAAAAGTGAACTACGTCGACGTAACTACCAAGTGCGTGCAAACAGGATCAATGTAATGTTATTATTTTATTTACGGCTGAAGGACAAACACCGGTCGAAGCAGTCAGAGAATGAAGAATGTCTATAGGGCAGTAAGTCTGTCGGAAAGCTCTGTTGTGAAATGGTGCGACTAGGGGTGCTGTTGCTTCCTAATTACGCTACTGGCCATTAAAATTGCTGCACCACGAAGATGACGTGCTACAGACGCGAAATTTAACCGTTAAGAAGAAGATGCTGTGATATGATTAGCTTTTCAGAGCATTCACACAAGGTTGGCGCCGTTGGCGACACCTAAAATGTGCTGCCATGACGAAAGTTTCCAACTAATTTCTCATACACAAACAGCAGTTGACCGGCGTTGCCTGGTGAAACGTTGTTCTGGTGCCTCGTATAAGGAGGAGAATTGCGTACCACCACGTTTCCGACTTTGATAAAGGTCGGATTGTAGCCTATCGCGATTGCGGTTTATCGTATCACGACGTTGCTGCTGGCGTTGGTCGAGATCCAATGACTGTTAGCAGAATATGGAATCGGTGGGTTCAGGAGGGTAATACGGAACGCCGTGCTGGATCCCAACGGCCTCGTATCACTATCAGTCGAGATGACAGGCATCTTATCCGCATGGCTGCAACGGATCGTGCAGCCATGTCTCGATCCCTGAGTTAAGAGATGGGGACGTTTGCAAGACAACAACCATCTGCACGAACAGTTCGACGACGTTTGCAACAGCATGGACTATCAGCTCGGAGACCGCGGCTGCGGTTACCCTTGACGCTGCATCACAGACAGGAGCGCCTGCGATGGTGTACTCAACGACGAACCTGCATGCACGAATGGCAAAACGTCATTTTTTCGGATGAATCCAGGTTCTGTTTACAGCATCATGATGTTCTCCGCCGTGTTTGGCGATATCGCGGTGAACGCTCATTGGAAGCGTCTATTCGTCATCGCCATACTGGCGTCACATCCGGCGTGTGGTATGTCGTGCCATTGGTTACACATCTCGGTCGCCTCTTGTTAGCAATGACTGCACTTTGAACAGTGGACGTTACATTTCAGGTGCGTTACGACCCGTGGCTCTACCCTTCATTCGATCCCTGCGAAACCCTACATTTCAGCAGGATAATGCACGACCGCATGTTGCAAGTCCTGTACGGGCCCTTCTGGATACAGAAAATGTTCGACTGCATCCCTGGCCAGCACATTCTCCAGATCTCTCACCAACTGAAAACGTCTGGTCGATGGCGGCCGAGCAACTGGCTCGTCACAATACGCCAGTCACTACTCTTGATGAACTGTGGTATCGTGTTGAAGCTGCATGGGCAGCTGTACCTGTACACACCATCCAAGCTCTGTTTGACTCAATGCCCAGGCGTATAAGGCCGTTATTATGGCCAGAGGTGGCTGTTCTGGGTACTGATTTCTCAGGATCTATGCACCAAAATTGCGTGAAAAACATGTCAGTTCTAGTATAATATATTTGTCCAATGAATTCCCGTTTATCATCTCCATTTCTTCTTGGTGTAGCAATTTTAATGGCCAGTAGTGTACGTATGTTCCCATACCGCAAGTGTCGTAACGCAGAAGTTACGCCAACTCAAGCTGGAGACACTCGAGCACCCGACCTGTAGTCCTCATCTCTCCTCATGCGATTACGCCGCCTTACGACCCTTGAAAAAGGCCCTGAAGGGTCGACGATTCACGTTGAATGAGGATGTGCAGCAGACAGTTGCGGACTTCTTCATACAGCACGACACGGTGTCATACCAAATCGGTATCTTCAACCTGGGGCGTCGGCGGGATGATTACCTCAATGCTCACGGCCATTGTGCCTGATTGGCATACCGATTCTGTGCTATGTCGCCTTCAAACGATAAGTTTCTGATCGCTCTTTACATAAGGAAGTTCGGGCACGAAATAGTAGCCTACTGTTCCATTGACAGAGAAGCAATGTTCAGTGCCCTACAAGAATTTGGAGTAATAAAACAATGTCAGTCACTGAGTAAGCTTTGATTAATACAAATTCCAAAATTAATTTTTTAGTTAAAGTGTCAAAAATTTTCTAACTTAAAGGACACGTAACGCGGGTTCATGAACTGTTTGCATTGTTACTCAATTGCGTTTTAGAGAAAGTCGTAAGAGAATTGAGAAACACCACAGAAGACGAAGGGAAAAACAAAGTGAAAGTTGGATGGAAGAAAGAGAACCTTGAAACTGATTTCTTAGTTTTTCGCTGATGATTTAACAGTCTTATAAGAGAACCTGTAAGATGCAACGAAACAGTTAAACATTCTCCAAGCTGTAGCAGAGAAACTGGTTTAAAATTTTTATTTTACGGAAAACCGTAAACATAACGAATGATAAAGGCGCGTGAAAATATATGGATCAAAATATGGAGAAATAAAGAAATATGCAAAATTTAAATACTTTGGAGAAAGAATCCAGCCAAATGCTCTGAAGAAAGTGTCCAGAAAAATGGAAATGGCATTCCACTTAACAAAGAACAAATACAATAAAAACTCTTATCTAAAAATACAAAACTGCGTCATTACAATGTGGTAATAAACACGGGGTGTATTGTACCTCAGAACGCCTCGCCATAACACCGCCAAACATTTAAATAATTTGGAGAAGAAGGAAAGAAGAATAGTTCGAAAGAAATTGGGTGCAAAATATGATAATGAGATTTAGAACTGGAGGAGCAACAAGAGGGAGTATGAGAAGACTGGGAATGTAACAGATCCAATGACAAAGGGGAGAATTACGTTTTATGCCCACTTAAAAAGAGTAGACAAAAAGAGTCAACTTCTTTGAGAAAGGAGCAAAAACACAAATTTCTTGAGGTATAGAAGTTAAAAGAGATCTATGGGAGTTGGGAGTAACAAAGATGCAGAACATAGACACAAAACGAGTGAATAGGTACAAAAACTCAAGGGAAGGAATGGGGCCAGGCAGAAGAGGAAGAAGAGAAGAACAAAGACCAAGAATGAAGAAGTATTTTGAAGAAAAAAAAAGGAAAATGATATGATGTCATAGATCAGCTGTATGATGTGATCCTGAGTTAGACAAATTCGAATAATAATAATAATAATAATATTTTTATACACAATTTTAATTTATGCGCAATACTCATTTACATAGAAGCAGTAATTAGGAATAAAAAATAATAAGAATGTTGTTTTTATTTAAAAATTGTGACTCAGGATTTGTTTACTGACATTTCCATAATATAGAATTTAAACAAAAGTAATCGGAAATGCATATTTATGTGTTAGGATCATACACAGCTTACATCGCCCAACAACAACGTACCTCATAGTGGTTATTAAAGGCGACGACCGAATGTACTGCAATGGCACATGTAGTTCCACCGCATTCCCTCAAAATCCTGTGTGTCCGTTGTGCACTCTGGAACAGGCGGCGGGTGGTAAACAGCTTACACACCTGACCACCAGACATACTGTACACAACTTGCTCATTGCGTGTGTGTCACGTGATGGCCTAATGCATCACACCGGCGCATTAACTTGTTCCGCACGCATACAACTATAGCTGGTGTCAGTTGTCCATTGGATCAGACAGTTTGTTACGAGTCCACGGTGCGGTGTGTTATTGTGTAGAGTGCATGACACGTAATCAAAGATGGAAATTTGCAAGAGTTGGTACACTTGCCTTTAATGTATGCTGCGCGAGGACGTTGCGCCCGTAAAGCTGCGCGAATGTAGAGAGAACGCTTTCCCAACAAGCGTCATTGTAGCTGCAAGACGTTTATGATGATGATGATGATGATGAAATTTGGTATATGTGTATGTGTGTGTGTGAGGTGGGGGGGGGAGGGGCATCTGCGCGGTTATCAGCGCCCGTATAAATTCCCAACATTTGCTCAGTCCAGTCTCGCCACTTTCATGAATGATGATCAAATGATGAGTACAACGCAAACACCCAGTCATTTCGAGGCAGGTGAAAATCCCTCACCCCGCCAGGAATCGAACCCGGGACCCGTTGTTCGGGAAGCGAGAGCGCGACCGCGAGACCACGAGCTGCAGACTGAGAGAAGTCCATCTCTGTGGGTACCAACATACGAGAGACTCGACAGAGAGACGGACAATGTTCGCGCCAAAGACATCTCCAAACACCAGACTTTGAAGAGGTGGTGTTGGGTCGTGTGGCCGACCACGCAGCAACAAGAAGCCGTCAACTTGCCTGTGAGGAGAGTTCTGGAGGAACAGACATTCCATCCATATCATGAAGAACGTGTGGAAGCACTAGGACCTACATATTTTGAGCCCGCATACTCTTCTGTCAATGGATTGTCTACCTCAGTGTTGTAGCGCCGAGCTTCGTACAGTTTGTATTGTTCACGGATGAGGTCTCATTCTCAAGTGATGGTGTTTTCAGAAGCCACAACAGTCTGGAGTGAGGACAATCCCCACACCGTCCCCATCGGTGACCACTATCAACGATTGTCTATCAACGTATAGGCGGGCACTGCCCAAGCTCGCCTAATAGGACCTTATTTCCTGCATCCTCGTTTGACTGGACGATGTTGCCTAGGGTTTCCGCGAGATGTGCTTCTACGGTTCTTGGAGACTGTACCCCTTGTTGTCCGCCAAAGGATGTCGTTCAATCACGACGGTACACCAGCATACTTCAGTGTTAATGTCCACGAGCGCCTGAACAGCATTTACCCTCATCGTCGGATTGGAAGAGGGCGTCCTGTCCCATGGCTAGCGCAATCGCCATATCTCACACCTGTGGACTTTTTCCTCTGGGGTTACGGGAAGACGTTGGTGTATGAAACACCCGTAAAACTGGATGAAGGCTTGCTAGGTAGTGTCCAAGCTCTCTGTCTCTTGGTACAACAGACACCAGGGGTCTTTGAGAGAGTACAACAGAACTTTTTGCGCATTTGTAATACAAGCATTGACATTTGCGGTCGTCACTTTGAACAGTTACTATGAGCTACTGAGCACTGTTATTATGCGATGTACGCTGTGTATACACTGGGCGTGAAGTCCCAGTACCCTCTAGTATCAAAGGCTGACTGATTTGGTCCGTTTTAGCACAAGTACATACTTATGCATTAAGTGTCCACCACATCGAAATGCTCCCCATCGTGCTGTAAACACATTTCCATATGCTTCCATGTTCTTCTTGACATATTTTTGAGCATGTCCGATGCTACACTTCGAAATGCATCCTCAGCAGCACTGCGCAGTTCTTCGGTTGTAGCACAATGACATGAAGATGCATGTACCTCAATAACTTTCCATAAGAGGTTGTCAGGTATGGTGAGGTCAGGACTTCTTGGTGGCCATTTCAATTGAGCTGGTGTTGCTGTTGAACCACGGCATATCCACCGCCTGGGAATGTGTTCAATGAGGAACTCCCACACTCCTAAGCGTAGTGAGGAGGCATTCCGTCTTGCCACAATGTTGTGCATTCTGTGAGTCCCCTTTCATAAAGCTATTAGCATGTTTGTTACATGTGTAAATAATATGCGCCATTCGCGGGCCCTTCAAAGAAGTACTGTCCAGGCAGACGTTATGATGTCACTGGTGCCAATACCATTATGTGATGCGGATTCTTTTCTACCTCGACTGTGTAGTGAGGATTCTCTCTGTCCCAAGCGAAAATATTCTTCGGACATGCGCGTGAGCTGCGATAAATGGCACATTAATCCGAAAACATAACCTTGGCACGGTTCACTACACTTGGAAACGGAATTAACAAAGCATAGCATGCTAAAACATGCTCATTCTGGTCTGCATCCGATTACTCGTTTACGAATGTCGTTAGAAAACGTCTGACCATAAGGTTTTTTTTTCGTGTAATCTCGCACTGTTGTCTACCGAGATTCGAAGCATTTTTCCTTGTTGACGTCATAGGAGGCTGTTCAATCGAAGCAGAGACTGCGGCAAATACTTTTTCTCGAGTCTTCTTCCTTCCACCCTGCACCCTGTCTTTGACTCTACCAAAAGAAAAAGTGCGTCTTTCCTAACCCCGATGTGTTGCTTTTCGTGGTGG
Source organism: Schistocerca gregaria (assembly GCF_023897955.1). Lineage (NCBI taxonomy): Eukaryota > Metazoa > Arthropoda > Insecta > Orthoptera > Acrididae > Schistocerca > Schistocerca gregaria. The sequence goes on along the minus strand of NC_064924.1, from coordinate 88,676,460 downwards.
AGTCTTATTAAATCTTTCCTGGAATGCTCCCATAATCTGTCTCCTTGTCTGCCCTGTGTGTTGTCGATCGTGCAACCACACACTTGTTACTAAGCGTTCCTCAATACTGTAACTATCACTGCTCACATCTGCCATGACTACAAATCTTTTCTGCGACTGCGGAAACATGAACTCCAGCAAGTGATAAGAAGTAACGTAGCTAATACAATGAAGAGCCAAAGAAACTGGTACACATGCCTAATATCGTGCTGGGTCGCCGTGGACACGCGGAAGTGCCGCAACACTACGTGGCATGGACTCAACTAATGTCTGAAGTAGTTTAAGCTCAGAAGAGTGTTCCAGGAGGAACTGCTGTAGCAGTTGTGGACTTGTGGGGTGTCACAGTGTCCTGCTGGAATAGCCCAAGTCCGTCGGAGTTCGCGATTACGCGAATGGGCGCAGGTGATCAGACAGGATGCTTACGTACGTATCACCTGCCAAAGTTGTATCTAGAGTTATCGGCGGGCCCATATCACTCCAACTGCACACGTCCCATACCATTACAGAGCCTCCACCAGCTTGAACTTTCCCCTACTGACATGCAGGGTCCATGGATTCATGAAATTGCCTGCATACCCATACACGTCCATCCACTGGATACAATTTCAAACTACAGTCGTCCGACCAGGCAACATGTTTCCAGTCATCAACAGTCCAATGTCAGTCTTGACGGGCCCAGCCGGGGTCTAAAGCTTTGTGTTGTGAAATACTCAAGGGTACACGAGTGGGTCTTCGGCTCCGAAATCCAATTTCGATGATGTTTCGTTGAATGTTTTACGCCCTGACACTTGTTTATGGCTCAGCATTGAAATATGCATCAATTTGCGGAAGGGTTGTGCTTCTGTCACGTTGAATGATTCTCTTCAGTCGTTGTTGGTCCCGTTCTTGCAGGATCTTTTTCTGGCCGCAGCGATGTCGGAGGTTTGATGTTTTACTGGATTCCTGATATTTATGGCACACTCGTGAAATGGTGGTATGGAAAGATCCCCACTTCATCGCTACCTCTGAGATGCTGTGTCCCATTGTTCGTGCCCCGACTATTATGTCACATTCGAACTCACATTAATGTTGATAACCAGGAATTGTAGCAGCAGTAACCGACCTAACAATACTCCAGACATTTGTCGTCGTATATAGGCGTTGCTGATCGCAGCGCCGTATTCTTCCTGTTTACATTGAACGGTTACCTTCCCCGTTGTTATCTGTTTTCTCGCTCTTCCAATCTATGTTAGAGCATGCCGGTTGCATGTGTGCCAAGTCATCTCATATACACGCTGCTTACCCGCTTGGTTCAAAACTCGGAAGGATTCATTGAAAGGGGACCGGCCTGAAGTTAATATTTGCTTGATTAAGTGATTATCATGTTAAGATTTCGCAGCGGATAGCGCGGGGGGAGGGCTCAAGCAACCAAGTGGGCAAGTAATTAATTACCACGCTAGAACATGCTCTATATTCTCTATCCTTGTTAATTATCATTCCCGCCAGATTATCTTGACTTCAATTTAGAACTAACGTTGTTGTCTACACAGGATGGCCGGCCGCGGTGGTCTCGCGGTTCTAGGCGCGCAGTCCTGAACCGTGAGACTGCTACGGTCGCAGGTTCGAATCCTGCCTCGGGCATGGATATGTGTGTGATGTCCTTAGGTTAGTTAGGTTTAAGTAGTTTAAAGTTCTAGGGGACTGATGACCACAGCAGTTGAGTCCCATAGTGCTCAGAGCCATTTGAACCATTTTCTACACAGGATGAGAGTGTTCGGAATAGCCACTGAATCCATGAAATAAAATTCATATGATATATTTATTATTTACCCAGAAACTTTACAAATCCTATGTCCATTTCCTTTACTCGCTACTTAAGCGATTTCATAATTGCAATTAACAAAGCAAAGATGGACAAATTCTATCTTATCTAGCACTGAAGGTGCCCATATCATCAGAAGTCTATTCAACACTCTCTCGCACTGAAGGTGCGTATACAATCAGAAATCTGGTCTCGTTTATAATATCGTGCACTGGGAAAGGGGAGGGATCTACGTTGCTGCATCTGTAGCCCTGTCTCCTTGGACAGCGATTGAAATTCGCACCCCATGTTGTTACTTGGACCGAATCGATATGAATTAATGAACCGCGGTTCGGTTTCTCAATGGTAACTCTCTGTATTACTTCTCAGCACCGTTCCCTTACTCAAAATTATAGCGAAGATTCTTGGCGGGAAAACGGGGGTTGGGGATGGGGGGCAAAGCAGACATAAACATCTCTCGTACACACAAAAAACAATATCTTTAAAAATAAAACACCCTATAAAATTTGGCATACGCAAATTAACGATTTATGCCACACGCAAGCATCCTCACCGTCACAAAGAATGAACTGGTGCAATTCCCGTGGGTGATCGACACCAACGGCAAATTTTTTGTAGTTACCCCATTGTGCATTCTTGTTTTCAGTCTATATGATTATTCAGTCGCACAACCTATTTTTTACCAATTAGTTAGAACGTGGAACCTTCCCCAGGTTGCTGCTTGCAAAAGGGAAAATCATTAATCAAAAGATCCGTGCACAAAATTTATGAATTTTCCAAAAAATTGCGTCACACGCTTAGAGCCTTAAGTAACTCACACAAAACACACGCATATCCTAGCAGGTTTCACACGGAATCATGGTCTAAATTTCTCATCAGCAGTTACGACTACGTGTTAAGCCAACTAGGCTGCGTGAGGCCCCATGTTACTTTAACAAGACCAGTAAGAGATTTAAAATTGCAAAACGCTACTGCTAAAAGTGGAACTATATGGTTTTTTATACTCTTGCTGCTCTCGTGTGCTGATGGTACTAAGTGATTGTATTAGTACAAATGGATAACGTGAAACCCCATCCTCACCTCTGGAAAAGAAACCCTAACTGAAAATTTTAATTTTACAAGCAAAATTCCTCAAAAAAAATGAATGGTCGTAATGACATGCTAACTACTTCCACCCTGAAAAAGAGTGGATTAATACAATAAATTATACCTCATCCCACAAAGGATTTGGCGGCAAAGACGGAGATCGCCCTCGATTATGTCCGCTCAGTTCAACAGCTTCCCCCAGAGTGCCCCTGTCATGGCGGCCCTCACCGGTAGTTCTCCTGCGCCCTGGAGGGGAGGAGTACCAGTTACCATCCCCGAACTACCCCTGGCAAACACGTGCAACATCGCTGCCTTTATCCCAAATTTATGTTGGCACTAACTAACTTCTGCCTTGCTTCTAAGAACAGAAGAACTCTTAACTCGAAATTAATTAACCCAAGGCAAAGCAGAGGAATAAAGGAAAGGAAGTGCATTTATGTAATTATGAATTAAATAAACAGATAGTCCATTTCCTCACTCAAGTTATGACATTTCTTACATTTGGAAAAATAATGAAAACATCTCAAACATCTGTTGTTGTTGTGGTCTTCAGTCCTGAGACTGGTTTGATGCAGCTGTCCATGCTTCTTTATCCTGTGCAAGCTGCTTCATCTCCCAGTACGTGCTGCAACCTACATCCTTCTGAATCTGTTTAGTGTATTCATCTCTTGGTGTCCCTCTACGATTTTTACCCTCCACGCTGCCCTGCAATACTAAACTGGTGATCCCTTGATGCCTCAGACCATGTCCTACCAACCGATCCCTTCTTCTAGTCAAGTTGTGCCACAAAATCCTCTACTCCAAATTCTATTCAGTGCCTCCTCATTATTTACATGATCTACCCATCTAATCTTCAGCATCCTTCTGTAGCACCAGATTTCGAAAGCTTCTATTTTGTTCTTGTCCAAAACTATTTATCGTCCACGTTTCACTTCCATACATGGCTACACTCCATACAAATACTTTCAGAAACGACTTCCTGACATTTAAATCTATACTCGATGTTAACAAATTTCTCTTCTTCAGTAACGCTTTCCTTGCCATAGCCAGTCTACATTTTATATCCTCTCTATTTCCTCCATCATGAGTTATTTTGCTCCCCAAATAGCAAAACTCCTTTACTACTTTAACTGTCTCATTTCCTAATCCAATTCCCTCAGCATCACCGGATTTAATTCGTCTACATTCTATTATCCTCGTTTTGTTTTTGTTGATGTTCATCATATATCCTTTCAAGACATTGTCCATTCCGTTCAAATGCTCTTCCAAGTCAAATATCTATATCATTTAATATAAAGCGACGGAACAAGCTAATTATAATGAGATGGACCAAGCTGTTCCCTCTCAACATATCAAACTGAGTCAAATGGCTCTGAGCATTACGGACTTAACATCTGAGGTCATCAGTCCCGTAGAACTTAGAACTACTTAAACCTTACTAACCTAAGGACAACACACACAGCCATGCCCGTGCAGGATTCAAATCTGCGACCGGAGCGGTCGCGCGGTTCCAGACTGAAGCGCCTAGGACCGCTCGGCCACTACGGGCTGCCTCTCAACATATCTCTGTATTTGAATACGCATGCCTATACCAGTTTCTTTGGCGCTTCAGTGTAACAACATTTGCTACTAAACAGTGATTACAGAGGTACGGGGGCTTCTCGGCTACTCTACATGTCCACAACAACAAATATGCGTTCCAGCCCTTTGGTGCCCTATCTCAATATAACCGGTTGTGGACCCACTGTTACCTGTTTCAATTTGACCCAAAAGGTTTGAGACGCCCAGTATATTTTGTGGTGCGGGTCCTTGAGCTGCAGCGTAGATAACCTGCGTGCAAGTGCTACAGCGCTTGGGAGACTGCACGTTCAGTATGTGCTCTTTGCAGTGGCGGACGCGTGGGCCAAGCCGGCACCAGGCGTGCTGTCGGGGAACACGCGGCTGCTGGGAGACTACGACGAGTGCGTGGCCGCCGGGGGCCGCCTGTGCGTGGCAGACCTCGTCCCCAGAGCGGGGGGCGGCGGGGGCGGCGCAGCGCAGCTGCTGGCGGCGGCCACCGCGCACCGCGCCGCTCTGGAGGCGACGCATCGTCAGGTGAGCAAGCGAGACACCTCCCAGCACACGATTCCTGTCTCAATACGGGAGCGTGGATCGATCTTTTCTGAAAGAGTTTACTTTATTTACTAGCGATTCATCAAGAACATTAACACATCTAAACACACTAGGTTGCCAGGAAGTAAGTGATGGAAAATGAAATTACTTTTAACAAATGTGAATTTTATTCCTAAAAGCTTTTCCAAAACATATTTAAAATTATAAGCAGAAAAGCACAATTTTATTTACAGGGCGAAGAAACAATATTAACAGTATGAGCCTTCGGGCTGAGAAGCTTGCCGGCTCCCAGCCGTAGTCATGACCGCTCACTACAACCTCTGAAAGAGTACACTGGTGCAAATCTGCAACACACCAGATTACGTTAAACTAAAAAAAAATTTTAACAACTCACACAAACACGTAAACTATGCACCCCGCAAGAGGGATGGAAATGGTACAACACTCATTATTTTCCACCGAAAGTGCAATTTGTCTTTTTTTTACAGTATAAGGTTGGAAACCTTATAACCTAAAATGACTATTTAAATAAAACCCATAAAATGCAGGCTTACATAAGATGTACAACATGCTCTACATTACACATATACCACCTCACAAGATGATAGGAAATATAAAGACATATTTCAGGAATTCGGCCTTTGAGCAATAAATTCGTTAACACCGAATCCGACAAACATGACAGAGGTAGCTATTAACGTATGGCACATTGACAGGGAGGGGTACTAAACAACCCGAACCGCTGCTTGCTCTAAACCTCCCCAATTCCACAAGAGAAAAAAAGGACCACTCAGTTCACAATAACCACCTTCCCACGGGTGGCAAAACGTAGAATAATAGTCGGGCGACCCCAAAACATAGCGGCTGGTGACCTCACCAAGAAAACAAGTAGAATTTAACAAGTAAATGAAACAACATATCTCCAACCACTTAACTTCTAACAAACTGGCGCAGCATCCCCAACGCTCTCCCGAACCGCCCGCTGCCAGCCGCTTCAACGGACGCGGGAAGGCGCGCCGATCCCCCGTCTTACGGCGTCGCAGCTCGCCCCAGCCAGCCCGATGACGTGGTTCCGCTCCTGCTGCTCTCGTGTGAACCGCGAACCCACTGCCCCTTTCTATACGGCGCTGCCCACTGGACTCACGTGGGAACCTCACATGCGTCGACGCTCAAGGCGGAAAAGTCATCTCCTGTCATCAGTGCGCGACCGACCAACCGACCGATCCAACTGCCAGTGACCGTTGCCCGAGCAACTCGAGCAGACTGGCGGCCTAACGCGCAGACTCAGATGCAGGAACTCAGCCGCGACCGGGCGACCACTAGCTGAGCTCTGTTACTTGAGGAGTGGCAAGACTCTCATTTTCTGGCTGTAAAGTTTGATCCAAACGACAGACATACTAGCACTCCGACGACAGACAGACACTAACTGCCGCACAAATGCGAACGAGAGACAGACCAGCAACTGGTGACGAGAGTCTGACCTAGCCTTACTGCGACTGACCCCATGCCGAGCTGATAGCGCCCCCTTAAATGCACGTGAACAGGCATCCTTTCCGCTTTCCCTCCAGAGGGGGACACAAAAGCTGCGATTATCACAGCGGCGCCACTGACAGAAACGGAGGGCGACTGCTTCACACAACGCGCTGCAGCCCGCTCTTAAAAAAAGAAATTTTTTACCACTGCTCATTCCGCTCCAATAATTTTTTTTCGGTTCACGTCTGAAGCATCAATACGAAAACATATAAATATTCACAGACTACATACTCTGAGATGACGAAACTCACTAGATATCTGCTAATATCACATTGGAAATCCTTTTGCCCGACGTAGTCCAAAACTCGACGTGGAATAGGCTCGAAAAGTCGTTAAAAGTCCCCTACAGAAATATTGAGCCACGCTGCCTCAACAGCCGTTCGTAATTGCGAAGACGTTATTGGTGCAGGATTTTGTGCACGAAATGACCTCATAAATGTTGGCTGGGATTCACGTCGGGCGATCTGGTTGGCCGTTTGATTCGCTCAAATCGTTCAGAATGTTCTTCAAACCAATTATGAACAATTTTGGCCTTGTGACTTGGTGCCTTGTCATCTATAAAAGTTCCATAGTTGTTTGGATTCCAGAAGTCCATGAATGACTGTAAATGTTCTCCTAGCAGCCGAACATACCCACTTCCAGTCAATGATCGGTTCACACTCTGGCGTTAGGAACTTGCTTATTAATAATAGTGATGCTGTAACTGTTGGTTGGTAATATTTACTGACAAAATGCAACCTAACGCTAGATTGCGTACTTACGGCTATCCTGTGTGGCCGTATTTTAGTACGACTTTAAAAGAGAGAGAGAGATTATTAATTGATCACCGATGCGTCGGTTCTCGATTGTGTTCAGGAGACGTACGGATTGATTACGCGAATAATTGACCTTTTGACCCGGGCTGCCCTCGCGCAATCAGAATCTTCGATGAAAAAACCTAAGGGAACTATTTGAATATAAAAATGGAAGTGAAAGCAAATTAGTGGAATTTTGTAAGAGAAAGATTAACAGATCGGAAGTCGAACACATTAGTGGTCTCCCAAATATAATCGAGACGCCGCGTAAAGATAATATACAATTTGAACATCATTTTTGGTTAGTGAAAGAAAAGAATAAGAAGAACATTACTGCGTCGTAAAATATTAATATATTTTGAACAAATCGGCTTCAAACTTCTACACATTGACAAATGCACAACAAATGCATGAATGACATCTGGTATTTCTTTTGTGAATGGCACAGTCCCGTAATCGCTGCTTTGTCAGTTCGTTCCTTCTTAAAATTAAATCTCCTTGCGTGTGCCTAAGTACATTGTATCCACACCCGAGTCACCGAAATGTTTGTTCGTCGTTTCACATTGTTTTTACACAAAATAAAAATACAACTTGTAGCAACGTCTTAACTTGTCGGCGACCAAAAGTACAAGGGATAATGAAGTCTCTAGAATATTTCTTAACAGAAGATAGATTATTATTTCTTCTGTTTGGCAGATTATTGCTATCAAGCGCTGCGGCAATGATTTTAAATATCTGGGCCCAGTGGGTCGTAATGTTTATTTAGAGTATTTTGTCGCTGGATATAGGCGCACATAAAAAAAATCATCTCTTTACTGTCGCGCAGTGATGCTTAGCATCTTTGCGAACTACAGCTCGTTGGTTGCCCTTTTCTTATATGACAAATATCTCACATGCAAAGTAGCTGAAATCCAATAATAATACAACACCCCACCATACCGTTATGGACCCACCACCAACTTGCACGGTGCCTTGTTGACAACTTGGGTCTGTGGCTTAGTCGGGTCTACGCCACACTCGAAACCTACAATTAGATTTTACCTACTGTAATAGGGACTCGTCTGCCGGGCCACGGTTTTCCATACTGTCCAGCCGGTATGAGCCCAGAAGAAGTGCTGCAGGCGATGTTGCGCTGTTAGCAAAGGCACTCGCGCCGTCAGTCTGCTGCCATAGCGCAATAACAACAAATTTCGCCGCACTGTCCAAGTCCCACAATAATTTCTGCAGTTTTCCCACACAGTGTTGCTTGTCTGTTAGCATCGACAACGCTACTCAAACGACGCTGCTCTTGGTCGTTAAGTGAATGCCGTCGGCCACTGAGTTGTCTGTGCTGGGAGGTAATGCCTGAAATTTGGTATTCTCAGCACACTATTTCCACTGTGGATCTCTGTATAAAAAATTCCCTAACGATTTCCGAAATGGATTGTTCCACGTGTTTAGCTCCAACCACCATTCCGCGGTCTAAGTCTGTTAATTCCCGTCGTGTGGCCATAATAATATCGATTATCTTTTCACATTAAACATGTGAGTACAAATGACTGCTCCGCAGTGCAGTGTCCTTTTATACCTCGTGTATCACCACCATCCCCCCATGACCCATGGGCCTTGCCGTTGGTGGGGAGGCTTGCGTGCCTCAGCGATACAGATGGCCGTACCGTAGGTGCAACCACAACGGAGGGGTATCTGTTGATAGGCCAGACAAACATGTGGTTCCTGAAGAGGAGCAGCAGCCTTTTCAGTAGTTGCAGGGGCAAAAGTCTGGATGATTGACTGATCTGGCCTTGCAACATTAACCAAAACGGCCTAGCTGTGCTGGTACTGCGAACGGCTGAAAGCAAGGGGAAACTACAGCCGTAATTTATCCCGAGGACATGCAGCTTTACTGTATGACTAAATGATGATGACGTCCTCTTGGGTAAAATATTCCGGAGGTAAAATAGTCCCCCATTCGGATCTCCGGGCGGGGACTACTCGGGAGGACGTCGTTATCAGGAAAAAGAAAACTGGCATTCTACGGATCAGAGCGTGGAATGTCAGATCCCTTAATCGGGCAGGTAGGTTAGAAAATTTAAAAAGGGAAATGGATACGTTAAAGTTAGATATAGTGGGAATTAGTGAAGTTCGGTGGCAGGAGGAACAAGACTTTTGGTCAGGCGAATACAGGGTTCTAAATACAAAATCAAATAGGGGTAATGCAGGAGTAGGTTTAATAATGAATAGGAAAATAGGAGTGCGGGTAAGCTACTACAAACAGCATAGTGAACGCATTATTGTGGCCAAGATAGACACAAAGCCCATGCCTACGACAGTAGTACAAGTTTATATGCCAACTAGCTCTGCAGATGATGAAGAAATTGATGAAATGTATGATGAGATAAAAGAAATTATTCAGGTAGTGAAGGGAGACGAAAATTTAATAGTCATGGGTGACTGGAATTCGTCAGTAGGACAAGGGAGAGAAGGAAACATAGTAGGTGATTATGGATTGGGGCTAAGAAATGAAAGAGGAAGCCGTCTGGTAGAATTTTCCACAGAGCATAACTTAATCATAGCTAACACTTGGTTCAAGAATCATAAAAGAAGGTTGTATACATGGAAGAATCCTGGAGATACTAAAAGGTATCAGATAGATTATATAATGGTAAGACAGAGATTTAGCAACCAGGTTTTAAATTGTAGGACATTTCCAGGGGCAGATGTAGACTCTGACCACAATCTATTGGTTATGACCTGTAGGTTAAAACTGAATAAACTGCAAAAAGGTGGGAATTTAAGGACATGGGATCTGGATAAGCTGAAAGAACCAGAGGTTGTACAGAGTTTCAAGGAGAGCATAATGGAACAATTGGCAGCAATGGGGGAAAGAAAACAGTTGAAGAAGAATGGGTAGCTCTGAGGGATGAAGTAGTGAAGGCAGCAGAGGATAAAGTAGGTAAAAAGACGAGGGTTGCTAGAAATCCTTGGGTAACAAAAGAAATATTGAATTTAATTGATGAAAGGAGAAAATATAAAAATGCAGTAAATGAAGCAGGCAAAAAGGAATACAAACATCTCAAAAATGAGATTGACAGGAAGTGCAAAATGGCTAAGCAGGGATGGCTAGAGGACAAATGTAAGGATGTAGAAGCTTATCTCACTAGGGGTAAGATAGATACTGCCTACAGGAAAATTAAAGAGACCTTTGGAGAGAAGAGAACCACGTGTATGAATATCAAGTGCTCAGATAGCAATCCAGTTCTAAGCAAAGAAGGGAAGGCAGAAAGGTGGAAGGAGTATATAGAAGGTTTATACAAGGGCGATGTACTTGAGGACAACATTATGGAAATGGAAGAGGATGTAGATGAAGACGAAATGGGAGGTAAGATACTGCGTTAAGAGTTTGACAGAGCACTGAAAGACCTGAGTCGAAACAAGGCCCCGGAGTAGACAACATTCCATTAGAACTACTGACGGTCTTGGGAGAGCCAGACATGACAAAACTCTACCACCTGGTGAGCAAGATGTATGAGACAGGTGAAATACCCTCAGACTTCAAGAAGAATAAAATAATTCCAATCCCAAAGAAAGCAGGTGCTGACAGATGTGAAAATTACCGAACTATCAGTTTAATAAGTCACAGCTGCAAAATACTAACGCGAATTCTTTACAGACGAATGGAAAAATTGGTAGATGCGGACCTCGGGGAGGATCAGTTTGGATTCCGTCGAAATGTTGGAACACGTGAGGCAATACTGACCTTACGACTTATCTTAGAAGAAAGATTAAGAAAAGGCAAACCTACGTTTCTAGCATTTGTAGACTTAGAGAAAGCTTTTGACAATGTTGACTGGAATACTCTCTTTCAAATTCTGAAGGTGGCAGGGGTAAAATACAGGGAGCGAAAGGTTATTTACAATTTGTACAGAAACCAGATGGCAGTCATAAGAGTCGAGGGGCATGAAAGGGAAGCAGTGGTTGGGAAAGGAGTGAGACAGGGTTGTAGCCTCTCCCCGATGTTATTCAATCTGTATATTGAGCAAGCAGTAAAGGAAACAAAAGAAAAATTTGGAGTAGGTATTAAAATTCATGGAGAAGAAATAAAAACTTTGAGGTTCGCTGATGACATTGTAATTCTGTCAGAGACGGCAAAGGACTTGGAAGAGCAGTTGAACGGAATGGACAGTGTCTTGAAAAGAGGATATAAGATGAACATCAACAAAAGCAAAACGAGGATAATGGAATGTAGTCAAATTAAATTGGGTGATGCTGGGGGAATTAGATTGGGAAATGAGACACTTAAAGTAGTAAAGGAGTTTTGCTATTTAGGAAGTAAAATAACTGATGATGGTCGAAGTAGAGAGGATATAAAATGTAGACTGGCAACGGCAAGGAAAGCGTTTCTGAAGAAGAGAAATTTGTTAACATCGAATATAGATTTATGTATCAGGAAGTCGTTTCTGAAAGTATTTGTTTGGAGTGTAGCCATGCATGGAAGTGAAACATGGACGATAACTAGTTTGGACAAGAAGAGAATAGAAGCTTTCGAAATGTGGTGCTACAGAAGAATGCTGAAGATTAGATGGGTAGATCACGTAACTAATGAGGAGGTATTGAATAGGATTGGGGAGAAGAGAAGTTTGTGGCACAACTTGACTAGAAGAAGGGATCGGTTGGTAGGACATGTTTTGAGGCATCAAGGGATCACAAATTTATCATTGGAGGGCTAGCGTGGAGGGTAAAAATCATAGAGGGAGACCAAGAGATGAATACACTAAGCAGATTCAGAAGGATGTAGGTTGCAGTAGGTACTGGGAGATGTAGCAGCTTGCACAGGATAGAGTAGCATGGAGAGCTTGCATCAAACCAGTCTCAGGACTGAAGACAACAACAATAACAACATCACCTCCATAGGTATATGTGCATATCGCTATCCATGACTTTTGTCACATCAATGGAAAACGCGTAACTTAAAGTGAAACTTGAGTTTCTGACGGCTTATAAAAAGTTCAATTATTTATTGGAATTCAGCTGGGTGACATCTTCAACAACTGCCTATATTTCGACAGGTTACACCCCATCATTTTCAAGCCTCAAATCCGACGATGGATCGCTGTGCAAGGTAATTTAAACAGCCGGTAGGCAGGACTACTCAGACCAACGATCAAAATAAGGCGTATGTATAATAATCCCTTTAAGAATGACCAGTCTGTTGAACGATTAAAGTACTCAGTCGTAAAGTCGCCTTATAAAAAGGGAGAAAGGGATAATGTAGACAATTTTAGACCTATTTCTATGTCAACTGTGTTTGCAAAAGTTATTGAATAGGCTGTGTATGTAAGGATAATTGATAATTTTATATCACATAATTTGCTATCAAATGTACAGTTCGGCTTCAGAAGTCGTTTAACAAATGAAAATGCTATATTCTCTTTTCTCGCTCAGGTATAGGATGAATTAAACAAAAGGTTCTGAATGTTAGGCATATTTTTTGATTTAATTAAGGTATTTCATTGTGTAGATCACAAAATGTTTCTCCAGAAGTTGGACCATTACAGAAAACAGCGAGTAGCTCACAATTGGTTCATCTCTTACATTAACAACAGACAGTCATTGTTCATAGTGTTGAGAATGACTGTCATTAGATGAGTGGGGGTCAAATGGGGTGTGCCCCATGGATCAGTGTTGGGGCCACACTTGTTCCTCATTTATATAAATGATATGCCCTCTAGTATTACAGTTAATTCTAAGATATTTCTGTTTGGTGATGACACCGTAGTAAAGGATGTTGTGTACAACATTGGCTCTCTTTCAAATAGTGCAGTTTATGACATAAGTTCGTGGCTTGTAGAAAAAAAACGAAAGTTAAATCACAGTAATACTCAGTTTTTACAGTTTATGACACAATTCAACAAAACCCGACGTTTTAATTTCACGGAATATGATTAGTGAAACTGAAAATTTGAAATTTCTAGGTGTTCAGCTAGATAGTAAACTACCATTTGAACGGTATACAAAGTAAGTGATCATTCGACAGGAAAATTAGTCTACTTTCCTTATTTTCATTCGTTTATGACATTTAGTATTATATTCTAGGGTAACTCTTCCCTTTATAAACGGATATCTTTGGCTCAGAAACGGGCTGTTCGGGCAGTTATTGGTGTAAATTCGCGAACCTCTTGTCGACCGCTGTCTGGGTAGTTTGACTTTGCCCCCTCAATATATACAGGATAGGCCATTGATCGTGACTGGGCCAAATATCCCACGAAATTAGCGTCAAACGAAAAATAGAAAGAACGAAACTTGTCTGGCTTGAAGGGGGAAACCAGATAAAATGTTCAAACGTACCTACGTTCTGTAATTTATTTTTTTAAAAACCTACCTGTTACCAAATGTTCGTCTAACATTGAGAGCCATATATTTGTAACTATAACAGCACCATCTATCACAAAACGAAAAATGTGGTCCAATAAAAACATTCACATTTCTTTACGTACTACACGAGTATGTGATAAAAAATGGGGTTCCTATTTTTAAAAAAAACGCAGTTTGACATATGGCAGCGCCATGTAGTCGGTCAAACATAGTGCCATCTGGTTTCCCCCTTCAAGCTAGACGAGTTTCGTTCTTTGTAATTTTTGCGTTTGATGCTTATTTCGTGAGACATTTGGCCCGGTCACTATCAATGGACCACGCTGTGTATTCTTTACTGTCGTTTCTTGTTAACAATATCAGGTTATTCCCAAGAATTAGCAGCTTTCACTCAATTAATCTGCATTTGGACCGCACTTCCTTAACCCATGTGCAGAGATCTGGAGTATACTGCTGCATCCATTTTCAGCAAGCTACCACAAGAATTCAAAAAATGTTAGAAGTAATAGACGCGCTTTCAAATCGAAACTGAAGAGTTTCGTCATGGGTCACCCCTTCTAATCTTTTGAGGAGTTCGTTGAAAAATTAAGTTGATTCTTATGTTATATTGTTGGTTGCGTTTAGTTTAATTGATGGGTTGACGTTTTTTGGGTTCATAACATTTAGTTTATCTGTTATTACTTTTATATTGTAATTTCATGTACTGACACGTTCCATGAACTTGGAGATTTGCTCGTGAATTGGTCCTATGGATCTAGACATGTAAATAAAAAAAAAACGCACACTCGATATAAACGACAAATTTTCTTACACGCAGTGTCTCATTACATGGCTGCCATGAAAATGACAGATGCTCACCTTTTGAAATATTGGCGGTTGTTGAATGCATTACCTGCCTATATTATTATAAGTTGTTTCAACAATTAATTTTATGTTGGACGACTGCTACGGAGCACCCGACCAATGATAGCAAAAGGAGGGCCGGACGTGTTAACTGCAGCGGAATCTGTACATCAACGCTGTGAATGCAATCGAGAGCTCCTGCAAGTACGCTGTATGTCGAAGCTTGTTGTGGATTTGATTGTTGTGGAATTCCATGTGGTATCGCATCATGACTGCAAATCATCATTTGAGTGCTTAAGATTGCGGATGAGCAGTTGGACGGTCGAAAATGTGGCCACAGTTGTGGTTGTGTACAAAAGTCTCATCTCGCGATTTTGAAAAAAAAAGCCGCTGTAAGTGGAGATATATACAAACATACATACATAAAGATTTTTCTGGCAGCAAAGTTCACCCCTTACTTAACTGAGAATAGTGAAGATCATCCTTTCTTCTAGTGTTATGGCTATGCACTTCGCTGTTATCTTTGAATTTGGATGAATTATTAATAACAAATTTCAGAAGTGAATATACGTATTGGGAAAGCACTATGAATATCCAGAGTTCCTTATGTAAATGTCAGCAAGGTGATCTTGGGTGGGCTGCAGTTATTATTCTGATAAACACGCTTTTACACAATGAATACCTTTTCTCTTAATGATGAATGACCCCAAAATATGATGGCATATGAAAGTAGTGAATGAAAATAGGCATAGTAGGCTAATATACTGATGTGTGTATCATCAAAATTTTCAATATCCCACATAGCATAAGTAGCTTAACCTAACTGTTTCAGCAAACCATCGATGTGTTTCTTCCAATTCAATTTCTCATCAATGCACACACCCAGAAATTTTGAATATTCTGTCTCAGCAACAGACTTGTGTTCATAGACTGTATTTATCAATGGTATTATGCTGTTTGCTGCACAGAACAGTATATACCGTGTGTTTTAAAAATTTAGTGAGAGTTCATTTGCAGATAACCACTTAACAATTTTCTTAAGGGCATTATTTACAATTTCCAGAGCTGATTCTTGTCTGTTGGGTGTGATTACTATACTTGTATCATTGGCAAAAAGAACTAGCTTTGCATCTTCATGAATTTAGAGTGGCAACTCATTAAGATATATCAAGAACAATAACAGACTCAAGACTGGACCCTGTGGGAGACCATTCTTGATACCTCCCCAGTTAGAGGACAAAGCCGATTTTTGCAGAATATCTGCAGTGTTAATTTCAACCTTCTGCATTCTTCCTGTTAAAAATGGATTTGTGCACTGTCCCATTCGTACCACAATACTTAAGCTTATCAAACTTGACAAATCACAAAATTTTCCCCATAGGTGATGTTAGGTTCTTCAGTGCATTTGATATTTGATCAGTGAAAGCATATATGGCATTTTCTGTTGAATAGCGTTTCTGAAAACCAAATTGACATTTTGTTTTAATTATTTGTTTTAATTATTTTAAAGACATGTACAGAATTGTGTGTGTGACAATCCGTCTCTGACAATGATAGTATTCTGATTGACAAAAAAAGCAAGGAGAAATAGGAACAGAAAAAAATTACTACTCTACGAATTATAAAGAAATCAATTCTCACTGTCTAACTGTGAGTATTAAAATATCCTCTAACGTATCCGAACAACTCTTCTGCCATTCTCCTGTGCACAGCAGACAACTTACCTCATCTTGACGCTGCACTGCGTGACCAGAAACATGCTAAAATATTTCAAAAAGCAATACTGCGATCCATGCAGAGTGTAATGCATGCACTAGCTGCAACAATTATTGCCATACTTTTACATATAGAAATTGAATGATCAGGAGAGGTTTGGCCGACTAACCTTAAACGATGCAAAGAAAAGTGAAAGAAACCAATAAAAACTTTTAATTTACTATATTCAGAAAACTGATTATTTAAAAGCTGACAGACTTTATGCAGACTTTTAATTATTCCACAATGTCTATGCTCAAATTAACGTTTCTGGCCACAGCAAACGTACGAGGGCTATTAAGAAAGTAGGGAACGTTTCCATCTGACGTCGCTGGTAAGTGCGTGCTCAGCAGCTCAGTCGGCATCCTTCCACGACAGTGGGAACGTCTCTGCGCGTCTGGTTTTTAGATATTCGAATTTGAAATGTGCGCTGCAATCGAAAATCACGCCAGTTGTGAGGTGCGTTCTGTGATACGGTCTTTGTTGTCAAAAAACCTAAAACCTATAGAAATTTATCGTGAACTGTACGAAGTGTACGGAAACAACGTAATGAGTAAATGTTCCATCTGGAAATGGTGCATTCGGTTTTGAAATGGCTGAACCAACGTTCATGATGAAGAGAAGAGTGGACGCCCGAGCATTGTGACTAACGATCTTGTCACTAAAGTTGATGAAACGATTCGTGAAAATCGTCGCTTCACAATAATGGAGCTTTCCCTTTCTTTTCCACAAGTTTCACAGACTTTGTTGTTTGAAACGGTCACTCAGAAGCTAGGCTACCACAAATTTTGTGCACGATGGGTGTTCAAAATGCTTACAGAGTACCGTGAAGAACAGCGAATGGGGGCAATGTTGACATTTCTGGAGGCCTACCACAAACGTGGTGATTCACTACTGGGTCGAATCGTAACTGGTGACAAGACTTGGGTGAAACACGTCAATTGCGAGACAGAACTACAGTTCATGGAGTAGGGGCATACAAAGTTCCCCCAAAATCCAAGAAAATGTTTGGAAACGTTGTTGATGTTGATGGCGACAGTGTTTTGGGATATGCAAGATGTGCTTCTTATTGATTTTCTCGAACGTGGAGCCACTGTAAACTCTGCCCACTACTCAAATGGTTCAAATGGCTCTGAGTACTATCCGACTTAACTTCTGAGGCCATCAGTCGCCTAGAACTTAGAATTAATTAAACCTAACTAACCTAAGGACATCACACACATCCATGCCCGAGGCAGGATTCGAACCTGCGACCGTAGCAGACGCGCGGGTCCAGACTGAAGAGCCTAGAACTGCTTGGGCACATGAGCCGGCATGCAGTTACAGTTAGAGCCATAAGTCCAAGCCATACCTGCTTGTCTCACAGTGTGCGACAGCCAGTGACAGGGCTGATCATGGGGATTTGGCTGACCTGAATCCGTGACTTAGGCTATGCTGACCATTTAGTTACAAAGAAAGGATCTGGCTAGTCGGCTCTTAACCACATCTGCAGGGACAACTCCCTGCAATGCCTTCTGGTTGTCTGAGTAGTGAACTAACCAGTATGCTGGTTGAGCAGGAACTGAAGTGGGCATGTTGGTTGCGTGTATTCTTCAGTTCTTAAGTGGAAATTTGAGAAGATTCAATATGGTGAGTGTTTGTGCTGGACGATTTTTCCCCCATATAAATTGATCAGTTGATGGCTGGGCATTAGTGGTGACAGTCTCTCTGGTCTCTGAGCATCTGGTATGGCCGGCGAGTTGTCCCCTACAGTGGACAGACGGAACACATTTTGTGATCGTGAGTGTGACTTGTTTCGCCAGATATGTTTGGTGGGAACATTGTGGTGGAGGAGGTTGTTTGTCTTTTCAAACGTCGGTGTATAGAAGACCTCAGATATATTTAGCACTACAATCCATTTGTGTCAGAAATTTAATTACTTGATCTGGAAATTACATGTACATGATTCTCAAATGTTTTATTACGAATAAGAACCGTCATAAGGTGGTGGTGAGTGTTTTAGGCAATCGATCTGACTTGCACTTTCCAGAGCTTTTTTCGTTACCTTGTTTCCTCTAAATTGTTAAAGAATTAATTTGGTAGGATAGTGGAAGCCAACCGGAGTGGCCGAGTGGTTCTAGGCACTTCAGTCTGGAACTGCTCGACCGCTACAGTCGTAGGTCGAATCCTACCTTAGGCATGGATGTGTGTGATGTCCTTGGGTTAGTTACGTTTAAGTAGTTCTAAGTTCTAGGGGACTGATGACCTCCACTGTTAAGTCCCATTGTGCTCAGAGCAAGTTGAACCATTTGATAGTGGAAATGGACTGTTTCGCGCCGGTTTTGATATCACAATTGTCATGTCATTAGAATGGGCTATTTTCCCTGCCCAAATAAAGACAACCATAGGTCAAAATTTCCCACCAATTTAATTAATATTTAAATAAATGAACAATTTACGACCCATTTGGTGTCATGAAATCCTCCCTTTCTGGTAGCTCAGCACAGACCGAATCTTTTTTCCACCAATTTCGTGATGGGGAGGGGAGGGGGTGAATTTGAAAGGGTACGGAAGGAGCCCTCTCTCCTGCAAAAACTGATTAAATGAAGAATACACAAATTGAATTGAAGAATATTATATTATGTCATTAGACACTGGTTTGTATTTCATGTCACGAGATGCTTCCACACCAACACCTCAGCAGAGTCTTTTTCTCGCCAGTTTCCAGAACGGGTGCAGAGAGTGGGAAAGTGTAGGAGAGGACATGTGAAGAATTTCCCAGGAGGGGGAAAAATGGCTGTGAACTGAGGAAGGGTGGCAAAAAAGTGTCCCTTTCCTCAGAGGGGGGGGGGGAGGAGGAGGGGGAGGTGGGGGGTTTCTCAGAAGGATAGATTATACCCAAGGGGTCATAAATCAACCCCAGAAGTCATAATTACCATAACTATAGATAAAATGGAGAGGGAGGGGCATAATTTGCCTCTGAATTTATACTTGCCCCTGAATTTATGCAACCCACCTGAACAAAATACACTAGGACTTGTCTTGCTCCACTACTTGCAACAATCATCTGAAGGCCCTAGGACAGAGTGTTTGATCCAGAAATGATTTCACGGCATCCTGTGGACGATATCGTCATTCTAAAAGGCGCAACGGATCACCACAAGTATGCATCCATCCTTGGGAAGCATATACACTCCTACATAGAATTTGGTTTTTCCTCTGCAGGGTGGTATGATCTGGCAGTGCAATACAATGAGTCACACAACTTGCATTACACATGGTTCTAAGAGCACCAGGGTGAGTTTACTGCACTCCCTTGACCACGAAACTCCCTGTATTTAAACCCAGCGATGAATCTGTGGAACCATCTAACTGGAGATGTTTGCACCATGGACCCTGAACCGAGAAACTGACCACACCATTGTAGTCGGCATGGTTCCACATCCCTCTTGGTACATTCCAGAATCTCATTGACTCTCATCCTACATGTCTGAAAATGGTCCGCACTGTAGAATGCTTTTGACTGATGGTCACATTAATGTGGTTCTATAGAGTATGAGGCACAAACTCAGACCTTCTCCATTTTCTGCAAGGACAGCCAAATGAAAATTAAATAGATGGGAAGAAAGTAAGTAAACTGTTTATTATTTTAAAAGTAATCGCCATAAGTAATACCTTTTTCCCATTGTGAGACAAGGTGGTTACTGTCTTCATGGAAAAAGTTTGCAATTGTCTATGGAACTGTGATAGTACCCAGGTGTGCATCTTTTCACCTGAAGGAAATTGATGGCCAGTAATATCTTTTGTCAGGGTTCCAAAAATATCGAAATTGTAGGAGGAGGGATAGGAACTACACTAGTGGCCATTAAAATTGCTACAACAAGAAGAAATGCAGATGATAAATGGGCATTCATTGGACAAATATACTATACTAGAACTGACATGCGATTACATCTTCACGCAATTTGGATGCATAGATCCTGAGAAATCAGTACCCAGAACAACCACCTCTGGCCATAACAACAGCCTGGATACGCCTTGGCATTGAGTCAGACCTTGGATGGGGTGTACAGGTACAGCTGAACATGCAGCTTCAACATGATACTACAGTTGACTAATGTACTGTGAAAAGCCAGTTGCTCGGCCACCATTGGAGAATGTGCTGGCCAGGGCAGCAGTCGAACGTTTCCTGTATCCAGAAAGGCCCGTACAGGACCTGCAACATGCTGTCGTGCATTATCCTGCTTAAATGTAGGGTTTCGCAGGGATCGAGTGAAGAGTAGAGCCACAGGTTGTAACACATCTGAAATGTTCAAAGTGCCGTCAGTGTGAACAACAGGTGTCCGAGACGTGTAGCCAATGGCACCCCACACCGTCACGCCGGGTGATACGCCATTATGGCGATGACGAATACACGCTTCCAATGTGCGTTCACAGCGATGTTGCCAAACACGGATGTGACCATCATGATGCTATAAACAGAGCCTGGATTCATCCGAAAAAATGACGTTTCACCATTCATGCACCCAGGTTCGTCGTTGAGTACATCATCGCAGGTGCTCCTGTCTGTGATGTAGCGTCAAGGGTAACTGCAGCCATAGTCTCCGAGCTGATACTCCATGCTGCTGAAAACGTCATCGAGATGTTCGTGCAGATCGTTGTTGTCTTGTAAACGTCCCCATCTGTTGACTCAGGGATCGAGACGTGGCTGCACGATCCGTTACAGCAATGCGAATAGGATGCCTGTCATCTCGAGTGTTAGTGATACGAGGCCGTTGGGATCCAGCACGGCGTTCTGTATTACCGCCCTGAACCCACCGATTCCATATTCTGCTAACAGTCATTGGATCTCGACCAGTGCGAGCAGCAACGTTGCGATACGATAAACCAGAATCGCGATAGTCTACCATCCGACCTTTATCAAAGTCGGAAACGTGATGGTACGCAGTTCTCCTCCTTACATAATTTTGAGTTCGCTAACCGGAACGTTTCCTGTTGAGGGGTGTTTCGGTTGTTGGGTATTCATGTAATCGACACTCTACGGTACATGTTGCTGAGTAGAGGCCTCACAGCTGACCAGTGGCCCCGCGCCACATTAAACTGCTGCTTAAAATGTCGGTGTGTGGTGCGTGGCGTGTTGCAGGTGACGTTCTTCATGTCGCGCTTCTCGCAGTGGCAGTGGGCGGCGTGCGTGCCCTCCGCCTGTAACGCCAGCGACGCCCGCCAGATGGTGCTGGCGGCGCTGCGGCCCCGCCTCCACCCGCGGTTGCAGCTCGGCGTCAGGATGGATGAGGAGGACTGCAGCAGCGGAGAACCTCTGCCCTGGGACCTGCCCGCCGTTGCGGCTCTGTGCGTGTCTCACCCCACCTCTCAAGCAGGCGCCCATTGCGCATTCCGTTTCCGCGGCTGCGATGTCTGAGAGGGTGAATCAACGTAGTCCCCCCCCCCCCCCCTGGTTTTCTCCTTCATCCCCCGCCCACTGCCGCACCTCTATCACTGTATCCCTCCCTCTCTGCACCTCCACAAACTTCATCTCCTTCATCAGGGCAATTTCCAGCACCTCCCCATTCCAGAAGTTGAACTTCGCCGTGACATCTACCCTTCGAGCCAGCTGTAACCCGGCCTTGTTCCCTCCTCCCCAGGGCCCCTCTTTTCCTCTCCCCTCCTCCTCCCTGAGCGGATTTTCCTCCTCTCCCCTCCCCCCTGAGTCCCTGCACCCCATCGTCACTCTTTCCCTCCCACATCCTTCTCTTCCCAGCTCTCTTTGGCGCGCCCCCCACCCGTCTCCCCCCTCTGTTCTCCTCCCCCTCTCTTCCCCTCCCTCCCTTCTTCCCTTCTCCCTCATCTCCTTGCTCCTGGCAGATCCTCCGTTTTGCAAATCAGTGTGCTACTTCAGTGTTGTGTTTGGTACTGTTCTCCTGTGCGTAAAGAGCTGTGATTTTAGTTGTGTGCTGGACTTGTATATAGTGTTACTGTCATTGTTCGTTATGTGCTACGCTGTCCATTTATACTTTTATGCTGAAGCCATACTTTGCCTTATGTTCTTTTAACTGTCCCAGTGTGTGGCTTTTGTGCTCAATACTTTTAAGGTTTTTGTGTTCATTTTACAGTCGCTCCCTTTTTGTCTGTTCTCATCCATTATGTCCCGCCTTTTTATATTTTTGTCAGTTATATTTTCTCCTGTGTAATTTTAAACGTCTTCTGTTGTATCACTATTGTCTTTTGGCTGAAGTGCAGCGCATATGCTGCTGCCAGCCCACCCCGATGGGGAATTGAAATTCACCAAAGAAAAAAAAATCGACTTAGTCTAGTTTTGTGGAGAATAACGATGACCGACACTACTTCATCAGATGACACAGCCACTTGTCGTGGCCGTTTCTACCATTGGGCAAGACAAGCAGCTAACTAGGGCGCATTATTTTAGGGGTGGCAAGGGGTGGGAAAAATTAATTTCAAAGCAGAGTGCGGAAAAATTGAGCAAATGAAGAGAAAAAATGGAAAAGACGAAAAATTAAATCACTGAATTGTTTTCAAAAGCATACAGAACAGTCACTTACAATGTCTTCACCTACTTTGATCAAAGTAAACACATTGTCTCTACCTACTTCAAAACTAATGGAGCCGCTATTGAGTACGAAACCGAAACAAACATGTTCTTAATGAAATTGTCACTCTGCAGCGCAATGTGCACTTATATGAACTTCCTGGCAGATTAATACTGTGTCCTGGAGCGGGATCCGAACTCGGGACCTTTACCTTTCGGAGGAAAGTGCTCCACCAACAGAGCTACCCAAGCATGACTCAGGACCCGTCCTAACGCCTTTCATTCCTCCAGTACTTTGTCTCCTACCCTCCAAGCTGTGAAGTAGAAGTAGAGCTTCTGCGAAGTTTGGGAGGTAGGAGACGAGGTACTGGCAGAATTAAAGGTGTGAGGAGAGGTCGTGAGTCGTGCTTGGGTAGCTCAGTTGGTAGAGCACTTGTCTGCGAAAGGCAAAGGTCCCAAGTTCGGGTCTCCGTCCGGCACACAGTTTTAATCTGCCAGGAAGTTTCAAACATGTCCTTGACTCGTCTCTGTAGACTACTGGAGTGGCGTACTTGCGGTGGCTTGCGACTTGGTAACATCTCTTCCTCAGTCCCTGTTTTTGTTTTTGTCTCTGCAGATCATTTGTCAAGTGTCAGTTGTACTGAATGGTTCTGCTGATGTGTTTAGTTCTTCTGTTATTGTTAAATTAAAGGAAAAATTCATTTGCACAAAAAAATGATTCCACACCTTTTTAGTTCATTTCCTAATTAAATAAAATTAGTAAACGATGCCAGATTTGGTTGCATTTGTATATTCGATTGAGTTCTATGTTAAAACGTTCCGCACATACTTTCTATTTCAATTACTTTCTGAGATTTCAAAAAATTAGGACAAAAATTTAGCCATTGAGGACATTTGTTGTCCTCAATCTGTTTTAAATGAATCGAGGACCAAGTGTGAAAACTGAGGACTGTTTCCAGAAAAGTGTAATGGTTGAAAGTATAATAGGAGATTTGCACTCTCGTACCGTTGGATGTTGTCTGTGGTGGAGGGGGAGGGTGGATGTCGAGGAAACCGATGGTAGCAAAAAAAGATGGGGTGTTATTTTTCAATTCTCGCCTAGGACGGCAAAACACTTAGCAACGGCCTGGCAACTTTCGTGGCTTGCATAGTCACGTGGAACCCACGCAGATACGAAAAGGCCACGAAGGTGCAGTGCGCATAGGCTGGATGCTCTTCTGTACGCTTTGCGCTGCTCTATGACGTAGCTAACAGACATGTTTTCAAGCTAACAGACGTGTTTCCTTAAGGGAAGTTTGCAGGGTCTACGCTGTCAATGTTAAATAAGCCAGGTTTACTTACCTTTATCTTAGCAGCCAACGAAGATAACAATTGGAAATTTTTAAAGCTAAGTTATACATGTTATTTATGTCTACTGGAACAAAATTAACAGATAAAAACAGAAAGAACCAGATATATAATTTTTTAAAGATAAGCTACTTTTTACAATGAATATTTTTACATGGAGGCCCCTAGATTCATACCTGCTCAGATCACTACTATGGTTGTGCTTCAGTAGGTATATGACATTAGAACAGGTCACAAAATTTCATGTAGCTCTCCTAAGTAATTTATGATGTACATGTACATAAAATGTAAAAAAAGAGTCTTTTTGATACAATCACATTTAAAGTTTAAAACTATAAAAACTCACTCATGGTTTTAAATTTAGGGTTGAAATGACCTAGCAGCAGTCAGCATCATCTTTGTCACCCTTCATCTCCAAAACCTTCTTATTTATGGTTGACCTTGCTTCTTTGGTGTTGAATTTGGTTGCAAGCTCTACCCTACCAAGTCTCGTGTGATAATTTCAACCCCTTTACAGTATGACAGTCTGGGGTGATGTTAAAGAGGACTAGAACTCTTATTTTTAGCATTTTTCTTCATTTAAATGTTAATATAGCATCACTAATTCCTCATTTCAGTGTATTTAATCTTGCAAACACAGTTTTCGAAGCTTGTATCAGATATGTTATTCTAGGTCTCATTGAAGTTACGGGTCCACACATGTAGACACCTTCAAGGGTGATGTGGGTGATCTAGGTCCCTATAAATTAGCTTGTTGGCTTCCATTCCTGAAACTTCACATCCCGGAATTTACACCTTGATTCAGGTCCAAGTGGGCAGTGTATCGGTTTTCTACCAGTTAAGAGTTTATGAAAGTACGAGGCCCAGACTGCTTCCTTCATACTTTCTTAAGCATTTCGGTTATCCCTGATGGCCATTCCATAAAGCTGCTGAAGCTGATCTGTTGTCTTATCAATCAATCGACCCCTCAGTGGCTTGCCATCCGACAATGTGGTGGTGCAAAGAATTACGTTTTATTTTCTGAATCATGTGCCCATACTCTTTTTCACATGTCCAATACATTCTAGTTCTTTTATCTCCAGACTATCATATGGATATGTTTATACATTTAGAGGCTTTAGAATCATTTACTTTCCACCATATAAACATATAAACACATGCACATCTGAAATTGCATGATTTCAGAGATTCACATAAATATTAGTAAAATTAAAATATTTCTAAATGTCATAGAAAGGTAATTTATATACCATTTCATGCAGGAAAGAGCGCATAATATTCAAGAATTTGTTTCGTAAAATCTCAAAAATTTCGAATCTTTGCCTGCAAACTCCTCTTTGCGCCCCCTAGACCGTCAATAATATTTCAAAATAATATAGCGCACAGTTATTGAAGTTCTCCCTAAGCTGCTCAATAGTATTGTCAATAATATTGTGCAGTAATACTGTGCTCGGAACGTTGACGATAAAGTCGTTGCTCTTGTGGTAATTGCTCTACTTCGGTGCAAGCAGGGAAAAATGTGAATCAAAAATTGGTGAAGCAGCATCAAAGATCACTCACGAAAACGTACTGAGAGAACTGAGGTTGAACGAAAAGAAATGTATCATAACTTCTTATGTGTTGATGTTCCAATATTAATACATTACTAGAGTAGTTTGCTCCATACATATATGTCCCCATACATAGGCACTTCCTCTGCCTCCATTCACCAACCTCCCTTGGAATCTGGAGTACGAAGTTTTATTCATTACTAAAAATTTCTATTGACTTCTAGAGGTGATTCCCCGTCCTTCGTGCCCATTCCCTGTGTTTTCTGAGCTACAAATCATATAATTCATTCCTAATATTTCTGTTTCTGTACTCATCTGCCGTAACATCTCACAATATTTCACAAGCTGCTACATGGTCACGAATGGAAGTGACCCGAAAATGAAGAATAAATTTCTTTTATTTCACCTCTGTGGTCACAAACTTGTAGGTCACCTCATCAGACTATCGGTTACAGTCAGCAATGACTATCTTCAGATCAGTAGCATAACATGGAAAAAAACAAATACATGGGCTCTAAAGTGCGTACCTTAACAGCTATAAACACTTGCTCAGTAGACGAGATGTGTTTCACATTAGCGAAGATGAACGAATTGTCATAGCTCTTCAGGTATGCAATTTAGAGCCCACGGTTATTGGACCTTTTTTCCCGTTTTTGTCCTAATAGCTGGTAGAATGGACGTACTCTCTGCCATGCATCTCACGCTAGTTTGCGGAGTATAGATGTAGATCTTTTTGGTAGGAGTAAAGTTTTGTTTTAGATATGGTACTCATAGAATGAAAAAAGTTTACGCCATAATTCTCACATGAATCAAATGTACTCGTTTGCGTTGTAAAAATTTGAGTTTTCCTTATAATAGGGTAATAGGTTATAGGGCACACTTCCATCCAACTCAGTGAAAAATCGGCGCATATTCAGACTGAGATCTTTTAATTTTGTAGTTTTCATACTTCGGTTTTCTTCAGCTATGTACTATGTAGTACTTGACCACTGGCCTGGCACGAAATAAAAACTTATCATGCGGGAACAGTGAGCGACTTTTGTCGTAACACTGTGCGTATGGCATGTCTTGTCCTGTTTGTGTATGTAACTGTTCCCTGTTCGTTTCTGTTGTCTCTCTCTCTCCCTGTGTGTGTGTGTGTGTGTGTGTGTGTGTGTGTGTGTGTGTGTGTGTTCAAGTGTGCATTCGTTTGTTTCATAGAATAACGTGTTGTGTCATGGCAAAAAGCGAAATACTTACTTGAAACAATGCAATGCTTACAGAGTCATATTCATCAAAACAGTAGTTGCTATGTTGTCGTACCTTCTTCCCTTATCCGCAATCGAAGTAAAAAAGTGAATGATTGAAACAGGGCAGGATGAAACAGTATGCACAGCTCACAAGTACAACAGGTAGACATGCTAAGTCATTTTATGTTTATCTGCATCCGACATTAAAAGCCACAGTGGCCACACTACCCAGATCTTTGTCTCGAGCTGTTCCATTCCGTTGTATTTTAATCAGTTCACCGAAACTCCGTATTTGCAGTTCTATGAGGAACCAGGGAAGGCTCTTAGCAACCGCTACCCATCCACTCAGCTCACGTTACATGGAAGCAAGAGTGTGAGCGGTTGGCAGCAACCGGCATGTAAAATTCTGATTACGGTTGTTAGGTCTATATGGCATTCCCTCAGAATTATTGAGGACCTCGCTGGAGCATGACAAACTATTGCACCTTCTGTGCAAGGGTCCTCGCTGGAGCTAGCCATGACAAACTATTGCACATGTTGTGCAAGATATGTGATGATGGTGAAATACCCTCCTCCATGAACTCCAGAGCGCCGTAGACAACAGTGCTCAAGTTGATGCCGTGTTCCTCGACTTCAGGAAAGTATTTGACACCATCCCGCATTGCCGTTTAGTGAAAAAAAAGAGCTCATCGAGTATCGGAGCAGATTTGTGACTGGATTCAAGACTTCCTTGTAGACCGAACTCGACGTGTTGCTATTAACGGATCAAAATCGGCAGATGTAAAGGTAATTCCGGAGTACCCCAAGGAAGTGTGTTAGGACGGTTACTGTTAACAATATATACAAATAATTTACTAGAAAATGTGGGATGCTCTTTAAGTCAGACTATGTGGTTGTCTATAACAAGGTAGCAACGCTAGAAAATAGTAATCATTTGCAGAATGACCTCCAGAGAATTGATCAATGGTGCAGGCTCTGGAGGTTGACCATGAAAGTAAATAAATGTAACATATTGCGCATACACTGGAAAAGAAATCCACTACTGTACAGCTACTCTGTTGATGACAGACAGCTGGAAACAGTATCTACCACAAAATATCTAGGAGTAACTGTCCAGAGCCACCTTAAATGGAATGGCAACATAAAACAAATAGTGGGAAAAGCAGATGCCAGACTCAAATGTTCAAATGTGTGTGAAATCTTATGGGACGTAACTGCTAAGGTCATCAGTCCCTAAACTTACACACTACTTAACATAAATTATCCTAAGAACAAACACACACACCCATGCCTAAGGGAGGACTCGAACCTCCGCCGGGACCAGCCGCACAGTCCATGACTGCAGCGCCCAAGACCGCTCGGTTAATCCCGCGCGGGATGCCAGACTCAGATTCATAGGAAAGATCTTAAGGAAACGTAGCTCATCCTCAAAGGAAGTGGCTTATAACGCGCCGACCATTTCTTGAGTACTGTTCATCTATCTGGCATCTCTACCGGGTAGGACTGGTAGAAGAGCTAGAGAAATTCCAACGAAGGGAGGCACTTTTCGTCACGGGATCGTTTAGCCACTGCGAGAGGGTTAAGTAAATGCACAGCAAAGTCCACTGGCAGACGTTAGAAGAGAGACGGTGTGCATGACAGAGAGATTTACGTTTGAAATTTCAAGAGAGCACTTTTCGGGAAGAGTCGGACAAGTTATTACGTCCCCCCACATAAGTCTCACTTAATGACCATGAGGAGAAAATTTGATAAGTTAGAGCCAATAGAGAGGCTTACCGACAAACATTCCTTCCATGCGCTATACGCCAGTGGAACGGGGTTGAAGAGCTCAGTTAATAGAACAAAAAGTACTCTTTTACGCGGCTTGCGGATTATGATGTAGATGTGGGCTTACGGCAAAGTGTAATGAGCCACGGACCTTGGCGTTGGTGGGGAGGCTTGTGTGCCTCAGCGATACAGATAGCCGTACCGTAGATGCAACCACAACGGAGGGGTATCTGTTGAGAGGCCACACAAACGTGTGGTTCCTGAAGAGGGGCAGCAGCCTTTTCAGTAGTTGCAAGGGCAACAGTCTGGATGATTGACTGATCTGGCCTTGTAACAATAACCAAAATAGCCTTGCTGTTCTGGTACTGCGAACGGCTGAAAGCAAGGGGAAACTACAGCCGTAGTTTTTCCCGAGGGCATGCAGCTTTACTGTATGATTAAATGATGATAGCGTCCTCTTGGGTCAAATATTCCGGAGGTAAAATAGTCCCCCATTCGGATCTCCGGGCGGGGACTACTCAGGAGGATGTCGTTATCAGGAGGAAGAAAACTGGCGTTCTACGGATCGGAGCGTGGAATGTCAGATCCCTTAATCGGGCAGGTAGGTTAGAAAATTTAAAAAGGGAAATGGATAGGTTAAAGTTAGATATAGTGGGAATTAGTGAAGTTCGGTGGCAGGAGGAACAAGACTTTCGGTCAGGTGAATACAGGGTTATAAATACAAAATCAAATAGGGGTAATGCAGGAGTAGGTATAATAATGAATAAAAAATAGGAGTACGAGTAAGCTGTTACAAACAGCATAGTGAACGCATTAATGTGGCCAAGATAGACACGAAGCCCACGCCTACTACAGTAGTACAAGTTTACATGCCAACTAGCTTTGCAGATGACGAAGAAATTGATGAAATGTATGAGGAGATAAATGAAGTTATTAAAATAGTGAAGGGAGACGAAAATTTAATAGTCATGTATGACTGGAATTCAAGAGTAGGAAAAGGGAGAGAAGGAAACATAGTAGGTGAATATGGATTGGGGCTAAGAAATGAAAGAGGAAGCCGTCTAGTAGAATTTTGCACAGAGCATAACTTAATCATAGCCAACACTTGGTTTAAGAATCATGGAAGAAGGTTGTATACATGGAAGAACCCCGGAAATACTAAAAGGTATCAGATAGATTATGTAATGGTAAGACAGAGGTTTAGGAACCAAGTTTTAATTTTAAGACGTTTCCAGGGGCAGATGTGGACTCTGATCACAATCTATTGGTTATGAACTGTAGATTAAAACTGAAGAAACTTCAAAAATGTGAGAATTTAAGGAGATGGGACCTGGATAAACTTAAAAACCAGAGGTTGTACAGAGTTTCAGAGAGAGCATAAGGGAACAATTGACAGGAATAGGGGAAAGAAATACAGTAGAAGAAGAATGGGTAGCTTTGTGGGATGAAGTAGTGAAGGCAGCAGAGGAACAAGTAGGTAAAAAGACGAGGGCTAGTAAAAATCCCTGGGTAACAGAAGATATATTGAATTTAATTGATGAAAGGAGAAAATATAAAAATGCAGTAAATGAAGCAGACAAAAAGGAAACAAACGTTTCAAAAATGAGATCGACAGGAAGTGCAAAATGGCTAAGCAGGGATGGCTAGAGGACAAATGTAAGGATGTAGAGGCTTATCTCACTGGGGGTAAGATAGATACTGCGTATAGGAAAATTAAAGAGACCTTTGGAGAAAAGAGAACGACTTGTATGAATATCAAGAGCTCAGATGGAAACCCAGTTATAAGCAAAGAAGGGAAAGCAGAAAGGTGGAAGGAGTATATAGAGGGTCTATACAAGGGCGATGTACTTGAGGACAATATTATGGAAATGGAAGAGGATGTAGATGATGATGAAATGGGAGACACGATACTGCGTGAAGAGTTTGACAGAGCACTGAAAGACCAGAGTCGAAACAAGGCCCCTGCAGTAGACAACATTCCATTAAAACTACTGACACCCTTGGGAGAGCCAGTGCTGACAAAACTCTACCAGCTGGTGACCAAGATGTATGAGATAGGCGAAATACCCTCAGACTTCAAGAAGAATATAATAATTCTAATCCCAAAGAAAGCTGGTGTTGACAGATGTGAAAATTACCGAACTATCAGTTTAATAAGTCACAGCTGCAAAATACTAACACGAATTCTTTACAGACGAATGGAAAAACTGATAGAAGCCGACCTCGGGGAAGATCAGTTTGGATTCTGTAGAAATGTTGGAACACGTGAGGCAATACTTACCCTACGACTTATCTTAGAAGAAAGATTAAGGAAACGCAAACCTACGTTTCTAGCATTTGTAGACTTAAAGAAAGCTTTTGACAATGTTGAATGGAATATTCTCTTTCAAATTCTAAAGTTGGCAGGGGTAAAATACAGGGAGCGAAAGGCTATTTACAGTTTGTACAGAAAGCAGATGGCAGTTATAAGAGTCGAGGGACATGAAAGGGAAGCAGTGGTTGGGAAGGGAGTGAGACAGGGTTGTAGCCTCTCCCCAATGTTATTCAATCTGTATATTGAGCAAGCAATAAAGGAAACAAAAGAAAAGTTTGGAGTAGGAATTAAAATCCATGGAGAAGAAATAAAAACTTTCAAGTTCGCCGATGACATTGTAATTCTGTCAGAGACAGCAAAGGACTTGGAAGAGCAGTTGGACGGAATGGATAGTGTCTTGAAAGGAAGGTATAAGATGAACATCAACAAAAGCAAAACTAGGATAATGGAATGTAGTCTAATTAAGTCGGGTGATGCTGAGAGAAGTAGATTAGGAAATGAGACACTTAAAGTAGTAAAGGAGTTTTGCTATTTGGGAAGCATAATAACTGATGATGGTCGAAGTAGAGAGGATATAAAATGTAGACTGGCAATGTCAAGGAAAACGTTTCTGAAGAAGAAAAATTTGTTAACATCGAGTGTAGATTTAAGTGTCAGGAAGTCGTTTCTGAAAGTATTTGTATGGAGTGTAGCCATGTATGGAAGTGAAACGTGAACGATAAATAGTTTGGACAAGAAAAGAATACAAGCTTTCGAAATGTGGTGCAACAGAAGAATGCTGAAGATTAGATGGGTGGATCACATAACTAATGAGGAAGTATTGAATAGAATTGGGGAGAAGAGGAGCTTGTGGCACAACTTGACTAGAAGAAGGGATCGGTTGGTAGGACGTGTTCTGAGACATCGAAGGATCACCAATTTAGTACTGGAGGCCAGCGTGGAGGGTAAAAATCGTAGAGGGAGACCAAGAGATGAATACACTAAGCAGATTCAGAAGGATGTAGGCTGCAGTAGGTACTGGAAGATGAAGAAGCTTGCACAGGATAAAGTAGCATGGAGAGCTGCATCAAACCGGTCTCAGGACTGAAGACCACAACAACAACAACATCATAATAATTACAACTGCAAAGAGGGCATGTGCTGACGGTTGTGAATACTATCATACTATCGGGCATTCAGTTTAAGAAGCGATGGTTGCAAAAAGAAGACACTAGTTATTTACAGAAGAATGGAAAAACTAGTAGAAGCAGACCTCGGGGAAGATCGGTTTGAGTTTCGGAGAGATGTAGGAGCACTTCAAAAACAGACTACTGTTATGAGGGTCGATGGTCGTGAAAGGGAAGCAGTGATTGAGAAGGAAGTGAGACAGGGTTGTTGCCTATCCCAGATGTATTCAATATCCACAGTGATCAGACTGTGAAGGAAACCAAGAAGAAATTTGAAAAGCCAGTTTGAATTGAGGGAGAAGAAATAAAAGCTTTGACATTTGATGATGATTTGGAAAAGGAGCTGGCCGTATTTTATAGTGCCTGAAAAAGAGATTATAAGAAGAACATCAAAAACTGTAAAACAACGGTTATGGAATGTAATCAAATCGGGCGATGCTGAGGGAATGAAGTTAAAAATGAGACACTGAAAGTGGTAGATGAGCCTCTTTTGTCATATGGGTCGAAAAAATTACTGATAAATGGCCGAAGCAGAGAGGACGCAAACTGCAAACTGGAACTAGGAAGAAAAGCATTTCTGAAAAAGAGGAATTTATTAAATTTTAGTACTAATTTAAATGTGGAGAAGGCTTTTCTGAAGGTATCTGTTTTGTATGTAGCCCTGTATGGAACTGAAACGTGGACGATAAAATAGTGCAGAAAAGGCGAGAGTAGATGTTTTTGATGTGGTGATACAGAAGAATATATTGTTAGCTCGACTAACAGATACGGAGGTACTGAAATGAATTGGGGAAAAAACAAATTTGTGGCACAAGTTGGCTAAAACAAGGGGTCATTTGACAGAACGCATGTTGAAGCATCAAGAAATTGTCAGTCGAGGAAGGTACGTATGTGTGCGTGTGGGGGGGGGGGGGGAGACGTATGTGTGTGTGTGGGGGGGGGGGGAGGGGGGGAGGGAATTTTAAAAGGAGTCCAAGGCTTGAGTGCAGTAGGCGCAGTCAAGTGAACGTAGGTTGTAGTAGTTATGCAGAGGTGAAAAGACTTGCGCAGCATGGAGTAGCATGGAGCGCTACATCAAACCAATCTTGAACAGAAGACCACAACAGTAACAAGTTCTTGACTTTATAATGTATATAAAATTCCCGACAACGTACATTAACGAAGTGTCTCACCGATATTTCAATAAAATTAATTACGATGTAATCAACACTTCCTGCATCAGTATTCGCTGCCAGTAAACGGTGGCTACAAATGTTACTGAACCTAGTAGAGAGTGGTGTAATAATGAATAGGACAGGCATCACAGGAATAACATAATGATTATTTTTATTTATTCCATTTAGTTTTATGTACCCATTATCAAGCATGTTTGTGGATATTGATGTAAAAATAAGTTAAACGAAACTGTAAACGAGAATATGCACATTGGATAAATGATACGGGAGATAAGGATATTTATTGTCTATAATAAATCATACAATCTCCGTTGATCTTTATTTTACAATTGCCATTACCAACTTTGGCCCATATAAAAAGGTACTCATCAGCATTTAATTTCTTCTTCTTTCTCGTACTCAAAACGAAGGGCATGGTTGGAACTAGAGTACCATAAGGCTGTTTAGCCAACAGTCCTGTAGTCTCAGAAATACTCCATGTCTTCCAAGTGGGTATGTTAGCATCAGGAAAAGCTTCAAGACCACCATAATCTGCTTGATTGCCCCACACAACAGCAAGTGTGAGCCAAGTGCCACCTCCAAACACTGCTTGCACATCACAGGTAAAATTAAGATGGAGTCCACGAAACACATTTGGACCCCCAATCAACTGCTGTTTATTAAATTGACCAGCAAGGTCAATATCAATTGCCTTCAAACTGCGACACATAGGTACACTGCGCCGCCAGCGACGACGCCATGCACGTCGCAGAGGCATTGTTGGCGCCGTTCAGCGCACTGCGACCGGAAGTTGTGGTGCGATAAGGCGTGCTGGCTTACACTGCGCCGCAGCACGGAGCGTCATTCGCTCTGCGAACGTCGAGGAGCGCGGACGCTTAGCTCTGGGTCTCGCTGGGCGTTGGCTTGCTACGTTCACTTGTGTTAACGTGCCACAGCAATGCCTCTGCGACGTGCATGTCGTCGTCGCTGGCGGCGCAGTGTACCTGTCTATCGCAGTTTGAAGGCAATTGATATTGATATTGCTGGTCAATTTAATAAGCAGCAGATAAGTTTGTCAGGAGCATAAACGCATGACAGTCAACATAAAATGTGGCTTTCTTCCAGGCATGCTCGATCATGTTGTTGAATATGGAGCCACTGAACTGATTACGGATAAGTGCGTGTAGGTTGGTGGTACCGTTACGACCGTTTACCGCCACAAATGAAGAAACCATTGAGCGTTCACATGAAATGATTCTTTTAGACAGACGATCAACAATTGACGAAGTGGCACATCGTCTGCAAATTAGTTACGGTTCTGCCTACGAAATCGTCCGCAACAGACTTGGGTTCCATAAAGTTTGTGCAAGATGGGTCTCAAAACAACTCACACAGTTGCATAAACAAATGCGCTTGGACATCTGCAAACAGCATTTGCGTCGCTATGGTAACGAAGGGGATAACTTCTTAGACAGGACCATTACTCGTGACGAAACATGGATCCATCATTACGAGCCGGAGAGTAAACGGCAGAGTATGGAATGGAAACATCCAAATTCGCCGTGCAAGAAAAAGTTGAACACCTAACCGTCCGCAGGAAAACTGATGGTTACCGTTTTTTGGGTCGCACAAGGCCCAGTACTGGAACATTATGGGGTAAGGGGCAGAACAATAAACAGTGTACGTTACAGTGAGATGCTTACTGCAATTCGAAGCAAACGCCGAGGATTGATGTCAAAGGAGTTGTGTTGTTGCACGACAATGCTCGTCCACATACTGCTGCCCACACTGCTGAAACGGTCCAGAAACTGAAATTTGAAGTAATGGATCATCCTCCATATAGTCCCGATCTTGCCTCTTCTATCACTTGTTTGGTCCTCTCCAACAGGCATTAAGAGGCGGCCGATTTGCCTCGGACGAAGCAGTGAAAGAAGCGGTGCATTCCTGGCTCGCAGCTCAACCGAGAACCTTCTTTTATGAGTGCATCAGGAAGCTTGTACAACGATGGACCAAGTGCGTTGAAACGCAAGGAGGCTATGTCGAAAAATGATGTTCTTGTAAGTTTCCTGTTTGGTTACTATAAAATTTTACAACTACTTTGCGGATAATAACTGACTTGCCCTCGTACTTCAGTCTGGTGATTCGACCGGTGGTGCTGCCATTTGCAGGTGGTGTCTTCCAACAGAATAACGCTCGCTCATTACCGCTGTTGTAAGCCAACATGCTTTACAGAGTTTCGACGCACTGAAGGAAAAATATAGCAATACAAATAACAATTAATGTAGAATAATGAAATTTCGGGAATGCATTTCTCTAGGTAACATACGTAAGTGATTAACGTTGCAAGATCACATGTAGCACACAGGTTGGGCCGCTCGATCACCATCTCTGTCTCCGATCGAGCATAAGTGAGTCGTCATCGGACGACAACCCCAGCGTCATGAACAAGCACTGAACTCCATCCCACGAACAGATATCTGGCACTTGTAAACACATGCCTGCAGCTTAGGACGGTTGCGTTCAACATTCTCGCGTTCACACCGATTATTAATGTACCAGCATTACACATTTTCAGTGGCTTATCTCTCAGTTACGTTAACCTGTGTTCTTGCAACGCTAATCTCTTACCTACGTTACCTAGACAAATGCACTCCCGAAATTTCTTTGTTGTTGTTGTTGTGGTCTTCAGTCTTGAGACTGGTTTGATGCAGCTCTCCATGCTACTCTATCCTGTGCAAGCTTCTTCATCTCCCAATACGTACTGCAGCCTACATCCTTCTGAATCTGTTTAGTATATTCATCTCTGGGTCTCCCTCTACGACTTTTACCGTCCACGCTGCCCTCCAATACTAAATTGATGATCCCTTGATGTCCCGCCAACCGATCCCTTCTTCTTGTCAAGTTGTGCCACAAACTCCTCTTCTCCCCAATCCTATTCAATATTTCCTCATTAGTTATGGAATCTACTCATCTAATTTTCAGCATTCTTCTGTAGCACCACATTTCGAAAGCTTCTACTCTCTTCTTGTACAAACTATTTATCGTCCATGTTTCACTTGCATACATGGCTACACTCCAGGAGCGCTGGTTTGCCTTTTCCTAATCTAGCTTCTAAGATAAGTCGTAGGGTCAGTATTGCCTCACGTGTTCCCATATTTCTACGGAATCCAAACTGATCTTCCCCGAGGTCGGCTTCTACCACTTTTTCCATTCGTCTGCACAGAATTCGCGTTAGTATTTTGCAGCCATGACTTATTAAACTGACAGTTCGGTAATTTTGACATCTGTCAACGCCTGCTTTTTTGGGATTGGAATTATTATATTCTTCTTGAAGTCTGAGGGTATTTCGCCTGTCTCATACATTTTGCTCATCAGATGGTAGAGTTTTGTCAGGACGGGCTCTCCCAAGGCTATCAGTAGTTGTAGACTTCGGTCTTTCAGTGCTCTATCAAATTCTTCACGCAGTATCATATCTTCCATTTCATCTTCATCTACATCCTCTTCCATTCCCATAATATTGTCCTCAAGAACATCGCCCTTGTATAGTCCCTCTATATACTCCTTCCACCTTTCTGCTTTCCATCTCAGCTCTTGATAGTCATACAAGTGGCTCTCCTTTCTCCAAAGGTCTCTTTAATTTTCCTGTAGGCAGTATCTCTCTTACCCCTAGTGAGATAAGCCTCTACATCCTTACATTTGTCCTCTAGCCATCCCTGCTTAGCCGTTTTGCACTCCCTGTCGATCTACATTAATTGTTATTAGTGTTGCAATTTTTTTCCTTCAGTGTGTTTAGTGTTGTTCTATTTAAATTTTGAGTCCTGTTTTAGCATTTTATATGTAGAGTTCTGCAGTCTACAGCGCAGCTTCTTTTACTGATATGTATGAACAGCCCACCAGAGGTTATCCTAAAACATGAACAATCACGGATTTATTTTCTGTTATATGTGATACAGATGTCTTGTTACTCCGTTGATTCATAGATGCTGGTTGGCACTGGGTCTATGCGGCCGTATGTCATAAATGTTTTTATCGAGTGTAAGACCTCAGGAGGTGTGTTTGCGTGGGTGTGTTGCAGGAGTTGCGTGGGCGTGGTGCTGGCTGTCTCCGCGGCTGCCAGCGCCGCCCTGGAGATACGGCGCCGACGCGGGAAGACGGCGGCCGCACCTGGCGAAGGGCCGCCACCAGGTGAGAGCGCGCATGAAGATGATGTTCCACTGGTGTTCGAAACGTTCCACTGCCGCGAGAGCTGCTCCGTACATACACCTACATTTAGCGGATACCCATTTAAACGACATGCCAGTTGCTGCTAAGCTAAAACGTCCAAAATATATCCAGAACCAGTGCACAAAAGCTGATCAAAAGTATCTGGACACATACTAGTAGATATTAATATAGAGTGTGTCCACCTTCGCCTTTATGCTAGCTTGAACTCTGCTGAGAAATCTTTGAATGAGGTGTCTGGACATGTGTGGAGGAAGGCAGCACATTCTTCCTCAAGAGCCCAAGTCTGGAGTGAAGCCGAGGTTCTACCTCATGCCAGAGATGTTCCATTGGGTTCAGAT
The DNA here is from genome assembly GCF_023897955.1 of Schistocerca gregaria. Taxonomy (NCBI): domain Eukaryota; kingdom Metazoa; phylum Arthropoda; class Insecta; order Orthoptera; family Acrididae; genus Schistocerca; species Schistocerca gregaria. Next base: position 88,638,537 of record NC_064924.1, on the reverse strand, counting down.
TGGAACTCTGGTAGGTAGTCCACTGCAGGAATTTTATAGTCCACAAACAACAGCCGAGCGGCCGCTCCGGTCGCCGTTTCGAATCCTGCCTCGGGCATGGGTGTATGTGATGTCCTTAGGTTAGTTAGGTTTAATTAGTTCTAAGTTCTAGGCGACTGATGACCACATAAGTTAAGTCGCATAGTGCTCAGAGCCAGGCATGGAACTCCATCTCAGAAACCGACATCCTCGCATCCGTAGAACACAATGCATGCACGTTTGCGTGCTTGCATTTAACATTTTGACGGATACACCTGTTATTAATGTACCAGAATTTCACATTTGTAGCGGCTTATCTCGCGCTTGCTTTAACCTCTTACCTTGTAATGTTAATTACTTAAATATGCTACCTACACAAATATATTCCCGAAATATCATTACTCTTCATTAATTATTTTTCGGTGTTGTCTTTTTTTTTTGTTAGTGTATATTTCTTAGTGCAAGCTCTCACCACTGTCTTTGATTAATTCTCCTGCCAATCTTTTTCCGTATCTGGGGCTCAGTAGTTTCTGAGACTTTGGATTGAAACTGTCACATCTTCTTCAGAAAGTTCCCATTAAAAGAATTCGGTATCATAATTCGACGTATTTTGACAAAATTTATTTGTGGAAATTCGCTATAAGAGATAACTGCAGCTTGATAGAAGCGCGTCTTAACTGCTTCACCCTGTATAGTACATTGAATGATAAATAAAGCACACCGCATACAGCTTGTGGTATTATTAATCCCATCCATGACAGAGAAAATTTGCGACAAGGCAAGTGGCAGACATCTGGAGTACGTCATACAGGGTTGTAGGAAACTGAAAAGCTTGTAAGAGTGTTGCACGGTAGTTTGTATTGAGAAATAATTGTTATGAAAGTAATTCGATAAGTTTTGGGGTTAATTAGAATTGAATTTATCTAATCAGCCTGTTGCGCGCGCCAATTCAAGTAGCCCGCAAGATACAGTTATTAGCGTTCAAAAAAAGGTTCAAATGGCTCTGAGCACTGTGGGACTTAACTTCTGAGGTCATAAGTCCCCTAGAACTTAGAACAACCTACCTAACCTAAGGACATCACACACATCCATGTCCGAGGAGGATTCGAAACTGCGACCGTAGCGGTCGCGCGGTTCCATACTGTAGCGCCTAGAACTGCTCGGACACCCCGGACGGCGTTATTAGCGTCAGCTGTTCTCATGGCATAGGTGATAGCGCACGAAACCGCTAAGTCTTTGGCTCAGGTCCTATCGTTACTACCGAACCAGGTACAATTCTTGTGTCGCTGTCTTGTTCTGTTTTAGAAACCAAACAGAGAGCACGTTTAGCGTCACCGTCTCTGGCGGCCCACTTAAATTTTCGCGCGCAGCGTCCCCATTGGTTAACTGCAATGGTAACTGACTCGTAAACAGCGCTATATATCCGACTTTTTACATAACAGTTACTTTTCGGCGCAGCCCTCTCTGGAACACTCTTTCAAGCTTTTCAGACTGTTTCCGACCACCCTGTACTTGTAGTTATATGGCTATGAAATTTAATATTAGTTTTGATTTATCTGGGATGGTTGCAGTTTTCATGGTCAGCAGTGTGTTTTTGAATTTTCTTACGGTCGTCGTCCATCCAATTTACTATGAGTGAAAACAATGATGCAGGACTAAAGACTACGAGGGACGTTCAATGAATAATGCAACAATTTTTTTCCGAAAGCAGACTGATTTTATTCAGGATTCCTATACACCATATTATTCCCCACTCTTTTGGTTACAAAACCATATTTTTCAACATAATCTCCTTTCAATGCAACGGCCTTACGCTACCTGGCCGACTTGAGACCCAACGCCTTGCTGCATCAATAATCTCCTCATTAACCACGTACTGCTTCCCGTGGACGGCATCTGTCATTGGGCCAAGCAGATCGTAGTCGGAAGGCGCGCGATCCGGGCTGTAGGGTGAAGGAGAAACAACAGTCGAATAAAGTTTTCTGAGCTCCTCTCGGTCAGAGACAAGTGTGAAGTCTTGTCTTGGTTTGCACTTTTGACGTACGCGCTGAAGACGTTTCTTCAGTTTCAGCTCAGTACACTTCAGATTTGATCGTTGCACCATGAGGGAGGCCATCAAACAGAATAACCCCTTTATATTCTCAGAAGACCTTCACCATGAATTTACCGGCCGGGGCTGCGTGTTCAACTTTTTCTTCGGAGGAGGGGTGGTGTGGAGCCAGTCCCTAGATTGCCATTTTGTTTCTGGTTCGAATGATGAACCCATGCGTCATCGCTTGGTACGATGCTTGACAAAAAGTTTTCACGATCACTCATGTTTGAGTATCCTTACCGGTGGACACGTGTGTCAGCACTGCCAAAAAAGACGCCCAGTTGTGCCGAGAGATGTCTGTCTGTGATCCGTCGATCATCTCGAATGAGAATGTCCTCACGTTCCAACATTTCAGATGTCACAGTTGTGTGCGCCCGGGTTGGGTTGGGTTGTTTTGGGGGCAGGAGACCAGACAGCGAGGTCATCGGTCTCAGCGGATTAGGGAAGGAAGGGGAAGGAAGTCGGCCGTGCGCTTTCATAGGAACCATCCCGGCATTTGCCTGGAGCGATTTAGGGAAATCATGGAAAACCTAAATCAGGATGGCAGTGTGCTAACCACTGCGCCACCTAGCTCAGTGTGCGCCCCGCTGGCACGAGGGAGATCGCACTGATTTGAGCGACCTTGTTGAAATAATGACACAGCCTTGCCCATCAACTCAAAGTGCTTTTGTTCACTACCAGGTCTCTGTGGACATTTTGCAAGCGCCTATGATTCCTACGCTGCTCTGGTTTTCCGCCAAAAGAACCTTAGTGACAGCTCCCTGCTTGGAATGCAGACCCTCATTTTGAAGGCTGTGCATAGAGCCGCCTCCTATCACAGCTTCATGAAACTATAAGGGCTGAGGGCAGATTATTCATGTCGCACAACAAATTCCCAATTTCCTACACCGAAATTGGCAGAAAAAAATGAGTAGTATTACTTACTGAATGGCCCTCGTATTAACGGAGGCACGAGGATAGGGAATAGTTTCACAAGTTTGTGAGTTGCTAGAAGATTTCTAAGTAATGGAGCCCAGTACATTGTCCCGGACGGCGAGCATTAATCACAGACAAGACTATCATCAGAACTGCCCCATGGAAGTAAGGTAGGACCACTCTAATGCTCTATGTACAGAAACGATCTGATGGACAGGATGAGCAGCAGTCTGCAGTTATGTGCTGATGACATTGCAGTATAGGAGAAAGTGTTGTCGTTGAGTGGCTGTAGAATGCAGCATGACGTGGAGAGAATATCTATTTGGTGTGATGAGTGGCAGCTTGATCTGAATGAGAAAAAGTGTAACTTAATCAGATCAGGGAGAAACAATCCCGTAACGTTAGAGCAGTGTATTAATTATGTGTTGCTTGACACAAACGTGTCGACTAAACGTCTAGGTGTAACACTGCAAAGTGGCGTGAAATTAAAGAGCACGTAAAGTCAGTTAAAGGAAGCCAATGGTCGACGCTATTGGGGAGAGTTCTGAGAAGCGTAGCTCATCGACAAAGGGACCGTGTACAGAACACTTGTGCAGCCCATTCTTGATTACCACTCGAGTGTTTGTGGTCCCCATCAGGTCGGATTAGAGGAAGACGTCGGAGGAATTGCATTTGTTGCCGGTATGTTCGATCAGCACCTGAGTGTTATGGAAATGCTCCGAGAGCTCAAATCCCTGGACGGCAGACAAAGTTCTTTTCGTGGAACACTACTGACAAAATTCAGAGAACAGGCATTTGCAGCTGACTGCGGAACAATTCTACTTGTGCCACTGTATAGGCTTACTTCGTTTTTCAGGGCGAACGCAGGACATATTACCAAATTGTTTTCGGCTCAGTCCGTGACACAGTTTTGAAACTGCTTACAAGTCTTAACGATTTACTCAAACATTTATTCAGTTGTATTTTTTACTATACTGTAACAATAACTGCCTCGGTTTTGGTTCTAGCAGATGAAAATTTTGTGTCTTACAACTTTTTAACTATTTTAGATGTTCAGTCTTATATTTTGGAACGTAGCTCGTGCTTAGCAGTGTGGTGTGAAAATATAGCCTCTTTAGGAGCACACTCGGATCATAGTTAATCCCATATTCGTCTTTAAAAAAGTTATCTATGTTTGTCGAAACAGTAGCACTAATAGGCCTCCTATGTCTACCTATTTTCATGTTGTCTTTCATTCTACTCTTACCTTTATGTGCAACAGAAAATTCTCGAGTACATAGCTGTCAATAAACATGTTACTTGTTACTGTCACTACACAGTTTCAAAAATTTCTATTTCTATTGCAGCTTAACATTAAACACACTCTTTATTTCCCCCTTTGCTGAACGACAAGACAAAAACAGAGTAGAGATAAAATGATCAAAAGCGGGTGCACGAGTTACTGCACGCAGTGCCCCTGTTGTGTTGGCAAATGATTAAGTGAAAAGTTGTGGCTGAACTGGTAGCCACGCCTCTTCATTGACGTTAGCATTTGCCCCAAGGTCGACTGAGAGATGTCGAACAGATAGGTCTAAACTTAAAAAAAAAGAATATCCTTACCAGCGATTAATTCTCAAACCCTGGTCAATTTAGCAACATTGGATATTAGCTTGAACAGAAATAAAAAAAAAAAAACAGAACTGTCCAGGCTGCACCCAGATGTGTGGTAAGTCTATCAGCGTAAGTTCACCAGAGAAAAAATTAGTCATCTCTGTAGCTATCATTACAAGCATCATATAATAGCGGGTAATTCCGCCCCTGGCCTTGATAACCACCTCGATTCAGTTAGGAAGAGAGTTCACAAGGCTGTGCATGTACATCGCATCCAGGTTAAGCTATTCTCGGAGGATTTGATTGCACAATTCCACCAAACTGCAGCGTGCTGATGTCGGTGTTTTCCCAACTTTTCCAACATGTCACACAGATTGTTTTTGGTGTTCAAATCAGGTGATTTTGCAAGCCAATCAAGAGTAGTATAAGCTATACTACTCCCACCACACTTCGATTTACACAAATGAGCTCCCCTTCAAGGACAAGGTCAAGCTCATACGATAGCGGATCCAACATGGCAGACTATGATGTCATACAAGGTAGCGGGGAAAAAAGGTGGTGGACTATTACTTCACAAGATGAAGCCGGAAAAAAGTGGTGGTGGAAAAAGTGGCTGTGGGAAAAAGATGGAAGGACCAGCTCATTTAGCCTATTGCATGCTATTGGATTATCAAAGAACTCTCTGAATTTCAGATAATTGTGTCATGACATCACACGTGCAGTCCTGAAGAAAAAAGTGATAGCGTACATCGTCTTGCTGGCTATTAACCATTTACAGTCACACTTTAGCTGGAATGTGTTTACAAAGTTCTTATAGGATTGTTTGTAAGTAATTACAGAAAAAAAGTGAGTGCATGCCTTTTCCTGCTGGAATTTGCATAATAGGAACTCCTGGCAGACTGAAGACAGGCTGATGGCAGAATGTGGCGTGTTCTGGCAGGCTGTGGCAGACTATGAATGTATGAATTCTGGAGTATATGGTAGCAATAACAACAATTACAGAGAAAAGAATTACGATATCAAATCGACCCTCAGGGAGCTGCATCTAGCTCAACCGACTGTCGTAGACAGAATGAGTCTGAAGCAGCTAGCAGAGATAGGTTGCGTCTCTACCAAAGGACCTCCCACTACCTCAGTTAATCACATGTGAATCTGGTGACTCAAACACCACTGGGCACATTTCAGCCCTCCTCCTGTTAATCATAACTACATTTGCATTTGCTGACTCACAGGCCTTGTGATGTCATAGTATGCGATCAGTCCGCCATCTTTTTCCCATGATAATGATACTGCCTCTGAGTTACCAGATGAAAATTTGATTATGGTTAAATGGGGGAGGGGTGGAACATGTCCATCTACGTGTCAGTCAGGAGATGTACTTGTGGTTATGATTACTCCATACTTACGTAATCTACCACATTCTACAATCAGTCTGCCACAATCTATAACATCCTGCCATTAGCCTGCCATGACTTCCTTTTACACCAATTCCAGCACAATAATGTGGACACTCACTTTTCTCTGTGATTGCTTATAAATAATCCTATAAGTAATGTGTAAATACATCCAGATAAAGTGGGGTAGTAATTTGATAACGAGCACAATAATGTGCACATTCACTTTTTCTTCAAGAATGCATGTGTGACGTCATAGCACACTTACCTGAAAAGTGAGAAGATCTTTTGCACTTCTGTAGCACACAATAGCCGAAATGAGCTCAAATGTAGGTGCCACCATCTTTTTCCCATTTTTTCTGCCACCATCGGTGTCGTGGTCCACCATATTGAATCTGCCATCTTGAGACCTTGGCCTTGCCGTTGGAGGGGTATGATAGCCGATTTGCATAAATACGCATAAACTAAAGTGCCAGGAACAGTGTATTTACGCTACCGTACGAGTAATAGGGTGGGCAAGTGTTCAGAAAACCAGTCACATGTTTTTCCAGCCTGATGAACTTTGTTGTTGTCTTTACGTGTCCGTGTCAGCAATTTGCTCTTGGGAGACGACCAACTCCAAATGTTCATTGCATGCATTTCCCAGTGCAGTGTTCTCTTGCTACCAGATCGTAATAGACCTTTATTCACTGCTTTCAGCTATTTCTGTAGGGTTTGGAAGCAATTTTGATTTGCAAGCAATGAAATGCGTCTCTTGTTCTTTTAAGTCAGAATCGTCTTTCGATCACAATTATGATGCCGTGTTTCGTGGCCACTTGTGTTGCACCACTTCTTGTAGACACGTTAAAGAGTCTGCCATGAAACACCAACAAATCGACCCACTTCAGACACTGTTTGGTCACGAGCATGGCCAAAGATAACTGTCCTTTTATGCCACTTGAAACATAAATGTCTCACTTATCGCCACTGCCTTGTGCCCACATGGGTGTCAGTACACTTGAGCATGTGACTCGATCACTGCGCCATCTGTAGAGGCTTAACGATTCATCAGTGCATGTGGACTGGGGTGACAAATTTTTTGGCCAGTGAGTGTGCCGTGCCCATAATTATAGGGAAGAGAAGATAAATAAATTAGGAAGAGTGGAAAAGGAACCGGGGTGACCTTTTTTTGGGTCATCAGTCTCCTATTTGGTCTGACGCGGCTCCATACCAATTCCTCTCCTGTGCCAACCTCTTCAGCTCAGAACAGCTCTTGCAACTTATGTCCTCAGTTATTTTGCTGGATGTATTCCAACCTCTGTCTTCGTCTATGATATTTGCCTTTTTAATATGAGCACATTGTTCTTGGTCGTTCACTCTTATTATTCTCTCTTGGCTGTTGTACAAATTGTGTATTACCCGTCTCTCCTATAGCTTAACCCTATTTTTCTCAGAATTTCGAATACCTTGCACCATTTTACATTTTTCAGGTTGACAAATCCTATGAATATGTCTTGATGTTTCTTAGTCTTGCTTCCATTATTAACCGCAACGTCAGAATTGCCTCTCTGGTGCCTTTACCTTTCCTAAAGCCAAACTAATCGCCATCTAGCGGACCCTCAATATTATTTTCCATCGTTCTGTATATTATTCTGATTCTCATACTGGATCCCCTATCTCTTCTAAATTGACTCGTGTTTCTTCTTCTATTACACCAGACAAATATTTCGCCTCGTAGAAGCTTTCAACGTATTCTTTCCACCTATGCGCCCTCTCGTCTACATTTAACAGTGGAAATGCTGTTGCACTCCTAATGTTACCACCCTTGCTTTTAATGCCACCGATGATTGTTTTGACTTTCCTGTATGCTGAATCAGTCCTGACAATCCTTTATTTTTCGATTTCTTCACGTTTTTTATCCAGCCATTTTGTCTTAGCTTCCCTGCACTTTCTATTTATTCCATTCCTCAGCGACTTGTACGTCTGTATTTCTGAGTTTCCCAGAACATTTTTGTACTTCCTCCTTTCATCGATCAACTGAAGTACATCTTCTGTTACCCACGGTTTCTTCACAGTTACATTCTTTGTACCTGTGTTTTTTCTGTGATGGCCCTTTTTAGGTATGTCCATCCCTCTTCAACTGTACTGCCTACTGAGCTATTCCTTATTGCTGTGTCTATAGCCTTAGATAATTTCAAGCGGAGTGACTGACAATGAGAAATCTTTCACGTAGGAGGATCGTACAAACATACCGCCGTTGAGTCTCGTACAGATTCCCCTATGGAGGACATAGTGATAGACATCCCTGGGGTTGTGAAGAAGCTGAGTGGGTTGAAAATAAATAAATCGCCAGGCCCTGATGGGATTCCTGTTCGGTCTTACAGAGCGTACTCTTCTGCATTGTCTCCTTTATTAGCTTGCATTTATCGCGAATCTCTTGCCCAACGTAAAGTCACGAGCGATTGCAAAAAGGCGCAGGTGACGCCTGTACATAAGAAGGGTAGAAGGACGGATCCTGAAAATTAAAGACCAATATCCTTAACATTGGTTTGTTGCAGGATTCTCGAACATATTTTCAGTTCGAATATAATGAATTTCCTTGAGACAGAGAAGTTGCTTTAGAATGCATCGCTCCTGCGAAACGCAACTCACCCTTTTTTCACATGATGTCTTGCGAACCATGGATGTAGGGTATCAGATAGATGCCATATTCCTTGACTTCCGGAAAGCGTTTGACTCCGTGCCTCACTTCAGACTCCTAACTAAGGTACGAGCATATGGGATTGGTCGCCCAAATATGTGAGTGGCTCGAAGACTTCTTAAGTAATAGAAACCAGTACGTTGTCGTCGATGGTGAGTGTTCATCGGAGGTGAGAGTATCATCTGGAGTGCCCCAGGGAAGTGTGGTAGGTCCGCTGTTGTTTTCTATCTACATAAATGATCTTTTGGATAGGGTGGATAGCAAAGTGCGGCTGTTTGCTGATGATACTGTGGTGAACGGGGAGGTGTCGTCGTTGAGTGAATGTAGAAGGATACAAGATGACTTGGACAAGATTTGTGATTGGTGTAAAGAATGGCAGCTAACTCTAAGTGTAGATAAGTGTAAATTAATGCAAATGAATAGGAAAAGGAATCCTGTAATGTTTACATACTCCATTAGTAGTGTAGCGGTTGACACAGTAACGTCGATTAAATATTTGGACGTAACATTGCAAAGCGATATGAAGTGGGACAAGCATGTAATGGCAGTTGTGAGGAAGGCGGATAGTCGTCTTCGGTTCATTAGTAGAATTTTGGGAAGATGTGGTTCATCTGTAAAGGAGACCGCTTATAAAACATTAATACGACCTATTCTTGAGCGTTTGGGATCCCTGTCAGGTCGGATTGAGGGAGGACATAGGAGCAATTCAGAGGCAGGCTGCTAGATTTGTTACTGGTAGGTTTGATCATCACGCGAGTGTTACGGAAATGCTTCAGGAACTCCGGTGGGTTTCTCTAGAGGAAAGGAAGCGTTCTTTTCGTGAATCACTACTTAGGAAATTCAGAGAACCAGCATTTGTGGCTGACTGCAGTACAATTTTACTGCCGCCAACTTACATTTCGCGGAAAGACCACAAAGATATGACAAGAGAGATTAGGGCTCGTACAGTGGCATATAGGCAGGGAACAGGGAGAGAAGATGCTTCTCATGGTACGAGGTACCCTCCGCCACGCACCGTATGGTGGGTTGCGGAGTATGTATGTAGATGTAGATGAATGCTATAAGGTACCCTTCCCACCTCCCCCAACATGGACCGTACGGAGGTTTCCGCACCTTCTGGATGTAGATGTAGATGTGTGACAGGTGTTAGCCACTGGATTTGTAGGTTGCAAGTGGTCGGACAGTGAACCAGGGAGCGGGTGTCTGCTTGCAGCGTGGGAGTCGCTGAGCGTGCAGAGCGGTTGGCGGCAGCTGTGGGCGCTGCGGGCGCCCGCAGGCTCGGTGTCCTGCCTGGAGGCTCTTCGGCTGCTCAGCACGCTGTGGGTGGTGACGCTCCACAAGATGATCCTCGACGCGCAGCAGCCCGCCGCCAACAAGACCGCCGCCACAAAGGTAGGCTACCCGTCACAACAGTCTGGCGCCTCAGCTGGCGCTGCCTACGTAGAGCTGTGCATCACCCGCCACTCTTACAGTGGTGTGGCTGATGATTTCCACTAGCACTCGGCTACTCGTGTTGTACATGCGCACACTGAACTTCCCTCTTACTGTGTCCGTTGCCATTCTGAGAGGAGGTTTGCACGATCATACTCGGTGTGTTTCAAAAAGAATGATCTATTGTAGAATTTTAGAACATGCTTTTTTGCTCGCATATCATGTTATTCCTGGATACACAGAATCTACTCTGTAGGAATCAACACGGATTCCGGAAACAGCGATCATGTGAGACCGAACTCGCTTTATTTGTTCATGAGACACAGAAAAAATTAGATACAGGTTCCCAGGTAGATGCCATTTTCCTTGACTTCCGGAAGGTGTTCGATACAGTTCCGCACTGTCGCCTGGTAAACAAAGTAAGAGCCTACGGAATATCAGACCAGCTGTGTGGCTGGATTGAAGAGTTTTTAGCAAACAGAACACAGCATGTTGTTCTCAAAGGAGAGACGCCTTCAGACGTTAAAGTTACCTCTGGCGTGCCACAAGGGAGTGTTATGGGACCATTACTTTTCACAATATATATAAATGACGTAGTAGATAGTGTCGGAATTTCCATGCGGCTTTTCGCGGATGATGATGTAGTACGCAGAGAAGTTGCAGAGTTAGAAAATTGCAGCGAAATGCAGGAAGATCTGCAGCGGATAGGCACTTGGTGCAGGGAGTGGCAACTGATCCTTAACTTAGACAAATGTAATGCATTGCGAATACATAGAAAGAAGGATCCTTTATTGTATGATTATATGATAGCAGAAAAAACACTGGTAGCAGTTACTTCTGTAAAATATGTGGGAGTATGCGTACAGAACGATTTGAAGTGGAATGATCATATAAAATTAATTGTTGGTAAGGCGTGTGCCATATTGAGATTCATTGGGAGAGTCCTTAGAAAATGTAGTCCATCAACAAAGGAGGTGGCTTACAAAACACTCGTTCGACCTATACTTGAGTATTGCTCATCAGTGTGGGATCCGTACCAGGTCGGGTTGATGAAGGAGATAGAGAAGATCAAAAGAAGAGCGGCGTGTTCAGTCCAGGGTTATTTGGTAAGCGTGATAGCGTTACGGAGGTGTTTAGCAAACTCAAGTGGTAGACTCTGTAAGAGAGGCGCTCTGCAACGCGGTGTAGCTTGCTGTCCAGGTTTCAAGAGGGTGCGTTTCTGGATGAGGTATCCATTATACCTCCCGAGGAGACCACTAATGTAAAATTAGAGAGATTAGAGCGCGCACGGAGGCTTTCCGGCAGTCGTTCTTCCCGCGAACCATACGCGGCTGGAACAGGAAAGGGAGGTAATGACAGTGGCACGTAAAGTGCTCTCCGCCACACACAGTTGAGTGGCTTGCGGAGAATAAATGTAGTTGCAGATGTAGACGGTAATACGAGGGTGGTATGAAAAGTTCTGGGAATCACCACGAGAGGTCAGCGATAACGCAACGAGTTGTTCACGTGATATTCATAAACACATGCCACGCCAGTGCTCTAGGAAGAGAGCTGTGGTGGTGAGGTAGCTCTGTTGTAGTACATGTGTAGTGATTTGTGAAGATGGAAAAAAATCGAGATTCGATCAGTGATTAAATACTTCGTAAAGAAAGGTATGAAAGCAAAGGACATTCTTGCCGATTTCCAAAATACACTGGGGGACTCTGCTCCTTCATATTCAGCTGTTGCAAAGTGGATAAATGAATTTAAATTTTGTCGGGAGAACTTAGATGATGATCCGTGCAGTGGTCGGACAATCTGTGCCACTAATCCAGAAATCATTGCAAAAGTGCAAAAAATTGTCATGGAGGGTCGCCAATTAAAAGTACGTGAAATTGCCCACGCTTGCCAGATGTCATCTGAAAAGGTTCACCACATTTTAAGTGAAGAATTAGTAATGGAAAAATATCTGCAAGATGGGCCCTGCGACTGTTCACGCCGGATCAAAAACGCGTGAGAATGGACATATTGGAACAATGTTTGCCCCGATTCGGGGGAAACAAACAAGATTTTTTGCACCGTTTTGTGACCACAGATGAAACTTTGGTGCACTACTGTACCCAAGGGACAGAACAACAGTCAAAGCAATGGAAACATGCTGATTCTCCGCCACCAATGAAAGCAAAGGCGACTCCTTTGGTGGGAAAGGTCATGCTCAGTGTTCTAGGATGCAAAGGGGATTCTGTTTGTAGATTACCTCCCCGCTGGGCAAAAAATTACTGGAGAATACTATGCTAGCCTCCTGGACAAAATGCAATAAAAGATATGTGAGAAAAGGTCAGGTTTAGCAAGGAAGAAGGTCATCTTCCATCAAGACAATGCCCGCCCGCACACATGTGCTGTCGCAATGGCAAAATAACACGAACTAAGGTACGAATTCTTGTCACTGTTGTGGTTGGCAGGAGAGCCAACACCGTGTTACTAGAGGAGGCCGAAAGGCACACGTTTTAGCTCACGCAGGCTGACGTGAGGTCTGGAACAGGACAAGGAAATTAGAATTTAGAAAAACCGACGTAGCTGTGGAATAATTAACTTTAATCCATTAATGATGGACGTCGATTTTGACAGTACATGATTCACAATATCAATAGTAACTGATAGTGGCGCCTTGCTAGGTCGTAGCAAATGACGTAGCTGAAGGCTATGCTAAACTATCGTCTCGGCAAATGAGAACGTAAGTAGGCAGTGAACCATCGCTAGCAAAGTCGGCTGTACAACTGGGGCAAGTGTTAGGAAGTCTCTCTAGACCTGCCGTGTGGCGGCGCTCGGTCTGCAATCACTGATAGTGGCGACACGCGGGTCCGATGTATACTAACGGACCGCAGCCGATTTAAAGGCTACCACCTAGCAAGTGTGGTGTCTGGCGGTGACACCACAGTCACACCCGTCTTATTCACCTGATATGGCTCCGAAGACTTCCATCTCTTCCCTAAACTGAATATTTTTCTTGGTGGACGAAGATTCACTTCAAACCAAGGATTGATAGCCGGAGTTGACAACTTATTTGGGAGTTCTGGAGGAAACTCATTTTCGAGATGGGATCAAGGCACTGGAACATCGTTGGACCAAGTGCATTAATCTGCAAGGAGACTACATTGAAAAATGAAAACAGTTTCAGTGACGTAAGTACTTTTTTTTCTATTCCGTTCTGAGAACTTTCCAAACCACCCTCGGAATTCACAGATATTGGAGATGCCAGGAATAAAATGTGTATTGCTTGAATGGGCGCGGCCTACAGTTTCAGAAAATCACCGTCAGATGTCAGTTTGCAGTCACTCAGAACTGTGAAAGCAGTTTGTGCGCTGCAGTGTGGAAAGAGTGTGTCGGTGATTTCGGTCCAGCGTGCTTTTCGTCGGCGTTTTGGCTTTGATCCGTCTGCACGCAAAAACTTTCGTAGTTGGTATCGGCAGTCTGAAGAGACTGGATGCCGATGCTAAGGTAAAAGTCCAGTTCACCTTCTCTTTTATGGAAAGCACTGTGACTGGCACGAGCAATCTGCAAATGGTGCAGAATTGGCTTTTTCCACAACTTCAGAAGGACTCTGATGACTTTATTTTCCAACAGGATTGAGCTCCAACATACTGGCACAATAACGTACGCCAGTGTCTCAGTCACACTGCCAAAACGCTGGAGAGAGCACACAGGACCCGGTGACACAGCCCAACATTCTTGGCCTCCAAGATCTCGAGACATAACCCCATACCATCTTTTCTTTGTGTGGGTATCAGAAGGAAAGTGAGTTCATTTCCCCTTTACCTCGTGACGTAGAAGAAGAACTGAATAACAAAAAAATGGTTCAAATGGCTCTGAGCACTACGGGACTTAACAGCTATGGTCATCAGTCCCCTAGAACTTAGAACTACTTAAACCTAACTAACCTAAGGACATCACACAACACCCAGTCATCACGAGGCAGGGGAAATCCCTGACCCCGCCGGGAATCGAACCCGGGAACCCGGGCGTGGAACAGAATAACAGCCGCCTTAATTTCTGTAAAATCAGGTACATTGTGTCTAATTTATGACGAATTTAGCTATCATCTAGATGTTGTCTGTGCTGTCGCTGGTGGACGTATAGAGCGTTTGTAATAGCACAGCTAAAACTTTAGGATATTGAGAGAATTTTGCATTGTATCCCATGTTTGTAGTATTATGTTTTATCAATAAATATGCAGTTTTTAATCACGTCTTTCTTTTTGCAACACACCGTACCTTTATGAGACTGCAGCATCGGACAGAGCCAGGTTTTAAGTGTGCCAGATGATATATCAGATCAATAGACCACCTATGCCTGAGGTACAGACAGGATTTCCCTTTTACATTCGAAAGCCAGGGTGCTATTCTAGTGTTGGAGAGCCTCGGCAATACAGATGATTTAAGAATGTGAAATTGGGCTGAGGGCGCGAGCTGAAGGGAGACGACTGGACTAGGGTAATCTATGCAGCTGTGATATCCAAAATGATTAGAATATCTGTCTAGTCCCAGCTGTAGCACAAATTTTTGCTCATTACTTCAGCTTCCGTCCTTACCCTGTACTTCAAATACAATAACTTTGACGTTAGTCGAATGGTAAGGGCCAGGCGTTAACCAATCAGAGCTGTTTCTCGGGCTGCGCGTGCTCGCTGAGTTACCAGTACTCCAGGCATAAGCAGCAGAGGGTTAGGATAGAGTGGGAGGAGGCTAGGCGAGACACGACATAGGTGGAGGAAGGCAGGAGAGGGGTGATATTACATGGATCGACGTCCCTAGAGGTGCTGCAGTCATTGCCACTGCCCTCCCCTCTACCGACGAAGGTGATAACAGCAGTTAGTAAGTACTTTTTTGTTCTGGTGCTTACACAACAGGTGCTGTCAAGAGGACCTGGCATGTTCTTAGCGGGTCGGGGCAACTCCGCTCCCCACCACAGAAATCTGTCAGGCTGGTGGTCTAGCTATAAGGCGTACGTGCCTGGAACCCGCGAGGTCGCAGCATCGAATCCTGGTCAGACCAAATTTTCAGTATGCCTATAATCTATTGTGAGGAGTCCCCAGCAATGACACATTCTCGGATTCCACCTTAAACTGTAGGTCCCTTTTTCGGGGTTGGACACCTGAGGTACATAATGTGATCAAAAGTATCTGGACACCCCCAAAAATATACGTTTTCATATTAGGTGCATTGTGCTGCAACCTACTGCCAGGTACTCCATATCAGCAACCTCAGTAGTCATTAGACATTGTGCGAGAACAGAATGGGGCGCTCCGCGGAACTCACGGACTTCGAACTTGGTCAGGTTATCTGGTGTCACGTCTGTACGCGAGATTTCCACACTCATAAAGGTGCCTAGGTCCACTGTCACCGATGTGATAGTGAAGTGGAAACGTGGAGGGACACCTACATCACAGGTATACCTCGTCTGTTGATTGACAGACACCGTCGACAGTTGAAGAGGGTCGTTATGTGTAACAGGCAGACATCAGACCACACAGTAATTTTAAACTGCATCAGGATCCACTGTAAGTACTATGACACTTAGGCGGGAGGTGAGAGTAGTTTCATAGTGGAGCGGTTGCTCATAAGCCACACATCTCGCCAGTAAATGCTAAAGAACGCCTCGCTTGGTGTAAGGAGCGTAAAAATTGGATAATTGAACAGTGGAAAAACGTTGTGTGGAGTGACGAGTCACGGTACACAAAGTGGCGATCCGATGGCAGGGTGTGGGTGTGGCGAATGTCCGGAGGACTTCATCTGCCAGCGTGAGTAGTGCTAACAGTAAAATTCGGAGGCGGTGGTGTTATGGTTTGGTCGTGTTTTTCATGGAGAGGGCTTGCACCCATTTTTGTTTTGCATGGTACTATCACAGCACAGGTCTACATTGATGTTTTAAGCACCTACTTGCTTCCCACTGTTGAACAGCAATTCGGGGATGGCGATTGCATCTTTCAACGCGATCGAGCACTTGTTCATAATTCACGGCCTGTGGCAGAGTGGTTACACGACAATAACGTCCCTGTAATGGACTAGCCTGCAAAGAATCCTGACCTGAATTTTATAGAACACATTTGGGATGCTTTGGAACGCCGACTTCGTGACAGGTCTCACCGACCGACATCGATACCTCGCCTCAGTGCAGCACTGCGTGAAGAATGGGCTGCTATTCCCCAAGAAACCTTCGAGCACCTGATTGAACGTATGCCTGCGAGAGTGGAAGCCGTCATCAAGGCTACGCGTGGGCCACCACCATATTGAATTCAAGCATTACCGATGGAGGGCGCCAGAAACTTGTAAGTCATTTTCACCCAGGTGTCCGGATACTTTCGATCACATAGTGTAGGTCAGGCACACGTAGGTCGCGGAAGTGGCGTGCTACCGAACGATCTGCACTCGGCCATTCAGCCGCACGCAGTTATTATTAACACTGGCATCTGACATTCGCATAGTTATTTTAACCGGTATGTGGGACAGAACTTTGCAGTGTTTCGTGTTTTTTAGCTTATGTAACGTATGGTACGTGTTCTGCACTGTCAGGGGCTCCTCAGGGGCCTTTTATCGGGTCATATTAACAATTAGCGGATTTGAACCGAATACAATAATACCGATCAGAATTACGTGCACATCACTATGCAGTACTTTTCACTCATGATCCAATGTTCGACCTATTAAGATACGTCAGTATTCTCATTATATCCTGCCGAATGTTGCTGTGTTAGGTTTTCATCTTATGCGGTTAAGTACAGTGTAGGTCAGGTTTTCGCTATCGGTGTGTGGTTCAAATGGCTCTGAGCACTATGGGACGTAACATCTATGGTCATCAGTCCCATAGAACTTAGAACTACTTAAACCTATCTGACCTAAGGACATCACACAACACCCAGTCATCACGAGGCAGAGAAAATCCCTGACCCCGCCGGGAATCGAACCCGGGAACCCGGGTCGGTATGTGGGACACAACTTTGCAGTGTTTCGTGTTTTATTGTATCCAGAGCTCTAAATTTTATACGTTTAAAATACGACGCAGTACAACTTTCGAACCTGAGCTGTGATACTGTACAGTCAATTTTGCGTCTTATCTGCACAAGCTGGAGACTGCATCTGCGAGTAATTGTCAGTAATTGCTGGCAGTTTGAGCGATGCTAAAAACCTGGAACACCGACTGCGTAACCCTCTACATTCGCTGACAACAAGAGTAAGAGCTCCGCGGCCACTTGGGTAATTTCAATGTATATAGGGTGGTCCATTGATCGTGACCGGGTCAGATATCTCACGAAATAATCGTCAAACGAAAAAACTACAAAGAACGAAACTTGTCTAGCTTGAAGGGGGAAACCAGATGGCGCTATGGTTGGCCCGCTAGATGGCGCTGCCATAGGTCAAACGCGAATCAACTGCGTTTTTTTGAATAGGAACCCCCATTTTTTATTACATATTCGTGTAGTACGTAAAGAAATATGGATGTTTTAGTTGGACCACTTTTATTGCTGTGTGATATTTGGCGCTGTAATAGTCACAAACATATGGCTCACGATTTTAGACGAACAGTTGGTAACAGGTAGGTTTTTAAAATTAAACTACAGAACGTAGGTACGTTTGAACATTTTATTTCGGCTGTTCCAATGTGATACATGTACCTTTGTGAACTTATCATTTCTGAGAAAGCATGCCGTTACAGCGTGATTGCCAGTAAATACCAAATTAATGCAATAAATGCTCAAAATGATGTCCGTCAACTTCAATGCATTTGGCAATACGTGTAACGACATTCCTCTCAACAGCGAGTAGTTCGCCTTCCGTAATGTTCGCACATGCATTGACAATGCGCTGACCCATGTTGTCAGGCGTTGTCGGTGGATCACGATAGCAAATATCCTTCAATTTTCGCCACAGAAACAAATCCGGGGACGTCAGAGCTGGTGAACGTACGGGCCATGGTATGGTGTTTCGACGACCAATCCGCCTGTCATGAAATATGCTATTCAATAGCGCTTCAACCTCACGCAAGATATGTGCCGGACATTCATCATGTTGGAAGTACATTGCCATTCTTTTATGCAGTGAAACATCTTGTGGTAATATCGGTAGAACATTACGTTGGAAATCAGCATACATTGCACCTTTTAGATTGCCATCGATAAAATGAGGCCAGTTATTCTTCCTCCCATAATGCCGCACCATACATTAACCCGACAAGGTCGCTGATGTTCCACTTGTCGCATCCATCGAGGTTTTTCCGTTGCCGAATAGTGCATATTATCTGGTTTACGCTACCGCTGTTGGTGAATGACGCATCGTCGCTAAATAGAACGCGTGCAAAAAATCTGTCATCGTCCCGTAATTTCTCTTGTGCCCAGTGGCAGAACTGTACACGAAGTTCAAAGTCGTCGCCATGGATTTCATTGTGCATAGAAATATGATACAGGTGCAATCGATGTTGATATACCATTCTCAACACCGACGTTTTTGAGATTCCCGATTCTCGCGCAATTTGTCTGCTACTGATGTGCGGATTAGCCGCGGCAGCAGCTAAAACACCTACTTGTGCATCATCATTTTTTGCAGGTCGTGGTTGACGTTTCACATGTGGCTGAACATTTCCCTTTCTCTGCCTCGTGATGACTGGTGTTGTGTGCTGTCCTTAGGTTAGTTAGGTTTAAGTTGTTCTAAGTTCTAAGGGACTGATGACCATAGATGTTATGTTCCATAGTGCTCAGAGCCATTTGAGCCATTTTGAACACTTCCTGTTTCCTTAAATAACGTAACTATCCGGCGAACGGTCCGGACACTTGGATGTTGTTGTTCAGGATTCCGAGCAGCATACATAGCACACCACCGTAGGGAATTTTGATCACAATAGCCATTTTAACACGGGTAATTTATCACGAAGCAAATACCCTCGGCACTGGCGGAAGGTACTTATACGTTTGAGACTATCACAAAGCGAAAAAAGTGGTCCAACTAAAATATTCATATTTCTTTACGTACTACACGAATATGTAATAAAAATGGGGGTTCCTATTTTTAAAATCACGGTTGATATCCGTTTGATCTGTCAGCCCCATCTAGCGGTCCAACCATAGCGCCATCTGGTTTTCCCCTTCAAACTAGACAAGTTTCGTTCTTTGTAGTATTGACTTAACAGATGTTAAGTCCCATAGTGCTCAGAGCCATTTTTTATTCAGGCAGCCATTTTTTGCCAATAACAACAGCTCCAATTCCCACATCTTATTCCAGGAATGTCCCAAGGTTCTGTCGTCTGTCCACTACTATACATCTTTTATCCTGCTGGTAGTCTGGTACATCCTAGCCACCACCGCGTGGCTCCTCCCATCGGAGGTTCAAGTCCCCCTTCGGGCATGGATGTGTATGTGTCGTCCTTAGCGTAATTCAAAGTTAGATTAAATAGTGTGTAAGCTTAGGGACTGATGGCCTTAGCAGTTAAGTCCCATAAGATTTCACACACATTTGAACCATAGTTAATTTGAGCCAGGATATTGCATCGGATTCTTGTGTTTTCAGTATGTGGAGGACATCGTGGTGACGCCGATCATGAACGGGATCTCGTCGGTGGACACGTTCCTGATGATCAGCGGCTTCCTGCGCTGCCGGAACATGCTCAAGGAGCTGGACGAGGAACGGTTCAGCTACTGGCGCTCCCTGCTGCAGAGGCTCATCAGGTGGGTCCGGCAGCTGCTGGAGTCTCCGATACTGACACCGGCAACCCATTATCATCACCAGCCATGCGAGATCCACTCCTAGTCGAACGTTGCCCCTAGACTGTTCCGTGCTTCAAAGTCCTCAGCTCTGTCCATCCGTGATGCTCATATATGCTTCCTCTTGTCATCTACCAGCCCACTGCATAATCTTCTCAGGCTATTTTCTCTTGGATTCCAGCACAGAAATTTCCTTGGTGCTTCTACCGTCCAGTCATTTGGCTACATTTCCGCCCACTTCCATTTCATATCAATTGCAGTTACAGCTATGTCTTCTGTTCCAGTCTGACCACATTTTCATTTGATTGTTTTAGTATCTCCCTCAGGACTAAGCGTCCCTCAATTGCCCACTGAACAAACATTAGTCTTGGCTCTGGCTCTGAGCACTATGGGACTTAACATCTGTGGTCATCAGTCCCCTAGAACTTAGAACTACTTAAACCTAACTAACCTAAGGACAGCACACACATCCATGCCCGAGGCAGGATTCGAACCTACGACCGTAGCGGTCGCGCGATTCCAGACTGTAGCGCCTAGAACCGCTTGGCCACCCCGGCCGGCCGACTGCCGAAGGAAAGGTTAGAGAAAAGCTCGGCGACATGCACTATTTATTCTTGAGCTCTGAATTGCACAGGTTTACGTTGAAGGTGTATAAGATCTGTCTTTCTCGATTTGAAGAGGTGTCCCCCGGAACATGCGAATAGTGTGCTGTGTTTTATCTTCAATATGGTGGTGAACCCTGGGTGAGTGTTCCTCTTCTTTCTCGTTGACGATATGTGGGGAAATGATTAAACGAAAGAAGTTTTAAGTTGCAGGTTATTATTTAAACTTTATTTGTCAGCACCAACTGGTAATATACAAAGCTAGTACTGGTTCTACAACGCTAATTAATCATGTTCGGTACTTCGTGGAGCAAAAATTGTTCCATTATTTTCACTACAAAACTCGAGTCTTTCTTGCAACCTCGGTATCCTATCCTAAATGTTATTTTTATCAATATTATTGCACGGACTCATACGTCATTTGTCGTCGCTTTCTTCACTGCTATCATCCCACTCTTCTTCGGCTGGGTGCATCCACCTCCGTGGAATGCGTGTTTACGTGAACAGCCCGCAGGAGCTGGCAGCTTGAAAACATGCGCCTTTCACGTGACCGTCAGAAGAGCGTAATTCTCTTCTGAACAGTTTCTTTTCTTCACGGTACGTTTGTAATCGAACAGCTACGTCAAAGGAGCACCGAGTCAAGAGGCAAATTTAAATATTCATTTACAGACAAAGAATTTTAACTCTCTGAACATTAATGAAAATGTGAGGGGACGTCTGAGCTCTGCGAGGGTCTGTTCACGGTACACTATGTCTTACTGCCAAAAGCCAAACATGATACTACAGAGTTGGGTGCAAGTTTTCGTTTTCAGACACATCGTACGAACTTCTATGCAGGGTGAACCCAAACTCTACTGACAACATTTTGGAAGTTGTTCGGGGATGGTTATTTTTTTTTTTTTGTATAAGCGACCTGTGGACTCATTAATGACTTGTTATAACTATCTGGAACATGTTATAATGAATAAATAAATAGATATGGAACATGATAATTGGCCTGCTAAGAGTGAACCCGCGCGCTGAGGGTTCCGCAGATACTTAGTTATGTGTATAGACAGTTAATCGATTCCGGAAATCGATGATCTCGACGACTTTGCCTTTTATTGACATTGACACTGGGAAGATATCAGTCCAAGAAATTTCAAGACTTTCTAGAATGTATTACTTCCAAGTTTGAAGTAGGATAAATTACATAGGAATTTTTTTCGTGTGATATAATTACAAATTAACAATTTTAGTACTTGTACTATGAAATCTTTCTTTTTGTCAAATTTCATGTTTCTACGTCAAGAGGAAGTACCATATAAGATTTAATGAGTGAGTTTGAGTATATCAAAATTAGCATAATGGCCGTATCTTTTGATAGCATTCACTTAGAAGCCAAAAATTTTCAGTATATCCATTGTGGATGACGAACTGCGACTGTGATTTAAATTGGCGATTTATCTGGTAATAAATATACAACCAATCGCTTTTTATGATTTATTCAACCATGAACAAGGTTTTGAGCCATTGCAGGCTCATAATCAGATGGAGATGTTACAAGAACATTATGTTGTGGACCAAGTGTAGCTATATGCTGTGCTGGTGCTGCTGGCGGAAATGATGGAAATTTAGTAATTGGTGACGAAACGTTTACGAACCCGAAAGCTTTCTATGTTTTAGGTACTTACAGTACACTGACTTGTTGTGTCCATATGAGATCTCTTCCTATAATGTAGAGTATTAAGATATATACACAAATGTACACAGTATTTAGCTCCACTTGGTTTTAAATTGATTCACACAGAAAGTAAAAACTGGAATTTCTTTTATAAAGAACCTGCAACAAGTTTTTAATTATGTAGTAAATATTCCGCTCTGTTTGTGTACCTGTTGTATGACTGTTAATTCATATTAAAAAAATTTGTGCCAATATAAAAACACTTCTGAAGCTAGCAAAATTTACTGAAATATAATACCTGTACTAGTAATATTTGCTCTGTAATACATCGTATCTCTTGTCAAAGACCATGATGTAGCTATGCTATGTCTATCATTTCCATATTCTTTGCAAAAACATCCAGTGTCTACTTTCTGTGAATCAGCGTAAGACCAAGTGGAGCTAAATACTGTGTGTATTTGTGAACATAGTTTAATATTGTACGTTATAGGAAGAGATCTGATAAGGATACTACAAAGCAGTGCACTGTAAGTAGCTAAAAGGTTGAAAGCTTTTGGGTTCGGAAACGTTACTACGTTTCGGTCATTCCAGCCAGCAGCACTAACACTGCATCTAACTCCACTTGGTCGCCAGCATAATGTTCTTGTAGCACCTCCATCTGATAAGGTTCATGATCGAATAAATTGTAGAAAATCGACTGGTTGCTTGTTTACTACCAGATAAATCGCCAGCTTAATATTTGTAAACCGTATAAGAACTAAAGACCTCAGTACGTGACGTCCATTTCAACTTGATGTGTGCACCCATACCTGAGAGAAAGGGGGATTAACAGAATGGCAGACAGACCCAGAAAGTCAGGTAACAAATGACAAAAAATTAGTTTTTTCGTGTGATATCATTAGAAATTCGCGTTTTTAGGATTTCTCCTTTAGTTGTGCAGTGAAACATTGTTTCTTGGAAAATTCCATGATTATATGTCAACAGGAACTACTGTGTAGGCCTTGATGTATGAATCTGCGAGTATCAAATCATGTGACATAAATGGCTGCATCTTTTGATTGCATTGACTTAAAAGCCTAATATTTTTATATCACTAAAGGACTATAGACCGGTTTCCGTAAACATCACAGCACAAACACTGCTCTAATTAAAGTAACTGATGACCTGATATATGCCATTGACAGCCGAAAGTCAACAATATTGACGTTACTAGATTTCAACAAAGGTTTTGATACTGTTAACTTTGACATATTGCTCAGAAAAATGCAACAGCTTAATTTCCCAGATAGTGCAATGAGGTGGTTTGAAAGCTGCTTAAAAGACAGACAGCAATATGTTGTCTGCGTAAATGAAAAATCTTCCTGGAAACATGTCTCCTCTAGAGTGACACAAGGATCAGTGTTAGAACCACTTTTGTTTTCTTTATATGTCAACGATATTTCGTCGGTTCTGTCCTCCTGTAAATATCATTTCTATGCCTACGACCTCCAGCTCTACCTAAGCGTCAGACCTGAAGATGTAAACACTGCAATCGCTCAGATGAATGATGATCTGTCTTCAGTAGTGACATGGCCAAAAAACCTCGGGCTTGAACTAAATGCAAAAAAAAAAACACAAGTAATCTTAATAGCGTATCAGAAATTAATAAGTTCAGATTTCCGCGAACGGCTGCCTTCTATTCTGCTCGACGGTATTCCAATACCGTATCAGAAAAGAGTTAAGAACTTGGGTGTAACTTTGGATGAGCCTCTCAACTGGGCGGAGAATACAGCCGCAGTGTGCCGGAAGACGTCCGCTTGTCTCTATGCCCTCAAGAAGTTTCGGAACGTACTTCCACAGGACTTGAAACGCCAGCTCGTGCAAGCACTCGTTCTACCGAACCTCCACTATTGTGATGTAATTCAACAAGGCATGAGTAGTGAAAACAACCGACGGATAGAACTAACTATGAATGGCTGTGTGCGTTACACCTGCAACATTCGCCGATATAATCATGTTAGTGCTTCATACACACAGCTAGGGTCGCTGCGGCCGGACAAATTGCGTGACTACCACACTCTATGTCTACTTCACCGACTCCTCGTCGCGCAAGCACCCCAGTGTCTTGCTTCAGAGATTAAGCACCTTTCATGCCATCATAATCGAAACACGAGGTCACTCTCATTTAGTATCCTAACTGTGCCCACTCACAAAACAAAAACTTATGCAAACTGCTTCTCAGTTGCCGCTGTCCGCCTCTGAAACAAACTGACCCTTACCTTGCGCAAATTTCAATCCCCTGCTGCTTTTAAGAAGAAGTTGAAGCATTTCCTACTATCACCCTCATGTTTTCCACAAAAGTAATGTACAAGGCCAATCCTCTCCTCTGTCAAATAGCAAAGCTAGTGTCTTGTATCTTGCTCCTTTCTCTTCTTCCTCTTCATCTATCTCTATTAACCACGCAATCTTCTTTTCATTTATATTTCCTTAATTATGTTACATCATGTCTCTATTCTTCTCCTCTCTTCACCATCAGCCTCCCTCATACTCCCTGCTGCTAGCACTCCTATCTAAAATTTGTCTCTTTCATAATGTCTAATTATAACATTACTTATCATCTACGAATATACTCTATGTGTATGTATTTTTCCAACTGTGACTTTGTTTTTGTTTATTTCAGTTTTTGTATTAGATGTAGTTTAACAGGCCTACTAAAACATATGATTGTAAAATAAGTAGAATGTCTGGTTAGATGTAAGAGAGGGCCTGTTGGCCCCAATCTTGCCAGGTTAACTAAATAAATAAATAAAATATTGACCTAAGTATGCGACATACACAACTTTATACGTCTACCCGATCCTGAGGAAAAGGATTTTGAACAGTCGGTCAGACAAAAAGTACTCCTATAAGGGTTCCGTTTACACCAGATGAAGTACAGAACCCTAAAGAGCGTGTCGTATGGTAAGCTTTCAGAGACCACGCGCTGTAGAAACTGCGTATTGTATGTGAGAAGTAGCACGTGAGTGCGATGTAATAATTGCTGATATATTCAAAAAGCCTTCAGTAACAAATACAATGATTTTCTAAAATTTCGGGAAAATGGTGCGTCTCCAGGTGATATTTACAATCCAGTTTTTAGTTGGTTCGTCATAGCAGCCAGCATTTTCATGCTCGAGTGTTCTTCTTCTTCTTCTTTTTTTTTACAAGTGTGTTTATACGTACATGAAATCCATTCCCAGGTCTACAATATGGGTTTTCTTTCATTTGTATTAACTCTTGCCTCAGTTTTAAGGCAATGGCGTGCACTATCCCTTGAATATTTGCCCAAATCATCTCATATGATCTCAAGTTGATAACTGTGCCTCCACATCCTGTGTGAACGGCAGTCTACGACATAATGCCACTAGAAGTGGCGCCACTTTAGTTGCGCGTGTGAACTCGAATCTGGCGGTTTACTGCGAGTACCGCCGGAGCCAGTGTGGGGCCGTGTGGTAAAGGAGCCCCTGGCATATCCAATGATATCAAGGATAAATTGAAGGTAGTACTGTGTATTACGAAGTCGTTACGTTCGATATCTTTGCCCGCCACATTGGTCTCTGTCTCTGTCTATCCAGTTGTCAGTAAAATATGATTTGCATGTAGATGTCTAAAATTTACTTTCCGATACCATAGGTATAATGTATCACATTGTATGTTAAATATGTCTTTTTGGCATGAGTGATCTGTCAATCGAGCAACCTACGTCCATCTGAATCAGCTTACTGTATTCATCTCTTGGTCTCCTTCTACGATTATTACTCCCCATGCTTCCCCCAAATTCTAAATTGGTGCTCCCGTGTTGCCTCAGAATGTGTCCTACCAATCGATCCCTTCTTTTAATCAGATTGTACCACAAATTTCTCTTCTCCCCAATTCTAAACACTACCTCCTCATTGGTTAGGTGATCAACCCATCTAATCTTCATACTTCAAAAGGTTCTATTCTCTTCTTGTCTAAACTATTTATCGTCGATGTTTCACTTTCATACGTAGCTATACTCCATACAAATATTTTCCGAAAGGACTTCCTTACATTTAAATCAATACTCGATGTTAATAAATTTCTCTTCTTCAGAAACGCTTTCCTTGCCATTGCCAGTCTACATTTTATATCTTCTCTACTTCGGCCATCATCAGTTGTTTTGCTGCACTACTATTTAAGTGCCTCATTTCTTAAACTAATTCCATTACTATCCCCTGATTTAATTCTACTACATTCCATTATCCTTGTTTTGTTTTTGTTGATGTTCATCTTATACTTTCCTTTCAGGACACAGTCCATTCCGTTCAACTGCTCTTCCAAGTCCTCTGCCGTCTCTGACAGAATTACGATGTCATCAGCAACCCTTAAAGTTTTCATTTATTTTGCCCGAACTTTAATTCCTACTCCAAATTTTTCTTTGGTTTCCTTTCCTGCTTGCTCAATATACAGATTGAATAACGTCGGGGATAAGCTACAATCCTGCCTCACACTCTTCTCAACCACAGCTTCCCTTTCATGTCCCTCGACTCTTATAACCGCTATCTGGTTTCTGTAGAAATTGTAAACAGCCTTTCGGTCCCTTTATTTTACCCCTTCCACCTTTAGAATTTGAAAGATGGTATTCCAGTTATCATTGTCAAAAGCTTTCTCTAAGTCTACAAATGCTATATATGTAGGTTTGTCTTTCCTTAATCTAACTTCTATGAGAAGTCGTAGGATGGTATTGCCTCGCGTTTTCCTACATTCCTCCGGAATCCAAACTGATCTTCCCCGAGGTCAACTTCTACCAGTTTTTCCATTCTTTTGTAAAGGACACGTGTTAGTTATTTTGCATCCGTGAATTATTGAACTGACAGTTCGCTAATTTTCGCACCTGTCAGCGCCTGATTTCTTTGGAATTGGGATTGTTATATTCTTCTTGAAGTGTGAGGGTGTTTCGCCTGTCTCATACGTCTCGCTCACCAGATGGAAGTGTTTAGTCAGGCCCTGGATCTCCCAAGGCTATCAGCAATTCTAACGGAATGTCGTCTACTCCCAGGAGGCCTTCTTTCTACTCAGGTCTTTCAGAGCTCTGTCAAATTCCTCACGCAGTATCATATCTCCCATCTTATCTTGATCTACGTCCTCTTCCATTTCAATAACATTGCCCTCAACTACATCGCCCTTGTATAGACCCCTTACATATTCCTTCCATCTTTCTGCTTTCCCTTCTTTGCTTAGAGCTGATTTTCCATCTGAGCTCTTGACATTTATACAGGTGGTTCTCTTTTCTCCAAAGATCTCTTTAATTTTCCTGTAGCGGCGTCTATCGTATCTCTTGTGATATTTGCTTCTACATTCTTACATTTGTCCTCCAATCATTCCTGCTGAGCCATTTTGGACTACCTGTCGATCTTTTTTAGCCGTTTGTATTTCTTTTCGAATGCTTCATTTATTGCATTTTTATGTTTTCTCCTTTCATCGATTAAATTCAGTATATCTTCCTTTACCCAAGGATTTCTAGCCCTCGCTTTTTACCTACTTGACCCTCTGCTGCCTTTACTATTTCATCTCTCAACCCTACCCATTCTTTTCTACTGTATTCCTGACCGCTGTTCTTGTCAACCGTTCCCTAAGCTTCCTCTGAAACCCTCTAGTTGTAAAGTGCTATTGAGAAATAAATACTTTCTACACACTGACCTCTTCATTATCTAAAAAACTGTAAAGTGAAAATTCCTGGAAGACAACTTTTTTGTAACTTAGTTGTAACGTTTATCAGATGTCACATTACAAGTTCGAAAAGCTTAATTCGAAATAAAATACATAATGTTCTTACAAAGAATTTAACATTGGAAAATGTCTAATCGTTTGCTCTAGCTTTTTTTGTGGAAAAGGATGAACAAAATTTAAAAGTAAACAATATTCAATTCAACATTCATTTTTATTTTTTGTTTTTACAACACATTTGAAAACAAAATGATTTTTGTTAGCTTCTGTCGCGTAGAAGAGTTTTTTCCCTGGACTTTGGTAGTTACAATTTTCGAGTTAGCTCTTGATATAAGTCTAATATCGCATTCAGTTTTGTGGCCCACACAAAATAATGATCTTAAATATCTGTAAGCTTTAGGCGAACAATAATTTAGCGTCAGATATGACGTCAGAGCATATTGTTTCTTGGTATCAGAATATTATCTTCTGTTTTGTTTGTGACACACTGTTCTTCAACCGGTTAACAATAACATGCAAAATTAAATTTCAAATGATTCTCCACATCGGTATTATTGTATTCTTTTTTGTTGTGTTCATGAGTCAATTCGATCGTCGTTGAGACATTTTTCGTTCTTCGGGTGACAGCCATTTGAAATCTTATTTTCTTCCGCAAATTTATTTTTATTGATGAAAGTAGCGTTGTCTGTGTTCCTTAGTTTACGTCAAGTGCTTCAAGGAACTTTATCAAATGCATTTAATGCAAGAAGTGAGCATTTCAATTTTGCCAACACAGTAGTTCATAATTATTACAGCTTCTTAACTATGTTCACAATAAATTCTTCAAAGGCAAATGCTGTTAACTATTATTTTGTTGATACAATTACAACATAAATGCTTGTAACATTTTAACTTACTTGACTAGCAACGGGCTGTTTTTAAACCAATTGTCTCCTTGCAACCAGCTTGTTTCCGTGAAGTGTCGGCTGCATATTGTACTGTACGCAGTAGGGGACCATTTATCTCTCTGAATAGCTTGCACCCATAATTTTAAAATATCCGGCTAAGTAAATGGAAATTGCACAAACAAGAGGCAGATATGGAATTGAATAAGGGAAGTACCGTCTACACTAGTGCAATTAATACATTAAATGCAACGCGGTAGATATACTACACAGACAAAAAAAATGGCAACACCAAGCTAGAGTTGTGCGACATAAACGAAAGTAAGTCGGTAGGCGCAGCAGCTGTAGAGTAATCCTTTATCAGTACAATCTCTGTCACATCACTGAAACTGCATCAGGAACGCCTGAAGAGATAAAACAAAACTGGAGGAAAAATTAAAATAAAAAATTGAACAAGAGAGCCAGTGAAGTCAATGTGCAACACCATTGGCGTTTAGGTACTAAATATACGAAACAGGCAATAACCCTCAATAGAATGGAGTACACAATATGCACTCATGATCAAATCATTTAAAGTGAACTGTAGAGATTATTAGATGTCTCCATCACTCTCACTCATGTTGTATTAAAGCGTCCTTAAAAGGAACAGTAGTCGAAATAAGAGTGTTTAAATGAAAGATATGACCATAGTAAATGGCTCATGTTCTAAAGAGAGACATGGAGAACAATCTTATGAAAATATATCAAACAAAGCAAGGAGTGGATAAAATTCGTAAAAGTCTGTTGTATCATGCTCACCTGGAGCAAGATAACCATATTACAGTAAAATGCAGGCAACCATATAGAAAATAAGACAGACGGGTTACAAAACGATTGGCAAGGAAAACAAAATGCACTGACGAAAAACAGTCACAATACCAAGAAGCAGATGTGCAATATAAACGAAAGTTGGAAGGCGTGTTTCTACATCGGAAAGACGGTGGATATTCAAATTTCGCGTCAGTCGCAGAAGAGTGGGGCTAGTTGCGCCCCATGAGGAAGTGAGTCAGGTTTGATTCAAATACACGTTGTAACGGTTGCGAGCGTTGGTTACCTTTGACAATGGAAGTGATGTCAGTCAATAGTGCCTTTAAGGCGTAACCACGCCATTATTGGCATATCACTGAGTTTGAAGGAGATCGTGTAATAGGGCTAGGAGTAGCTTGATGTTCCTTCTGTAATATTGCAGAAAGACTTAGCAGGAATGTGGCCATTGTACGTGACTGCTGGCACCGAAGGTCACGGGAATGTACGGTCTCTGGACGACCACGTATCGATACCGAGAGGGAAGACCACTGTGTTCGGCGTTTGACTCTGCGGCATCGTACTGTATCCGCCGCAGCAATCTGAGCAGCAGTTGGGACTACAGTGACATAATAAATTGATGCAAATAGGTAACTTCAAGGACACTTCCGTGCCACACGCCCTGCAGAGTGCATTCAACTGATCTCAAACCACCGCCATTTGCGACTTCAGTGTGGAATCAGATGAGAGCTCACTGTGGGGCAGGATGGAGATCTGTTGTGTTTTCTGGTGAAAGCGGATTCTACCTCGGGCCAACGACGGCAGCTTGTTGAGTAGAAGAATAAGACCAGTCGAGTGCCTGCAAACATCCAGTCTGCGTGCTATACGCGCAGGACTTACACCTCGAGTTACTGTCTGGGGTGCGATTTCGTATGACAACGGGAGCACTTTCGTGGTTATCGCTCACGACCTGACTGCAAATTTGTGCGTCTGTCAGGTGATTCGACTTGTTGTGATGCCATTCCTGAACAGCATTCCAGAGGGTGTTTTCCAACAGGATAACGCTCGACCACGTACCGCTGTTGTAACTCAACATGTTACCAGGTCTAGCACCAGCCGAGGACATACGAGACATCATCGGACGATAACGCCAGTGTCATCCACAAACAGCGTTAACCGTCCCCATGATGACAGCCCAAGTGCAACAGGCGTGGAACTCCATGCCCCAAACTGACATCCGGAAACTGTGTGGCACAATGCATGAACGCCTGCATGCTTGCATTCAGCATTCTGGCTGATAAACCTGTTACTAATGTAGCAGCAGTCCACATTTGTAAAGACGTGTTTCGAGCTTGTGATCTTGCAGTGTTAATCACTGATCCGTACGCAAAGACTGGAAAGTTGCACAGGTCACACCAGTATTCCAAAAAAGTTAGTAATAATAATCCACTAAATGACAGGCCCATATAGTTAACGTCGATATGCAGCAGGATTTTGGAACATATATTGTGTTCGAACATTATGAAATACTTCGAAGAAAACGGTCTATTGACACACACTCAATAAGGATTTAGAAAACATCGTTCTTGTGATACGCTACTAGGTCTTTACTCACACGAAGTGCTGAGTGCTACTGACAAGGGATTTCAAATTGATTCCGTATTTCCAGATTTCCAGAATGCTTTTGACTGTGTACCACACAAGCGACTTGTAGTGAAATTGCGTGCTTATGGAATATCTTCTCAGTTATGTGACTGGATTCGTGATTTCCTGTCAGAGAGGTCACAGTTCGTAGTAACTGAAGGAAAGTCATCGACTAAAACAGAAGCGTTTTCTGAGGTTCCCCAAGGTAGTACTATAGGCCCTCTGCTGTTCCTTATCTATGTAAACGATTTAGGAAACAATTTGAGCTGGTTGTTTGCGGATGATGCTGTCGTTTATCGACTAGTAAAGTCATCAGTTGTTCAAATCAAATTGCGAAACAATTTAGAAAAGATATCTGTATGGTGCAAAAATTTGCAGTTGACCCCAAATAACGAACAGAAAGACTTAGCAGAATCCACATGAGTGGTAAAAGGAATCCGTTGAACTTGGGCTACACGATAAATCAATCAAATCTAAAGGCCGTAAATTCAACTAAATACCAGGAATTGCAGTTACGAACAACGTAAATTGGTAGGGACACAAATAAAATGCCGTGTGGAAGGCTTAGCAAAGACTGCGTTTCATTGGCAGGGCAGTTAGAAAATGTAACAGATCTACTAAAGAGACTGCCTACACTACGCTTGTCCTTCCTCTTTTAGAATACTGCTGTGCGGTTTGGGATCCTTATCAGATAGGGCTGACGGAGTACATCGAAAGAAATCAAAGAAGGGCACCATGTTTTTTATTATCGCGAAATAGGGGAGAGAGTGTCACTGAAATGATACACGATTTGGGGTGGAGGACATAAAAACAAAAGCGTTTTTCGTTTCGGCGGAAACTTCACATGAAATTTCAATCACCAGCTGTGTCCTCCTAAAGCGAAACTATCTTGTTGACGCAGATCTTCATCGGGAGAAACGATCACCAAAATAAAATAAGAGAAATCAGAGCTCGCACGGAAAGGTACAGGTGTTCGTTTTTTCCCGCGCTCTGCAGGAGATTGGAATAATAGAGAATTATTGTGAAGGTGGTTCGATGAACCCCCTGCCAGGCACTTAAATGTGATTTGCAGGGTATCCACGTAGATGTAGACTGAAATATGTTAGCTAGACAAATGTATTCCCGAAACTTCATCACTCTACATTAATTAGTTTTTGGTGTTGTGATTCTTTCCCCGTCAGTGTAGTTCTGAAATCTAAATAAAAATGTAATTTGCGTATGAAAATGAACTTCACTTCGTTTCCTCTGGAGTTGTCTACAACCGTAAGTTTGACAATACTTCACTATTATACAGGGTGAGTCACTAACTATTGCCACCAAGAATAATTCTTCAAGTATGATAGGAGCTGAAAAGTTCGTGGGACAAGTGTGGCATGGGACAATGGGGGGCATAATATGACGTTGGTATTTTGTTTCTCGGTGGAATCGCTTCGGAGATATGAATGTCAACTTCGTTGGTTTTTTTAATGGGATGCTATAGTGTGGTACTTATTTCCTGATAGCGGCTATCGAGACGAATCCAATTATGTGTAACAGTAAGGTCTTTGAAGGTCAACGACGGTCACAAAGGCGGCATGAACGTCCATTTACAGAAGGTGTCCGAAGTGACGACCTGTGGTATCAATGCGGTGCTGCAATATTCTTATCACGGATTGAGAGGTATTCCTTATCACATCGGCAGTCATCGATACACATGTTCTGACAATTCTCTCTCGTATATCATGAAAATAGTAAATATTCACCGAATACTGCGTATCCATCTAACGTGCCATTGACATGTAAAAACCGTTCGACGGTTCCGCAATACAACGTTAATAGGAACCGCAGAGAGCAGACCAACACCGACAACGATAGTTCAGGTATACATGCCGACGTCGCAAGCTGAAGATGAACAGGTAGAGAAAGTGTATGAAAAGGTAATGCAGTATGTAAAGGGGGACGAAAATCTAATAGTCATGGGCGACTGGAATGCAGTTGTAGGGGAAGGAGTAGAAGAAAACGTTACAGGAGAATATGGGCTTGGGACAAGGAATGAAAGAGGAGAAAGACTAATTGAGTTCTGTAACAAGTTTCAGCTAGTAATAGCGAATACCAAGAATCACAAGAGGAGGAGGTATACTTGGAAAAGACCGGGAGATACGGGAAGATTTCAATTAGATTACATCATGGTCAGACAGAGATTCCGAAATCATATACTGGATTGTAAGGCGTACCCAGGAGCAGATATAGACTCAGATCACAATATAGTAGTGATGAAGAGTAGGCTGAAGTTCAAGACATTAGTCACGAAGAATCAATACTCAAAGAAGTGGGATACGGAAGTTCTAAGGAATGACGAGATACGTTTGAAGTTCTCTAACTCTATAGATACAGCAATAAGGAATAGCGCAGTAGGCAACACAGTTGAAGAGGAATGGACATCTCTAAAAAGGGCCATCACAGAAGTTGGGAAGGAAAACATAAGTACAAAGAAGGTAGCTGCGAAGAAACAATGGGTAACAAAAGAAATACTTCAGTTGATTGATGAAAGGAGGAAGTACAAACATGTTCCGGGAAAATCAGGAATACAGAAATACAAGTCGCTGAGGAATGAAATAAATAGGAAGTGCAGGGAAGCTAAGACGAAATGGCTGCAGGAAAAATGTGAAGACATCGAAAAAGATATGATTGTCGGAAGGACAGACTCAGCATACAGGAAAGTCAAAACAACCTTTGGTGACATTAAAAGCAACGGTGGTAACATTAAGAGTGCAACAGGAATTCCACTGTTAAATGCAGAGGAGAGAGCAGATAGGTCGAAAGAATACATTGAAAGCCTCTATGAGGGTGAAGATTTGTCTGATGTGATAGAAGAAGAAACAGGAGTCGATTTAGAAGAGATTCGGATTCAGTATTAGAATCGGAATTTAAAAGAGCTTTGGAGGACTTACGGTCAAATAAGGCAGAAGGAATAGATAACATCCCATCAAAATTTCTAAAATCATTAGGGGAAGTGGCAACAAAACGACTATTCACGTTGGTGTGTAGAATATATGAGTCTGGCGACATACCATCTGACTTTCGGAAAAGCATCATCCACACAATTCCGAAGACGGCAAGAGCTGACAAGTGCGAGAATTATCGCACAATCAGCTTAACAGCTCATGCATCGAAGCTGCTTACAAGAATAATATACAGAAGAATGGAAAAGAAAGTTGATAATGCGCTAGTTGAAGATCAGTTTGGCTTTAGGAAAAGTAAAGGCACGAGAGAGGCAGTTCTGACGTTACGGATAATAATGGAAGTAAGGCTAAAGAAAAATCAAGACACGTTCATAGGATTTGTCGACCTGGAAAAAGCGTTCGACAATATAAAATGGTGCAAGCTGTTCGAGATTCTGAAAAAAGTAGGGTTAAGCTATAGGGAGAGACGGGTCATATAGAATATGTACAACAACCAAGAGGGAATAATAAGAGTGGACGATCAAGAACGAAGTGCTCGTATTAAGAAGGGTGTAAGACAAGGCTGTAGCCTTTCGCCCTACTCTTCAATCTGTACATCGAGGAAGCAATGATGGAAATAAAAGAAAGGTTCACCAGTGGAAATAAAATACAAGGTGAAAGGATATCAATGATACGATTCGCTGATGACATTGCTATCCTGAGTGAAAGTGAAGAAGAATTAAATGATCTGCTGAACGGAATGAACAGTCTTATGAGTACACAGTATGGTTTGAGAGTAAATCGGAGAAAGACGAAGGTAATGAGAAGTAGTAGAAATGAGAACAGCGAGAAACTTAACATCAGGATTGATGGTAACGAAGTCAATGAAGTTAAGGAATTCTGCTACCTAGGCAGTAAAATAACCAATGACGGACGGAGCAAGGAGGACATCAAAAGCAGACTCGCTATGGCAAAAGAGGCATTTCTGGCCAAGAGAAGTCTACCAATATCAAATACCGGCCTTAATTTGAGGAAGAAATTTCTGAGCATGTACGTCTAGAATTGTATGGTAGTGAAACATGGACTGTGAGAAAACCGGAACAGAAGAGAATCGAAGCATTTGAGATGTGGTGCTATAGACGAATGTTGAAAATTAGGTGGACTGATAAGGTAAGGAATGAGGAGGTTCTACGCAGAATCGGAGAGGAAAGGAATATGTGGAAAACACTGATAAGGAGAAGGGACAGGATGATCGGACATCTGCTAAGACATGAGGGAATGACTTGCATGGTACTAGAGGGAGCTGTAGAGGGCAAAAACTGTAGAGGAAGACAGAGATTGGAATACGTCAAGCAAATAATTGAGGGCGTAGGTTGCAAGTGATACTCTGAGATGAAGAGGTTAGCACAGGAAAGGAATTCGTGGCGGGCCGCATCAAACCAGCCAGTAGACTGACGCAAAAAAAAAAAAAAAAAAAAAAAAAAAAAAAAAAAAAAAAAAAAAAAAAAAAAAAGGAACCGTAAGACTAGTATCATCGAATCAAGCGAACCTGTATTCCTTTGAAGAACAAGTCGATATGCTCCTCATTTACGGAGAATGCCAACGAAATTCAGTGAGAGCTAGAGACTTATACGCTGAAAGATATCCTCAACGTACTCACCCTACACGTCGTACATTGGAATATGTGAATGATAAATTGAGAACAACTGGGTCTTTAACGCATCGGAAACAATCCGGCAAAGGAAATTTACTAACGGGGAAAAGGAAATTCGTACTCTTGCCACTGTGGTTCGAGAGCCTTGTGTTAGTTCGCGTCAAATCTCAAGGGAATCTGGCATGAGCCAGAGTAGTGTTGTTCGTGTTCTACATTGCCATAAATATAATCCTTGCCATATCCGTCTCCACGAAGAATTAACTAGTACGGAATTCTGCCGATGGGCTGAACTTCAGATTCAGAGGGATGACACATTTATTAATTTGATTTCATTTACTGACGAGGCTACATTCACGAACCACGGAAATGTTAATTTGCATAACATGCATTATTGGGCAATTTAAAATTCATGTTGGCTGCTGCAAGTTGGACACCAAAAACCGAATAGGCAAACAGCTTCGCCGCGTTCGGGTGCAGCCTGTCTCTTATAGTGGTCCCAGGATCCAGGACGTGCTAGGCTCCACCAAATACAAGGTGGATGCATTACACACTGCAGGCGTTTACCAGGTGGAATGCGAATGTGGAGAGGCATACATCGGCGAGACTGGTAGGCCAACAGCAACGCGCATTCGGGAACACGAGCGTTATATTCCTCTAGGGCAACACAACAAATCCGCAGTGGCCGAACATCAGCAAGACTGCGGAAAATAAATAAAATTCAGCGAAGCCTGTGTGTTGGCCAAGCAGCCAATTATGACGAAACGCAAAATTAGAGAGGTCATCGAAACACTTAAACCCCTCACAACATGAACAGGGAGGATGGACTCAGGCTTGCTCCATCTTGGCTGCCAGCAATCAGAGCCCAACAGCTGGCGCCGCGCGGCCGACGTCCAGCAGTTGGTAAACAGCAGCCAACTTCTCATTCGACGGTCGCCACCAATCGTGGTACATAACGCAAGAGCCAATAGACAACAGAGGTCACGTTCTCCCTCCACCGCAACAACCTATTAAAATAAAGTTCCCTTTCCTTCTTCCTTAAGTGACCAATGAAACTAACTATCTTTTTAAAATTATGACGTAATGGCGTGCGCAGTGAACAGTAGCAACAAAATATAAAGGACACTCCATAGCTAGAACGCACCATTAGACCCAGAAGAAGGCCGCTGCAGCCGTGGCCGAAACGTTGGTTTTTCTCCAGCAGCAGTAGTTTTTGCTTTATGAGGCGGTACCATACCCAGAAAACTTTTATTTCGACTGACTCCGGCCGCGCAAGTACGCAATTATAATTCCCAAATCGTTGGATTGGACGCGGAGGTGATGTGTCGTGGCCGGCTCGTTCGCCAGACTTGACGCCTCTGGATTTTTTCTTGTGGGGATTTGTAAAAGACATTGTTTATAAAGACGTTCCGAACTACACCTGAAGATATGCAAAAGAGAACTGTCAGAGCATGTACTTCGATAAATACCGAAGTGATAAGGAATACCATTCAATCCATGATAAGAAGATTGCAGCACTGCATTCATACCAATGGTCATCACTTCGAACACCTTCTGTAAATGGACGTTCATGCCACCTTTTTGACCTTCGTTGACCTTCAAACACCTTACTGTTACACATCACTGGATTCGTCCCTACAGCCGCTATCAGAAAATAAGTACCAAACTGTAGCATCCCATTATAAAAAACCAAAGCTGACCGTATCTCTGACGCGACACCACCTAGCAACAATAAACAAAGTCATATTATGGCCTTCGTTGTTCCATGCACATTTGTCCCACAAACATTTCAGCTACTATCATACTTTCGGAGTTATTCTAGGTGGCAATAGTTAGTGACTCGTCCTGTATATTTATCATAGAGTAAATATCTCTGGAGTGAGCATTGCGTTCTGCGCATGTTGTCAACATTAAACAAGGATTGTCACATGTTTTCGGGACTTCGCTGTGCGTGTGTGCTTCCGTAGCGTTTGAAGTTCATAATATTAAGAGTTTTCGTTGTGTTTCACCGTTTGTTGATAGTGTAATAGCGATATGTGAAAGGAGGGATAGTAACTTGTCATGGGTACATACCATGTGGCTCTAATTACAGTTATCATATTAGTAAGAAACACTGTATATGTTTAAAAATTTCGAGAGGCATTATAATTAAGGCTTGATTCTGTAGACCTATTTTTCTACGATTTTATGACTATATAATAGATATTACCGCTCGTACAAAAGCTTACAAACAATCGCTTCCTCTCGTAAATTTGCTAGCGGAACAGGAAAGGGAATTGTTAGTTGTTTCAGAAAATACTATCCTCCATGCATTTATCAGTGACTTGTCGATTATGTATATAGATTACTCAGTCTAGTATTTACTTAATAAACTGGAAGCAAGTACGTAAAACGCGTTAAATAAATACTTCAAAGTGTCACCAGTAAGAAAAATTGTGCTTTAGGTCGCAAAAACGAGAAAATAGCACATAAAAGGACGAATTAGCAGGGATATAATCGCTAATGTGTGGCAAATTCGGTGTTTTTCGGACACTTGCAAAAGTACTAGCGTACTGTCAAGTCGTTTTGCAAGACTATCACTGCAAAAATGTGCGTCAGGCTCTGTAATACTATAAAGTGCCCTACCATACCGAAAACTACCAAAAATCGACTGCATCTGAACTGTGATACCTATCGCAAAGAAGCAGATTTGCCATATCACTTGCCCTTAAAAGTTACGTACCTGTTTTATTCCCGGTATCAAATGAATGCGGTTAAAATGTCAGCGCCACTACACGTACGAAAAGAATCCGTCTATTCTAGGGATGTAGTGACATTCCAAATATACGGGGCGCTATACGGACAAACAAACACACGACGTCCCGAGAACACGTGACCAGCCCGGCAATGTATGTTGACAACACAAAATCTGTTCTGCGCATGTGAATGCTCACTCCAGAGATATTTACTCTATGATATTTATAAAGGTAATCACTCGGTCCAACGCGAGACACCAAACAACAACACAACCTATATGTACAGTGCTGCCAACCTAACAGCAATTGAGCGCCACGATTTTCACAGATCCACAGCACTACAGTCATGTACCCTGTTCATATCTGTGATGGCTTGGTGTTGGCACCGCGCAGGCTGGTGCCGGCGTACTTGGCGGTGGTGGGGGTGTACGCGACGCTGCTGGAGCGTGCGGGGGCGGGCCCCCTGTGGCGACAGACGATCGGGCCACAGGCGGACTGGTGCCGCCGCCACTGGCACCTCAACCTGCTCTTCCTCAACAACTACGTCGCCACCGAGGAGATCGTGAGTCGGCTGCCTGCCTATCACATGTACAGATACTGAAGTACGGCCTGATTCGATTTGTTAATTGGGCTACCAATCCTGGAGCACATTTGTCTGCGAGCCTTATTTTTACATTGGTGGAAATCAGTATAAAAGCATTGATATTCGCAAGAAAATTAACATTGCCGATTGGAACAGTCGTGCACAGAGTATATGCAACACTATGAAATACTGTATACCGACAAATGCAGTCAAATGGAAGATGCAAAGAAACCATGAACACCCAGCTCGCACTATTCGTCCACGAGACTCAGAGGGCCATAGGCTAGATTAGATTAGATTAGTTTTTCGTTCCATAGATCCACGCTGAAGAGATCCTCATGGATGTGGAACATGTCAATTCTTTTTTTTTTTTTAGCTGAATAACAATACTAATAGTATGACTATATATAATACATCATTTTTTAAGCTGAAATAACAAGACTATACAATACATCATTTGTTTCTGTTAAAAAATTCGTCAATGGAGTAGAAGGAGTTGGCCACTAGTAAGTATTTCAGGCTCCTTTTAAACTAATCTTTATTTGTAACTAAATTTTTTATGTTTGCTGGCAAATTATTGAAAATGAGTGTTCCTCAGTAGTGGACCCCTTTTTGGACTAAAGTAAGTGTTTTTAAGTCCTTGTGCAGATCATTTTTGTTCCTGGTATTGTATGTATGAACTGAGCTGTTTGTTGGAAAAAGAGATATATTCTTTAGGACAAATTTCATTAACGAGTAAAAACACTGAGAGGCAGTATGTAGCATACCCAGTTCATTGAAGAGGTTTCTACACGACGACCGTTAATTTACTCCAGAAATAATACGTATTACACGCTTTTGGACTCTGAAAACTTTTGTTTGACTTGAAGAGTTACCCCAAAATATTATACCATATGACATTATGGAATGAAAGTAGGCAAAGTATGCAAGATTTTTCATTTGTATGTCACCTATGTCTGCTAACACTCGAATTGCAAATACAGATTTGCTAAGGCGTTTCTGCAGTTCTGTGGTGTGCTCCTCCCAAAGGGGTCCCAAGTAGATGATGTGTTTTTTGACTTACGTAAGGCGTTCGATACAGTTCTCCACAGTCGTTTAATGAACAATGTAAGAGTATATGGACTATCAGACCAGCTGTGTGACTGGTTTGAAGAGTTCCTAGATAACAGAACGCAGCATGTCATTCTCAATGGAGAGAAGTCTTCCGAAGTAAGAGTGATTTCAGGTGTGCCGCAGGGGAGTGTCTTAGGACCGTTACTATTCACAATATACGTAAATGTTCTTGTGGATAACATCGGAAGTTCACTGAGGCTTTTTGCGGATGATGCTGTAGGATATCGAGAGGTTGTAACAATGGAAAATTGTCCTGAAATGCAGGAGGATCTGAAACGAATTGACGCATTGTGCAGGGAATGGTAACTGAATCTCAATGTAGACAAGTGTAATGTGCTGCGAATACATAGAACAAAAGACCCTTTATCGTTTAGCTACAATATAGCAGGTCAGCAACTGGAAAATGTTAATTCCATAAATTATCTGGGAGTAGGCATTAGGAGTGATCTAAAATGGAATGACCATATAAAATTAATTGTCCATAAAGCAGATGCCAGACTGAGATTCATTGGAAGAATCTTAAGGAAATGCAGTCCGAAAACAAAGGAAGTAGGTTACAGTACACTTCTTCGCCCACTGCTTGAATACCGATCACCTGTGTGGGATCCGTACCGTATAGGGTTGATAGAAGAGATAAAGAAGATCCAACAGAGAACAGCGCGCTTCGTTATAGGATCATTTAGTAATC
Source organism: Schistocerca gregaria (assembly GCF_023897955.1). NCBI lineage: Eukaryota > Metazoa > Arthropoda > Insecta > Orthoptera > Acrididae > Schistocerca > Schistocerca gregaria. Next base: position 88,597,720 of record NC_064924.1, on the reverse strand, counting down.
GCGAAAGTGTTTCGGAGATGATAGAGAAACTTCAGTGGAAGACTCTCCAAGAGAGACGCTCAGTAGCTCCGTACGGGCTTTTGTTGAAGTTTCGAGAGCGTACCTTCACCAAAAAGTCAAGCAGTATATTGCTCCCTCCTACGTTTATCTCGCGAAGAGACCATGAGGATAAAATCAGGTAGATTAGAGCCCATACAGAGGCACACCGACAATCTTTCTTTCGACGAACAATACGAGCTGGAATAGAAGGGAGGACCGGTAGATGTACTCAAGGTACCCTCCGCCACACACCGCCAGGTGGCTTGTCGAGTATGAATGTAGATGTAGATGTAGAAACTGGGTACACCTGCTCAATATTGTGTAGAGCTGCAACACGACGTGGCATGGACTCGACTAGTGTCTGAGGTAATGCTGGAGGGAACTGACACCATGAATCATGCAGGGCTGTCCATAAATCCGTAAGAGTACGAGCGGGTGGAGATCTCTTGTGAACAGCATATCAGATATGCTCAATAATGTTCATTTCTGGGGAGTTTTGTGGGTAGCGAAACCATTTAAACTCACAGGTGTGTTCCTGGGGCAACTCTGGTGCAATTCTGGACGCGTGGGGTTGTCCTGCTGGAGTTGCCCAAGTCTGTTACAATGCACAATGGACATGAATGGATGCAGGTGATCAGACAGGATACCAGGGTGATTACGTACGTGTCACCTGTCAGAGTCGTATCTAGAAGTATCAGGGGCCCCGTATCACCCCAACTGCACGTGCCTCACAACATTACAGAGTCCCCTCCAGCTTTCACAGTCCCCTGCTGACATGCAGGATCCGCGGGTTCATCAGGTTGTCTCCGTACGCGTACACGTCCATCCGCTCGATACAATTTAAAACTAGGCTCGTTCGACGAGACAAGATGTTTCCCAACAACAGTCCAATTTGGGTGTTGACGGGCCCAGGCGAAGCGTAAAGCTTTGTGTCATGCAATCATCACGGGTACACGATTGGGCCTTCGGCTCCGAAAGTGCATATCGATGATGTTTCGTTGAAGGGTTCGTATGCTGACGTTGATGGCCCAGCATTGAAATCAGCATCAATTTGCAGAAGGGTTGCACTTCTGTCACGTTGAACGATTCTCTTCACTCGTCGTTGGTCCCGTTCTTACATGATCGTTTTCCAGCTGCAGCGATGCAGGAGATTTGATATTTTACCGGATTCCTGATATTCGAAGTATATTCGTGAAATTGCCGTACGGCAAAATCCCCACTTCATCGCTAGCTCGGAGATGCTGTGTTCCATCGCTCGTGCGCCGTCTATAACACCACGTTCAAACTCACTAAAATCTTTATAACCGGTCATTGTAGCAGCAGTAACCGATCTAAAAACTGCGTCACACACTTGTTGCCTTCTATAGGTGGTACCAACCACAGCACCGTTTCTGCCTGTTCACATATCTCTATATCTGAATACGCATGCCTGTACCACTTTCTGTGCCGCTTCACTGTAGGAGAGTATATAACAAGACATCAATCACTCAGGTGGCGGAGGATGGAACACGGTCGGCTCTGAGCGGTATTTTGTGTATGTGTGTGTAATTTCCTTTACTGCAGACAGGAAACAGACACCATTAGCGACATTGCGTGGTGTGTACATAAACCACATTCGTGACAATGTCATACGGACAGCAGTGACAGGTATGTACGACGAATTGGGACTGTCAAGTCTTCAAATTGTAAAAAGTTGACTGGTCATGAGCAGTTATTGATAATTTCGTTAGATTGGGTGCATAATATGGACAGAAAGAGAAATATGCGCATAGCAGAAAATTATCCGAGGCATCGGAAGCGTTACTTCTGCGGAAAGCAAGGGCCACAGACCGTTATTCCTCTCAACAGTTGCCAGTAACAGCCAGACGACAAATTTTGTCACATGATGAACACACAGGGTGATGATTATTGGACCATATGAATAAAATCGTCGTAATTTGTGAACGGTTTCTTTTTGGACGTTCAAACAGCACGATTAGCCGGGGGGGATGATCAGAATTAGTATGCGCTGTCTCGTTTGGTTTAGCGACGAAGCCTACTTTCATTGCGATGGGTTCGTCAATAACCAAAATTAATGGATATGGGGGACTGAGAATTCGCGTTTCGCACTCGCGAAGGTTCTTCACGCTCAATGAGTGACTCAGAGGTGTGCAGTGTCCAGTCACGGAACAATCGGTGCGATATTCCTTGATGCCACGGTGACTACCCAACGCTACGTGAAGGTTTTTGAAGATAATTCCATCCCCATTATCCAAAATGGACCTCATTTCGACAACATGTGGTTCTTTCAAGACGAAGCTCGACTCCGTCGAAGCAGGAGAGTATTTGATGTCCTGGAGGAGCACTTAGGTACCACATTCTGGGCATCGATTGGCCATCATATTCTCCGGATCTGAAGACATGCGATTCCTTTTCGTGGGGCTATATTAAAGACAAGTTGTACGGTAATAACATCAAAACTATTGCTGGGCTGAAAACAGCCATTCATGAGGTCATCGACATCGATGTGCCAACACTTCAGCGGGTCGTGCAGAATTTTGCTATTCGTCTGCGCCACATCATTGCCAATGATAGCAGGCATATCGAACGTATCACAACCTAAATCCGAATATCTGTAGTGATGTTTACATGTTGAACAAAGTGTGTGCACGCCGTAGTTTGTAACCAATATACGTTTTTTTTATAGTTCAATAATTGTCACCGTGTATTTCATTCAAGAAACGACTGCAGAATCCTACTCTTAACACCCAAACATAAACAGGCTGTATTGGAGTTTACTGAAAAACGTATGTAATAGTCTTCAGAAAGGGATAAAGTGATCTTGAGTGATGAGAAGAAGTTTAATTTAGAAGAGCAGGATGGATTTCAATATTATTGGCGTGATCTGAGAACAGAGCTAATGGTAAGATTGAGCAGAAATTTTAATGGTTGAAGTGTTATCATTTGGGCGTCCTTCTGCGCTAAAGGTAAGTCAGGCATTCCTTGGATGGACACTAGAATGAACTTTAACATGTACACAGAGATGCTGGAAACAGAACGGATTAGAATGTACGAAGACGAACAACAATATAATGCATCTGTAAATGTTTCTGCTACAAGAATTAAAAGTGGCTTGAAGATAAAGATGTCGATGTTTTGCCCGCTCTTGCATGTAGCTGGAGTAGAAAACCTTTCTGGAATATTTGCAAGGAGTGTTTATCGCAATGGAAGGCGCTTTCTGGCCGTATGTGAGCTGATAAGAGTGATACGAGGAGAGCGAGTGACAGTTTCACTGGAAGAACGACTAAACCTAACAAAAGCGAATTTTTGAGGTAGTTGGGAAGAACGGAGATTGGACAAAGTACCGACAGTGCAATAACACAACAGGACAGTGAGTATCTGTATAACAATTCCATCCAGGAAATGCAGAAGTCTTACTTTGTTACTCGTGATATCAAAGAAACTATATAAATTCGATGATTGTGTATGTCTTATCTGTATCAACAAGACCCATAGCAAATTCGACACACGTATGCTTCAGAAATTGTACTATTACTTTCGTGGAACTCTATCTTCACACTGATTTCCACTACAGTACAAAATAGGCTTTTTTTCTGTCTGTCGTTCAGGTTTTGTACTTCAAAACGACCAGTTTCGGACAATGTCACTTATCTTCAGACCATCAGTATGCTGATACTGCGAACGACTGAAAGCATAGAGAAACTAAATCCATTATATTTTCCGAGTATACACAGCTGCATTGCACGGTTTAATTATAATGATATTCTCTTGAATAAAATGTTCCGGAGGTAAAGTAGTCCTCTATTGAGGGGTCCAGACAGGGACTTCTCTGGAGGACGTTGTGGTGTGCGGCTTGATATTTTCTTTAAAATTCTGTAACCTACCTCCCCAATTAACGGATCTGACAAACAGAAAAAAAAACAAGACTGTTGATTATGTTGAAGTTAGGTTTAGAGGGAAATACTGAAGAACAGTGATAGGAACAGCAGAACTTCTGGTCAGGAGAGAACAAGACTATCAACACGAAATCAAATAGGAATAATGCAGAAGTAATAATGAATAATAGAATAGAAAGGCGGGTAAACTACTATGGACAGAACAAAGAACGTACTATTGTAACCAAGACAGACAAGAAGCTAACACCTGCCACCGCCGTTCAAGCTTATGTGCTTACTAGCTACACAAACGATGAAGAAATTGAAAGAACGCTGGGTGAGATACGAGAAACTCTTCACTTACTTCAGGAATACGCTAATATAATTGTGATGGTGGACTAGAATTCGGTAGTAGGAAAAGGACGAGAAGGAAAAATAAGATTAGATTAGATTAGATTAGTACTTGTTCCATAGACCATGAATACTACACTTCGTAATGATGTGGTACGTGTCAGGTTAATAAAAGGTATCTATACAAGATATTACATTACACAAAATATCATATGACACTGAATATTTTTAATTTTTTGTGGGGGTTGGGGAAATTACCCACTTACTATATCCAAAAATTCATCTAATCAGTAGAAGGAGTTTCCATTAAGAAATTCATTTAATATCCCTTTAAATGCTATATGGCTATCTGTCAGACTTTTGACTTTTGGACTTTTTATGTTATTAGAAAATACGCTGGAAGAAAGTAATGAAAGAGGAAGCCGTCTGTTAGAATTTCGCACATAGCTCAATTTAATTGTTGCAAACAGTTGGTTCAGCAACCATTAAATAAGCTTGTACATGTACAACACACATGGAGACACTGCAAGGTTTCGCGTAGATTAGATAGTAGTAACACAGAGACAAAGGAAACATTTTAAACAACAAAATTTTTCAATGGTGATACATAGACTCCAAACATACTTTTAATGGCTACGAACTGCAGATTAAAACTACAGAATTAATAGAAAGGAAGGAAATTAAGAAACTGATATTTGGATAAACAGAAAAAAACCGTGTTGTTGAGAGTTTCAAAGGGAGCGTTAGACAACGATTGACTGAATCAGGGAAAGAAATACAACAGAAGACAAATGGTTAGCTTTGAGGCAACCCCTAGCATAGCGCACGAGATATTGAATTTAGCTAACGAAAGTAGAAAATATAAAAATCTAGGAAGTGAAGTAAGAAATATAGAACTCTAAAAAATGAGATTGACGGAAAGTGTAAAACGGCACAGCAGGAATGGCTAGGACACAAATGCAAAGCTACAGAAGTATGCATGACCATGGAAAAGATAAGACTGGACAACATATTTGAAGTGAAAGTGTGTAAATTGCATGATTTTGAATTAGTTATGCTTATTTCAGCATAAAATGATACAATATCATCATTTTCATAAATATTTAGCTCTAGGTTTTTTTAAATTTATCTGCATTATTGTATAAATAACTCACTAACTAAGTAACAAATTTTAAGTTAATAATTACTTGAATTATGTTATGTGTTATGCATTGATAAATTTCAGTGCCATTCTGGAAGTACAAAAGTAAAATATTAAGAAAAATGAAGAAAATATTACATGAATGAAAATACTTTGTAAGTCTATTTTGTACCAGAACTGTGTAAAGCACAAAAGAAAATATATAAATTATCTGGTCACAAATGTATATAAAGGATTACAAATGTTAATTTTTCGTATGTACAGTATATACAATTACATATTTTGTTCAGAGATAAATTCAGAAGATTACTGTTTTCGCTTGGCTTGACGTTTATACACATACTCGGGAACATCCCTTATGATAGTCCAGCAGTAATCTGCTAAAACAGTAGGTCTCCACTTTCCGGCATACATCTTCTCAAATGTGGCAATATCTTGATGAAATTGCTTCCCATGTTCATCACTTACTGCACCACAATCTTTGGGAAGGAAGTTGAGATGACAATGTAAGAAATACATTTTAAATGGTATGTTGCAACCAAGTTTTCCATAAGATGACAACATGTTATCTACAATCTCCTTGTAATTTATTGCTCGTTTGTCCTCTAAGAACTGTAAACAGACTGTTTTAAAACATTCTCAAGCATGCTTTTCATCACCTTGTATGATTCCATCAAAAGTATGGTCTCCAGAAAGCTCTCGAATTTGTGGGCGTACAAAGATGCCCTTTTTTACTTTGGCATCACTTAAGTAATGGAATTTTTTCCTTAACTACTTAAACACGTCACCATCTTTGTCATTCCCTTACAAAGTTTTTCATGAGACCCAACTTGATGTGCAAGGGCTGAAGCAGAATCGTTTTAGTATCCATTATTCACTCTTAATGTTCTTTGTATCTGGTTGAAGAGATTTTCTGGTGGGCCATTCATGTTTGCTGTAATGAGATGCACGAGCTCGGCTATCCCACTTACAGAGAAAGCAGCAATATTTAGTATGCGCTAACTGCATACGTAATAGCAGTGCAACCACTTTCAAGTCACCACAAATCTGCCATTGAGAGTTATTATACTTGATGGCTTCTAGTACAATTTTCATGTTTTGGTATGATTCCTTCGTATGCACACTATGTCCAACTGAAATAGAAGGAAGCTCATTACCAATATGTAAAAGCACTGCTTTTAAGCTCAACTTTGACGAATCAATAAATGTGCAAAAATTATTACATGCATTAATAAAGACAAAAAGATCACTAAAATTGGTATCAAAATGTTTATATCCAAAATATTGCGCACAAGTAAGACCAAAGACAATAATATAATCCTTTGTTGTTGGTTATTATGACTTTGACAAACCATTATAATATTTGATTTTGAACTTAACATAAAAATCCGTATATAATTATCTTACCGTAATAAAACAGCGTAAAATGAAAAGTTGAGCTAATTTTGAATTGTCTTCGTGATATTAGCGATCAGCACATTATAACTGATAGGAATTGGCGGTTTTCATTCGATTTACATGGCAATTAAAGAAACCTAGGAGTCATGAGAATCACCTGCTGTATATCAAGAGCTCAGATGGCAAGCTTGTACTAAGCAAAGAAGGGAAAGCTGAACCGTAGAACGATTGTATAGAAGGGCTACACGAAGGAAAAGATGACAGTATTATGTAAAGCACGGAGGAGGTAGCGAAAGAAGAGATATTCTACTGCTAGAAGAATTTGACCAAGCATTGGAAGTCCTAAGCCGAAACAAGGCATCCGGAGTTAATGACATTCCATTTGAATTACTGTGGTCCTTGGAAGAATTAACCATGACAAAACTGTTCCACCTTGTGTTCAAGATTAAAGAGACAGACAGATTACCCTCAGACTACTAGAAGGAGGCAATAACTGTAATCCCAAAGCCACGTGACGATAGATGTTAATACACTCCTGGAAATTGAAATGAGAACACCGTGAATTCATTGTCCCAGGAAGGGGAAACTTTATTGACACATTTCTGGGGTCAGATACATCACATGATCACACTGACAGAACCACAGGCACATAGACACAGGCAACAGAGCGTGCACAATGTCGGCACTAGTACAGTGTATATCCACCTTTCGCAGCAATGCAGGCTGCTATTCTCCCATGGAGACGATCGTAGAGATGCTGGATGTAGTCCTGTGGAACGGCTTGCCATGCCATTTCCACCTGGCGCCTCAGTTGGACCAACGTTCGTGCTGGACGTGCAGACCGCGTGAGACGACGCTTCATGCTCAATGGGGGACAGATCCGGAGACCTTGCTGGCCAGGGTAGTTGACTTACACCTTCTAGAGCACGTTGGGTGGCACGGGATACATGCGGACGTGCATTGTCCTGTTGGAACAGCAAGTTCCCTTGCCGGTCTAGGAATGGTAGAACGATGGGTTCGATGACGGTTTGGATGTACCGTGCACTATTCAGTGTCCCCTCGACGACCACCAGAGGTGTACGGCCAGTGTAGGAGATCGCTCCTCACACCATGATGCCGGGTGTTGGCCCTGTGTGCCTCGGTCGTATGCAGTCCTGATTGTGGCGCTCACCTGCACGGCGCCAAACACGCATACGACCATCATTGGCACCAAGGCAGAAGCGACTCTCATCGCTGAAGACGACATGTCTCCATTCGTCCCTCCATTCACGCCTGACGCGACACCACTGGAGGCGGGCTGCACGATGTTGGGGCGTGAGCGGAAGACGGCCTTACGGTGTGCGGGACCGTAGCCCAGCTTCATGGAGACGGTGGCGAATGGTCCTCGCCGATACCCCAAGAGCAACAGTGTCCCTAATTTGATGGGAAGTGGCGGTGCGGTCCCCTGCGGCACTGCGTAGGATCCTACGGTCTTGGCGTGCATCCGTGCGTCGCTGCGGTCCGGTCCCAGGTCGACGGGCACGTGCACCTTCCGCTGACCACTGGCGACAACATCGATGTACTGTGGAGACCTCACGCCCCACGTGTTGAGCAATTCGGCGGTACGTCCACCCGGCCTCCCGCATGCCCACTATACGCCCTCGCTCAAAGTCCGTCAACTGCACATACGGTTCACGTCCACGCTGTCGCGGCATGCTACCAATGTTAAAGACTGCGATGGAGCTCCGTATGCCACGGCAAACTGGCTGACACTGACCGCGGCGGTGCACAAATGCTGCGCAGCTAGCGCCATTCGACGGCCAACACCGTGGTTCCTGGTGTGTCCGCTGTGCCGTGCGTGTGATCATTGCTTGTACAGCCCTCTCGCAGTGTCCGGAGCAAGTATGGTGGGTCTTACACACCGGTGTCAATGTGTTCTTTTTTCCGTTTCCAGGAGTGTATTATTAACCACCAATTTAACAAAATATTGTTGGAAAATGCTTCAACAAATTATTTATGGAAGAATGGAAAGATTTGCAGCAGCCAGCTTCGCGGACGATCAGTTTGTGTTCCGGGGAAATGTGGGAACACGCGGAATGGTATTGATCCTATGGCTTAGCTTACAAGGGACCACTTGAGTGCGAGGTCACGAAAGGCCAATAATGATGTTTACGGCATTCGACGCCCCACATATTGTCTACCATGCAACCACAATATTGGCTGCTAATGGCAACAGGGGGCGGGACTGGACGTATCCAATGGTGAGCACAGCATGAGGCTACGGAGCTTAGTTGAATTGCTTAGTCCACGAGTAACTCACGATAGTGCTAAGTGTTAGTGGTGTTGATACAAAGCACGAAATGCAGTGGCAACGATAAACAAAGCATATTTGCAACAGTTTCCGAAGTTGATGGTTTATCAGAAAGCAACTCAAGGAGTTTCGCAGAGTGAGAAAGTAGTCGCAGATGAAATATTAGCGTTTCTGCAAGGAGATAGTTGAATGTGTGGTGTCGTATATGCACGATAGAGCGGACAATGTACATGAGGAGTACGATGATGACCATACGTGCTTAACAAGTGAAAGCGATGCTGAAAGAGGTGTCGAGCCATGTAGTTCATCATCCTTGTCGGACAGGGAGCCACAAATCCCGTCTACAGAGAAACGTAATGAAGGACAATCGTTGCCCAAGGAAAGGGTGCTAAATATAATTACGCACATGGAAGATCATCTGCAGCATAGTAAAAAACCAATTACGAACAGATTTCGAGTAAGTCCACAGCAATATGACCGTTTAGTGCTGAGAAAATCTACCGGTATTCAAGCAAGGACAGGGAACAGTTGTTACGAAAACTGGTTCTTGCGCGTTTCAGGGGTGCTCGACACAATATATAGCATGTGCGCGACAGTGACATACTACGTTAAGCACATCAAATTGCGTTCGACATAGATTACAGCGATTTCAGGGCACCAGGGATGGTTGTATATTTTCAGCGCTACAGGGTTTCAAACAAAGCGTCAATTTGACGATTCGCAGAAAACTGCGAAATCGGCCCGAAAATTTGTAGATGAGATAAAGAAACTTATCCCATTGTTCAGTAAGGAATTTGTTTTCAACTCCGACCAATCGGGATTTTAAGAGGATGCGCATACGAAAAGAACCCTGGAGTTGTATCCAGATCAACTAACATCAAATCAATGCTTTAACGCAGGCGTATACAATTATGCCGACTGTTAATCTCGCTGGTAAGTTGGATAGAAAGTAATTTATTATGTTGCGAGAAGTTGGAGGTGATTTGTTTCTTACGATTCTTTCTCGTGTGCATGACCTTGCAGTGGCAGTAGAGAAGATTTACGTCAGAGCAAAGACGAGTCGGAAGATGGGCGTAAGAGAACTACAACTAAGGTATGAGACCAACTTTTATCGAATATCTGGTCAAAATAGTTTGCTCTGGTCTGCGTATAATAATCATACTACATCAGAGAAAACTATGCGTCCTGAAAAGTGTATGACGTGGCAATTCTTACCACCTGGAACCACTGGACAAATTCAGCCTCTGGGTGTTTGCTTTTCCATGCCTATAAAACATATCGCATTTTTTGCAGCTACGCCTTAAAGAATAGCCGGTTTCACGATAAGCCTCACGACAAATTGTTACGCATTCGGTTGCATGTCATCATATTCCATCAGTTCTCATCAACCCGTTACGCCATTATGATTCTGTATTCATTCTTTAAGGGTGAATATCTGCATGAACGCCCTGCACGGTTCGTAACGGAGTTCGCCTTTGATCTTGATGCTGCGAACCTTTGTGGTCACTGTGGATCAAGTTAATGGTTTGTTTTGAACATTTCTCGAATGTCGACGATATCCGTTTCGTGAAATGTAATACATTCATGCCATAGAAAGTTGATCACCTCTTGTATCTCCTGTACACTCATTTTCTCTCACCCTCCTGATACACATGGTGAGTCGTTAGCAGCTAATATTTTTTCTATCATAATTGTTAACACGACACTTTCAAATAAGCCTTACTAATGATTGAACTTGCGACCTCGCAGTCAAGGGGTTCCTTGTTGAAAGAGATACCGAAGCGATGTAAACCTACGTTTATAGCATTTGTAGATTTATAGAAATGCTTGTGGCAGTGTTGATTAGAATACACTCTTTGAAAGTAGCAGAGCTAAAATAGAAATGGTTCAAATGGCTCTGAGCACTATGGGACTTAACATTTAGGTCGTCAGTTCCCTAGAACTTAGAACTACTTAAACCTAACTAACCTAAGGACATCACACACACCCATGCCCGAGGCAGGATTCGAACCTGCGACCGTAGCAGTCCCGCAGTTCCGGACTGCAGCGCCTAGAACCTCAAGGTCCACCACGGCCGGCAGCTAAAATACAAAGAGCGAAAAATTATCTAAAACTTGTACAGAATCCAGTTCCAAGAGATGGAGGACACGAATGGGAAGACGTAGTTGAGAAGGGGCTGCGACAGGAAAGCAACCTATTCCCTCGCTCTGTTTGCGAGTGGAACAGGAAAGCAAATGACTAGCGGTGGTACCCAACACCTTCCACATGCACCATTGGCTAGTGGAGGACGTATGTAAATGTAGAAGTCTGTGGGTGTGTGGGTGAGTGCGAGGGAAGGGTAGCGAGGCGCTTAAACTGTAGAGGTAGACCAAGGGTCGACTACAGAAAGCTGACTAAGCAGGCTGAAGTGCATGTAGGCTGCAGCAGATATGCAAGATGAAAAGGTTCTTGCACAGGGTAGGCCGCATGGAGAGCTGTATCGGAACAGACATCACACAAAAAACCACAACAACGGTGTACTGATAAGTTTTGTGCTCGTCTGCATACAGTGCTGGTCTTCAGAGTTCTATTAGGATTGTACTTCATTTTATTTCAAGCATATGAATACTGATGAGTATAATATACAGGGTGTTACAAAAAGGTACGGCCAAACTTTCAGGAAACATTACTCACTCACAAAGAAAGAAAATATGTTATGTGGACATGTGTCCGGAAACGCTTACTACCCATGTTAGAGCTCGTTTTATTACTTCTCTTCAAATCACACTAATCATGGAATGGAAACACACAGCAACAGAACGTAACTGCGTGACTTCAAACACTTTGTTACAGGAAATGTTCAAAATGTTCTCCGTTAGCGAGGATACATGCATCCACCTTCCGTCGCATGGAATCCCTGATGCGCTGATGCAGCCCTGGAGAATGTCGTATTGTATCCCAGCCGTCCACAGTACGAGCACGAAGAGTCTCTACATTTGGTACCGGGGTTGCGTAGACAAGAGCTTTCAAATGCCTCCATAAATGAAAGTCAAGAGGGTTGAGGTCAGGAGAGCGTGGAAGCCATGGAATGGGTCCGCCTCTACCAATCCATCGGTCACCGAGTCTGTTGATGAGAAGCGTACGAACACTTCGACTGAAATGTGCAGGAACTCCGTCGTGGATGAACCACATGTTGCATCGTACTTGTAAAGGCACATGTTCTAGCAGCACAGGTAGAGTATTCCGTATGAAATCATGATAACGTGCTCCATTGAGCGTAGGTGGAAGAACATGGGGCCCAATCAAGACATCACCAACAATGCCTGGCCAAACGTTCACAGAAAATCTGTGTTGATGACGTGATTGCACAATTGCGTGCGGATTCTCGTCAGCCCACACATGTTGATCGTGAAAATTTACAATTTGATCACGTTGGAATGACGAAACTAAAATGAGCTCTAACATGAAAACTAAGCGTTTCCGGACACATGTCCACATAACATCTTTTCTTTATTTCTGTGTGAGGAATGTTTTCTGAAAGTTTGGCCGTACCTTTTTGTAACACCCTGTATAAAGGGTCCTCATTGCATTTGGACATGCCTCGGCATTTGTTTTTTTTTATTATTTACGACTGCGTGTATAATTGGATGTATAAGTACACACCAAGTTTTAATTACTAAATCTATTTCTTTTGAGAACACTTGACTGTATAGCCATATTAGTTAACACTCTGTATATACACATTTATTGCTGCTCATGTCCTCATTTACGTCACTTGTTATGTTTACGAGGACACCTTGTTTTGGCCATGTCCGCATGTAACAAATAAAACAGTTTATTCAATTGAAAAACGACGTACGCGACACTACGACGTGTTTTAATTGATGTTAGCTCTTGTTACTCTTGTGGTCAAGACTTGACAGAGCTCCATTTTCGTTGTGAAGATGCACAATATTCTTTGTGTTAGACATACGAGCCCAAAAAGTTTAGAGACTGGAATAATAGAGAGGAAATTTAACATGGTGGTTTAAATGCTTAAGTCATCTTACATTGTCTCTCCCCACCTGTGTATAAGGCACAGAACGCTAATGAATTCACTTGAAAGTGTCAGAAAAGTCTTTCTTTAGGATGTTGTTCAACTTGCGCTCCATATTCACAGATTAAAATCACTGTACTCCATAACTACCTCGCCGGCACTGGCACAGCAACTGTCATAGATATTTAAGAGACAAATAAAAGAAGTCTCGGTCGCACAAGATAGGCGTATTTAATCTTCTAATGCGACGCGTTTCGTCTATTCTACGTATCATCAGACAATCGATAAGAACTCTTGCTAATTACGACCGAGGAGCCGAACGTAATTAAAGTTCCATACCCAGATAGCCACAGTCAATACTTCATAACATTTTTCACCCCCCACCCTATCTTTCTCTCTCTCTCTTTTTTGTATCATCAGTCTTCTGACTGGTTTGATGCGGCCCGTCGTGAAGTCCTCAATTATTTGCTGGATGTATTCCAGTCTCTGTCTTCCTCTACAGTTTATGCCTTCTACAGCTCCCTCTAGTACCACGGAAGTAATTCCCTGATGTCTTAACAGATGTACTACCATCGCTGATGACATTGATGTTCCGAGTGACATTTAAGAAGAATGACATGATCTGCTGAATGGAATGAACGTCCTATTGTCCCATCCCCTTGTCAGTGTTTTCCACATATTCCTTTCCTCTCCGATTCTGCGTAGAGAATCTCCTAATTCCTTAACTTACCAGCCCACCTAATTTTCAATATTCTTCTGTAGCACCACATCTCAACTGCTTCGATTCTCTTCTGTTCCGGTTTTGCCACTTTAAATTGCCATATAAGGCCGTACTCCAGACGTACATTCTCAGAAATTTCTTCCTCATATCAAGGCCTATGCCTAATAGACTTCTCTTGGCCAGGAATGCCCTTTTTGCCAGAGCTAGTCTGCTTTTGATGTCCTTGCTCCGTCCGTCTCTGGTTATTTTGCTGCCTAGGTAGCATAATTCGTTAAGTTCATCTACTTAGTGACCATCAATCCTGATGTTTTCTCGCTGTTCTCATTTACGTTACTTTTCATTACTTTCGTCTTTCTTCGATTTACTCTCAATCCATATTCAGTACTAAGTAGAGTGTTCATTCCACTCAGCAGATCATGCAATGCTTCTCCACTTTCACTCAGAACAGCAACATCATCAGCGAATCGTACCATTGATAGCCTTTCATCTTGAATTTTAATTCCAGTCCTAAACCTGTCTTTTATTTCCATCATTGCTTAATCGATGTTCAGATTGAACAGTAGGGGCGAAAGACTGCATCCCTGTCTTACATCCTTTTGAATAGGAGCGCTTCGTTATGGTGGTCGACTCTTATTATCCCGTTTTGACTCTTCGACAAATTGTGTATTACCCGCCTCTACCTATAGGTTAGCCCTATTTTTCTCAAACTTTCGAACATCTTCCACCATTTTGCACTGTTGAAGGCTTTTTCCATGTCGAGAACTTGTCAGCAACTTGGGTGCATGAGCTGTTAAGCTGAGAGTGCGATAATATTCTGGCACTTGTCAGCCCTTGTGGGCTTGGAATTGTGGGGGTGATATTTTTCCGAAATTCAGATGGTATGTCACCAGACTCATACATTCTACACACCAACGCGATTAGTCGTTTTGTTGCCACTTACCTCAATGATTTTAGAAATTCTGATGGAACGTTATCCATCCCTTCTGCCTTATTTCATCTTAAGTCCTCAAACCTCTCTTAAATTCTGATTCTAACATTGGATCCCCTATCTCTTCTAAACCTACTCCTGTCTCTTCTTCTATCACATCAGAGAAAACTTCCACCTCATAAAGGTTTTCAATGCACTCTTTCCACCTATCTTCTCTCTCCTCTGCATTTAACGCCCATTGCACTTTTAATGGTACCACCTTTGATTTTAACAGCATCGAAGGTTTCTGTAAGCTGAGTCAGACCTTCCGACAACAATTTCTTTTTCAGTTTCTTCAGATCTTTCATGCAGCCATGTTTATTTCATTCCTCAGCGAATTTCCCTTAACATTTTTGTACTTCCTTTCTTCTATCGATCAACTGAAGTCACGAGCAGCACAAAACCGCAAATTGCATTCGACGCCTCGCGTTCAGCAACAGTTTTTATCGATTGTCTGATGATGCCTAGAATGGGTGAAATGCGTCACATGTGAAGATTAAATAAACCTTTATTATGCAACCGCCGGCCGGAGTGGCCGTGCGGTTCTAGGCGTTACAGTCTGGAGCCGAGCGACCGCTACGGTCGCAGGTTCGAATCCTGCCTCGGGCATGGATGTGTGTGATGTCCTTAGGTTAGTTAGGTTTAATACGTTCTAAGTTCTAGGCGACTGATGACCTCAGAAGTTAAGTTGCATAGTGCTCAGAGCCATTTATTGTGCAACCAAGGTTGTTTTTTCTGTATAATTCACACATTCTCCGGTATTGGCGAACCATCAGACACCCATTCTGCACTTTGCCATTTTGTTGTTTATTCGTATCGATAGCTATTAACCCGTAATGTTATTCTTTTTTTTCAGAAAAGAATTGTCCGTGTTTTTCATTTCGGTCATGTCGCGGCAGGCGTCCACGTGACATTGCTTGTTGTTCGAAAGTAAAGGTGTGCGGGTGTTGATGCGCGTTCACACTTTACTCTTGTTCGGGAGATTTTGGAGAATGTCGTGAACGCCTTATTTACAGATGTTGATTCACTGTGTTACAACGCCGTTGGCCCGCTACGGGCGCCCGTCTGCTACTTATCACTGCCTGCTGACAACTCACTGGTCGGATGCACGCTGCCACCGTAGTTACGGTGCTTTCGTCGCTTGAATGCGAGGAATAAAATCGGTCTGAAAAGTCTATGGACGGGCGGTATGCTTCAGCCGTTATTTCAGTGAAGTAAATGGTTGGTATCAGAAACGAGTATAAACTATTAGGTTCAAAAGTTGATAACGATTTGGCTTGCATATTGGTATTCCGATATCCTGTATTCGGGTTCCTGTATCGATGAGGCAAGGCATCTGTGATATGCCTTTAGGGTGTATGTCAGGATACTCCTACTGCATCTTCTGCCTCTCGGCAGTCGTATCGGCCTTGCGATCCACTGCCAACCGAGGTTGACGAGAGAATGGATCTGCACCTGCGCAACTGCTTGTCCACTTAAATATATTCACTCGCAGACGACTCCGGCAAAGTTTCATGGGTTACGAGTTTTAAAAAAGTCCTGTGGCGATGGAGTACTGACGGAGAGGCAAGAGCTTGGTGTGCCCGAACCTTAGTTGGTGCTCTGCACGTTAGGCGGTCAGACGGTGATGGTCGTTCTGGAACTCGGCAGGGACGGGAGGACTGGTTCGGCAGCTCGTCAGACGACAAAGTAGCCCTATTTAGGATTGCTATGCTTTCCCTACTCCAGGGAGGGGCCTAGAAAAGACGGCCTAAACATAGCCCGTCTCAACTCAGTGCAAGTTGCAAACCGCGGTCACTTGTTCACCAAAATATGTGGTCGAAAAAATAATAAAGGATATACTTGCATTAAACACTTTATGACTGGTTCATGGAACTGGATAATGACCATAATCAATGTCCAGAGGGAAAGACAGCACTTACTGCTAGAGAGTTGGCTAGATATAACACCGACATCGCCGCCCCAAGTGGAACATATCTTAGTGACTGAGCTGTGCGAACAGCTCGGAGGTTACATCTACTACTGGAAACTACCTACCGAAAGGGCGGAAAGTGGCGTAGGATTTGCCACGCTCAAAAAACTGGCGTGTTCATTGACGGTACTTCTAAAAGGCATCAGGGACAGAATCATAACGCTCAGACTTCAACTAACATCTAAGAAATAGTTTCAGCTGATCAGTGTCTACGCACCTACACTGCCATCTCCCATGAAGAGAAGTACTAGTTCTACCAAGATCTCCGATACGCACTTCAGGGCATTCCTTCTGCGGATAAAGCCCTGTTGCTCAGAGATTTCAATGCTCGGGTTGGCAGTGATTTCAGTGCCTGGACTGGAGTCACTGGTCGCCATGGAAATGGAAAATGTAACTCAAATGGTCTTGATCTTTTAACTTTATGTGCTGAATCTGAACTCTGTTTGACAAATACATATTTTCGGATGCCCGATAAATATAAGACGACGTGGATGCACCCAAGATCTAAACACTGGCACCTACTAGACTATGTGATCGTACGGAAAAAAGATCTTGGTGAAGTACTGATCACACGTGCTATGAGAGGCGCTCAGAGTTGGACAGACCATCGACGTGTGAGATCCAAATTAAACATAACTTTGAAAGCACCACGCCGAGCGTCTCACAAAATACTATCAAAATTATCCTGCAAAATCTTGGTCCACGATCAGACTACGAGAGCAAAACTGGACGATGCATTCGGTTCTGGTGGCTTTTGATATCCGAGTCTGCGTCCGTGGATGAGCACTGGAATGTATATGCTACCAAACTGCGCAGATGTGCCACAGAAGTCTTGGGAGAACCTCAAGAAAAGAACCAAGATTGGTTTGATGATTCAGGTACAAAGAACAAAAAGCTTGTTAATGACTTCAGAGCATCTCTTCGCAGTCCTGATCTTGACAAGCGTGAAGTAGCACATTTCAACCTGAAAGTCAAGGTGCGCGCCCTCAAAGATAAATTGTTTGTTGTGAGAACGCTTCGCTTCCTGGACTTGAATCTTTCGCCGACCGAGATGTCATCGCTTACAAGACCTGGCATTGTGGAGTAGATCCGAAGACCGAAAGTAGACCTAGTTATGTTTATAGTAATATGCCATTTACATTGTATACTCGCTCATGTAGAAAAGTTAGTAATGCAATCTTACGGTGACACATACCAAACAGGCAGAGTCTTCGAGTGCCTGGAAACTATCTTTCGTCCAAAATTAAGGAAGATAGCACCTGTTTATGAAAAAGATAAAACTTCGTGTGATCGGATCTTCAAAGCAAAGCTCGGTTTTGCAAGCCACATCGGAGTGCGCCACAATACGGACTAAACGACAGACGGAGTCGCTGTCGGCGAAGAGGACATCATCATCATCATCCCGGTTGCTATATGCTTATTTATCGATTGTAATTTTTTATTTGTAGCTCACTGTTGCTATTTGAGTTTACATAGTGTCATTTTATCATTTGGAATTAGTGAGTGGAGCTGTGGACGCCTTTAAACGGAGTGCCAAGTGGAGAAATCGTAACATTTCCGACATATTCTTTTGTCTGAGTTCAATATATGGATGACAGCAGCGCAGGCAGGCAGATATATTTGCTCCGTGTATGGGGATAATGTCACTGGACAGAGTACGTCAAGAAAATGGTTTCCTCGTTTTAAGGGAGATTTTTACATTATTGACTCTCCACTTAAGGAAGACCTTCTGGGTTTCATGAAGATCGTTTAAATGCATTAATGCAGGATTTTGGAGAGAAAAGAACCACGTGTATGAATATCAAGATCTCAGATGGCAACCCAGTTCTAAGCAAAGAAGGGAAGGCAGAAAGGTGGAAAGAGTATATAGAAGATTTATACAAGGGCGATGTACTTGAGGACAATATTATGGAAATGGAAGAGGATGTAGATGAAGACGAAATGGGAGATAAGATACTGCGT
Source organism: Schistocerca gregaria (assembly GCF_023897955.1). NCBI lineage: Eukaryota > Metazoa > Arthropoda > Insecta > Orthoptera > Acrididae > Schistocerca > Schistocerca gregaria. Next base: position 88,578,989 of record NC_064924.1, on the reverse strand, counting down.
GAAGAGTTTGACCGAGCACTGAAAGATCTGAGTCGAAACAAGGCCCCCGGAGTAGACAACATTCCATTAGAAGTACTGACGGCCTTGGGAGAGCCAGTCATGACAAAACTCTACCATCTGGTGAGCAAGATGTATGAGACAGGCGAAATACCCTCAGACTTCAAGAAGAAAATAATAATTCCAATCCCAAAAAAGCAGGTGTTGATAGATGTGAAAATTACCGAACTATCAGTTTAATAAGTCACAGCTGCAAAATACTAACGCGAATTGTTTACAGACGAATGGAAAAACTACTAGAAGCCGACCTCGGGGAAGATCAGTTTGGATTCCGTAGAAATGCTGGAACACGTGAAGCGATACTGACCTTATGACTTATCTTAGAAGAAAGATTACGAAAAGGCAAAACTACGTTTCTAGCATTTGTAGACTTAGAGAAAGCTTTTGACAATGTTGACTGGAATACTCTCTTTCAAATTCTGAAGGTGGCAGGGGAGCGAAAGGCTATTTACAATTTGTACAGAAACCAGATGGCAGTCATAAGAGTCGAGGGGCATAAAAGGGAAGCAGTGGTTAGGAAAGGAGTGAGACAGGGTTGTAGTCTCTCCCCGATGTTATTCAATCTGTATATTGAGCATGCAGTAAAGGAAACAAAAGAAAAATTTGGAGTAGGTATTAAAATTTATGGAGAAGAAGTAAAAACTTTGAGGTTCGCCGATGACATTATAATTCTGTCAGAGACGGCAAAGGACTTGGAAGAGCAGTTGAACGGAATGGACAGTGTCTTGAAAGGAGGATATAAGATGAACATCAACAAAAGCAAAACGAGGATAATGGAATGCAGTCAAATTAAATCGGGTGATGCTGAGGGAATTAGATTAGGAAATGAGACACTTAAAGTAGTACAGGAGTTTTGCTATTTAGGAAGTAAAATAACTGATGATGGTCGAAGTAGAGAGGATATAAAATGTAGACTGGCAATGGCAAGGAAAGCGTTTCTGAAGAAGAGAAAGTTGTTAACATCGAATATAGATTTATGTATCAGGAAGTCGTTTCTGAAAGTATTTGTTTCAGCGTAGCCATGTATGTAAGTGAAACATGGACGATAACTAGTTTGGACAAGAAGAGAATAGAAGCTTTCGAAATGTGGTGCTACAAAAGAATGCTGAAGATAAGGTGGATAGATCACGTATCTAATGAGGAGGTATTGAATAGGATTGGGGAGAAGAGAAGTTTGTGGCACAACTTGACTAGAAGAAGGGATCGGTTGGTAGGACATGTTTTGAGGCATCAAGGGATCACAAATTTAGCATTGGAGGGCAGCTTGGAGGGTAAAAATCGTAGAGGGAGACCAAGAGATGAATACACTAAGCAGATTCAGAAGGATGTAGGTTGCAGTAGATACTGGGAGATGAAGCAGATTGCACAGGATAGAGTAGCATGGAGAGCTGCATCAAACCAGTCTCAGGACTGAAGACAACAACAAAAACAATGCAGAATACGACAGTGCGCTCGAGAACGGGCGAATGTGATGAACTGTGATCATTCCACCATCGTCTAACATTTGCACACGACAGAGAAGATTCAAAAATCGGGAGTGCGGATACTGTACACTCTAAGCCAAAATCATGAAAGCGGGTAGCCATACATGCATCAGCGCTTGCTCGTCATTCATCCGCTCGTGAACAACGCAGACCATTCCTATACTGTATCCTTACTGGTGACGATAAATGGTGTCTTTCTGCCAACATAAGGAAAGGAAAGGAATGGTTGAGCACAAATAAAGCAGCAACTCCCCACATAAAGACCTGCACGCTTCCACAAAACATGATGTACTGTATGTGCTGGAGCAACGACGGTCTGGTGTACTACAAATTGCTTCCCCGAGGTGTACGCATCACTGTTGACATTTACTCTCAACAACTGAGGCGCCTTGGAGACGCAGTCCGAGAACAACGACCAGGAAGACTGCGTGAAGTGTTGGTACTCGGTGATACCACCTTGTACACCTTATCTTGCGCGCTCATATTTTCACCTTTTCCGCTGCCTATCTAACAACCTTCCAGTATCTTCCTTTCCTGATAAAAATGCGCTCCCAACGCGGCTGGACGAGTTATCCGGTTCAAAGCCACGTGCTTTCTACATTTGTGGAATCGAAAAGTTATGCCAGCGTTGGCAGACTTAAAAAAAATATTATTATTGTTAATTCCTTTAACTCCTTATGGTTCAAATGGCTCTGAGCACTATGGGACTTAACACCTGTGGTCATCAGTCCCCTAGAACTTAGAACTACTTAAACCGAACTAACCTAAGGACACCACACACATCCATGCCCGAGGCAGGATTCGAACCTGCAACCGTAGCAGTCGCGCGGTTCCGGACTGCGCGCCTAGAACCGCGAGACGAACCGCGGCCGGCCTAACTCCTTATGGGTAGCATAGGCCTGCAACAAAAGATCGCTATGTCTCCTGCAAGTATTTTCGCTTCTTCCCATCCTATTCCTTGCCCTTGACCTTCTGCTTCAACTGATGGTCTCCACGTCGTTCTGGGCCTGCCTCATCCCGGCGTCCCTGAGGAATCCAATCAAGTGCCTCCTTGGCAGTATCTACATTTGGTCTCCTAAGTATTTGTCCTAACCATCTCCATATCCTGCTTCTTATTTGAAGCTCAATTGGCTTCTGGCTGGTTCTTTCCCAGAATTTTTCGTTAGAGATGACATTTGGCCGCAATACCCCTCAGGATGTTCCTGACATCTGTTCTTAAATGCCTGCAGCTTGTGGAGTAGTTGCTTCGCCGCTTTCCATGTTTCACATCCATAGAGATGCACAGATTTTACATTACTTTCAAATACCCGCAACTTGGTCCTCAATATTATTTCCATTGCTCTCCACATTGAGCAGAGAGTTGTAAAAGCGCCTTTCGCTTTGTTGATGCGGCTGTTAATGTCCTCTGTTGCACTACCGTGTGGTGTAAGCATGCTTCCAATGCTGCAAAACGTATCCACCCTTTCGACTACCTGCCTCCCAAGCTTAAGCCCTGCTGTGTTGTGATCATTTGCGCGCATGTCTTTTGTTTTTTGGGCATTAATTTTCAAACCGACTTTCTTCACCGAAGATTTCAGACCTTCTGGTTTCTCTTTTATACCGTTGTGGCTGTGGGATAGAAGGCAAAGGCCATCCGCAAAATCTAGGTGTTTTAGACGTGATCAATTGCTTCATTTTATTCCTCTCACTTTATCCATTGCTTGCGTCATTACAAGATACTATGTTAAATAGTATCGGAGAGAACATGCAGCCTTGCTTAGTTCCTGTTTTTACTGCTATTGGATCTGAAAGCAGATCTTGAAGTTGAAAGTGGCGTATGTAGTTTTCATACACGCACTCGACAAGAGTGATTATTTCTCGGGAATTGCAAAAGTTTGCAATGAGCTCCATATTTTTGTTCTAATTATACTGTCGAAGGCCTTTTTAGTCTACAAACAGCATGTAAAGCGGCGACTGGTATTCATATGATCGTTCAGTTATTATTCTCAACGTATTTAATTGGTCAATGCAAGAGCCACCTTCCCTGAATCCTGCTTTTTCTGTTCTTATTTTCTTGTCTGCATATGCTTTTATCCTATTTAGACTATTCGCGAGAGGATGTTGCTTGGAGCTCACACCAGGGTGATGCCTCTCCAGTTGTCACAATAGTGGAGGCGAATAATTGTTGATGGCTGAAGTCCATGGTGTCTGTTCTGTTTATTAAATTTACGGATAACGCTGAGAACTCATGCACCTACTCAATAATTATGGACAGTTGCACAGTGTCATTAATGGGATGCTGATGATGTAACTGTAGTGTCTTGTACAGCAAGGAAGCAAGGGAGAGGCTGTTGTTATGGGTGGCTGGAATCCTCTTTCTACAACACAAATGCACATGTGGATTAAAACGCTCCTTCATTTACATGAACTGGAGCATTTACTTAACTTGAATAGAGTCCATGTTTTGTGGTACAAGCTCATCGGTAATAGTCTCTTCCAGACAGCGAAGTACAGCCCTGGTACAGATAAACTAGCCGTGCTTTAGTCATTAATCAGATCGCTATGCATTGTCATTGTGATGGACTAAACCTGCTCTGCGAGTAAACTGACACTAAACTGGATGATTGAGTGAAGCCCTACGGTCAGCGGCGGTGGCCCAAAATACTTGCTGTCGAGAGGGCGTTGGTGGCGTGTTGCTTGTGGGTGTGTCTCTGGCCTCTCTCGCGATATGCGTGCTCGATCCAGTGCCTACAAATCGATCTTCTCGCTACATCTTTGCCGACTGGTGAGCTGGCGACAGCTTACGCCAGCACAGTAGTTCTGCACACACTGTGTGTGCACAGGACTTTTCGGCTATTAAGTTGGGCAGATAGGTACTATAATCAGATCCACGAACGATGCCATTTCGCGTATGTCAAGGCACAGATGGGGATTGCATTGTTGATGATAAATAAATGTCGTGTGACTAGGGCCTGCTGTTGGGTAGACTGTCCGCCGGGTGCAAGTCTTGCGATTTGATGCCACTTCGGCGACTTGCCCATCGATGGGGTTGAAATGATTATGATTACGTCATCACAACATCTAGTCCCTTAGCAGAGAAAATCTCTGACCCAACTGGGAATCGAACCCTGGCCCTTTAGGACTGGCATTCTGTCGCGCTGACTACTGAGCTACTGGGGGCGGACATTGTTGACGATTCCAAGCGACAACTGCAGTACGTGCATGAACGTGCTTTCTACATGAATAAAGTTTATATCCTCCAAATTATGTCCCTCACTTACTTATACAGTATTTATCACTTACCACAACGATCGGCGATGACGACTCGAGACGAATGGAATCAAACTTGAGTAAACAACTCCCTATGATCACGTTTAATGCTCGTATCAGCTACGGCACTCATAGCAGAGCGCTCAGAACGTGCTGAACGCTCATTGGCTGTCGGAGCATACGTCATGTAGGTGCGCAGTGATATGTCCGCGTAAGCAGAAGAAACTAACGATTAAAATCCGAAACAATTTATTGGACTGTTGAATTAACCAAAACAAATTCTCGAACTATAACACCAACACAAAACAGTGATCTGTCTTCGAATCACAACTACATACAAGATAGAAAACAACTGAAATAATTTCGTAGTAGTCTCCGCCAGAGGCTTCTCTGACATTCCAAGCCTAATCAGCGAGAAGATCCAAGCCGGGCTGCCGGTGCGGCAGCTATCCAAGGTTGCTGGCGGTCAATGAACTGCCGATGTGCGGTTTTCTTTTTCTTTATTGTGATTTCATTCCCCTGTCGCATATGGGCAGGGGAGGGCTGCCAGCGACACAATCCGCCGCTCTTCAGCCAAGTGACATGACAACTTAAAATAAGAATAAAATGTTACATACATAAGGCGAGAAAGGGGAACTTAAAACAGAATAAAGGGAGAAAATGGAGGTAAAAAATAGACTAACATGGAGACGTTCATGGAGGACAGTTAAAAGTCACAGTTGGCGAGTCTTCAAAACTCAGAGAAGACACTGAATGGACATGCACACGTTAAAAGTCAGCCACAGTAGTAAAAACACTCTGTAACAACACATTTAAAACTCACTTGGAGCATACACAACGAAGAATCTAACTGCCAGGCGGGACCTGCCGAGGGAAAATGCAGAGAAGATGGAAAAGGAGGGGAGAGCATGGGGCAGCAGGGGAAGCAACAGGATGGTGGGGCATCAGTGGGTACACGAAGAGGCAGGAGACACGTGGTGTGGGAGATGAAGAGGGAGTGCAGAGACACTGAAAAGGGGCACAAGAGAGGGAGGGGAAGTAGGAGGGGGAAGCCGCTCAGAAGGGGGGAGGGGGAGGAGAGGGAAGCCTGAGGAGGAGGCAGGAAGATGGGGTTAGAGTTGGTAGGAAGGGCAGATGTCAGGGCGAAGGTCATCATCCAGGAGTGGTAGATGGTGGAAGTTGCATTGGGAAAGGAGGCGGGGGGGGGGGGGGTGTGAAGCCGGGAGAGGGTGGGACACAACGGTAAATGCGCGGCAACTGGCTGGAGGTTGAGAGGAAGATAGACACCAGGGCGTGAGGAGGATCAAGGCGGCGGAGAATATATAGTGTGCGGATGTTTTCAAGGAGAAGGAGAAGGAGAAGGAGAAGGAGAAGGAGAAGGAGAAGGAGAAGGAGAAGGAGAAGGAGAAGGAGAAGGAGAAGGAGAAGGAGAAGGAGAAGGAGAAGGAGAAGGAGAAGGAGAAGGAGAAGGAGAAGGAGAAGGAGAAGGAGAAGGAGAAGGAGAAGGAGAAGGAGAAGGAGAAGGAGAAGGAGAAGGAGAAGGAGAAGGAGAAGAAGGAGAAGGTGGGGGAAGGGGACGTGGTCGTAGAGGATGCGCGTTGGGGACGGAAGGCGTATGCGGAAGGAGAGGCGGAGCGCATGGCGTTCGAGGATTTGGAGGGCTTTATAGAACCGGGGAGGGGCGGAAATGCCGATGTGCGGCCGAGCGCCGGCCTTTATAGCGCTTCGGCGGATGAGTATCTAGGAACTATTTTCCATCACGTGGTTGATGTGTGAAAGTAGTTCCGGGATCTGCAGCGACCTCTTCCTTATTTCTATGTGGGCCGGTAGTGGCCCCTGGTGGCCGCTGGTGTCTTTGCTGTGGTGCCGTTGTTGTGGTTGTTGCTGTGGCCGTTCATCAATGTTGCTTGTCGGTTGTGTAGTGCCTCGGTGTGCGCCTGTGAGGTCGGGCAACCCGCGGCTGCAAGTTGTCAGTTTGGTTGCCGATACTGCAGGCGCCGTGATGACTGGTGGCGAAGGCTACAGCACGCAGAACCGCCGTCGTTCGCGACTGCAATAGTAGTCCGTTGTGGTGTGCAGTGCGTGGCGCAGTCGTGGTACCTGTCGGCGGACATGCAGCTGTTCGCGGCGGCGCCGCTGCTCGTGTGGCCCCTCCGCCGGTGGCGCAGGGCGGGCCCGGCGCTGCTCGCCGCCTCCCTCGTCCTCGCCGTGGCGCTGCCGGCCGCCACCACGTTGCTGCTGTGCGACTGCCCCGCGCTCATCGGGCTCGCCACCAGGTTTGTGCCAGTGGCAAGAAACTGCTGTAGGCACGCGTGTCCAAACAGACAGGTATGTAACAGGCAGGATACGGAGCTGCGGTCGGCAGCAGCTATACACGGTGGTCCATTGATCGTGACTGGGCCAAATATCTCACGAAATAAACGTCAAACGAAAAAACTACAGAGAGCGAAACTCTTCTAGCTTGAAGGGGGAAACCAGATGGCGCTATGCTTGACCCGCTAGATGGTGCTGCCATAGGTCAAACGGATATCAACCACGTTTTTTTTAAAAATAGGAACCCCCATTTTTTATTACATATTCGTGTACTATGTAAAGAAATATGAGTCTTTTAGTTGGACCAATTTTCTCGCTTTGTGATAGATGGCGCTGTAATACAAACATATGGCTCACAATGTTAGACGAACAGTTGGTAACAGGTAGGTTTTTAAAATTAAAATACAGAACATTTTATTTCGGTTGTTCCAATGTAAACATGTACCTTTGCGAACTTATCGTTTCTGAGAACGCATGCTGTTACAGCGTGATTACCTGTAAATAACAGATTAATACAATAAATGCTCATAATGATGTCCGTCAACCTCAATACGTGTAACGACATTCCTCCCAACATCGAGTAGTTGGAAGTACATCGCCATTCTGTCATGCACTGAAACATCTTGTAGTAACATCGGTGGAACATTACGTAGGAAATCAGCATACATTGCACCATTTACATTGCCATCTATAAATTGGGGGCCAATTATCCTTCCTCCCATAATGCGGCACCATACATTAACCCGCCAAGGTCGCTGATGTTCCACTTGTTGCAGCCATCGTGGATTTTCTGTTGCCCAATACTGCATATTATGCTGGTTTACGTTGCCGCTGTTGGTGAATGACGCTCCATCGCTAAATAGAGCGCGTGCAAAAAATCTGTCATCCTACCATAATTACTCTTGTGCCCAGTGGCAGAACTGTACACGACGTTCAAAGTCGTCGCCATGCAATTCCTGGTGCATAGAAATATGGTACGGGTGCAACCGATGTTGATGTAGCATTCTCAACACCGAGATTTTTGAGAATCCCGATTTCCGCTCAATTTGTCTGCTACTGATGTGCGGATTAGCCGCAGCTGCAGCTAAAGCACCTACTGGGGTATCCTCATTTGTTGCAGGTCGTGGTTGACGTTTCACATGTGGCTGATCACTTCCTGTTTCCTTAAATAACGTAACTATTCGACGAACGGTCCGGACACTTGGATGATGTCCTCCAGGATACCGAGCAGCATACATAGCACACGTCCGTTGGGCATTCTAATCACAATAGCCATACATCAACACGCTATCGACCTTTTTCACAATTGATAAACGGTCAATTTTAACACAGGTAATGTATCACGAAGCAAATACCGTTCGCAATGTCGGAATGTTACGTGATACCACTTACTTATGCGTTTGTGACTATTACTTCGCCATCTATCACCAACCTGTATAAGACAACAAGTCTCTGGCGCAGTTGTTAGATCGGTTACTACTGCTGCAATGGCACGTTATCAAGATTTAAGTGAGTTTGAACGTGGTGTTATAGTCGGCGCACGAGCGATGGGACACAGCATCTCCGAGGTAACGATAACAGGGCTTTTCCCGCACGACCATTTCACGCGTGTACCGTGAAAATCAGGAATGCGGTAAAACAACAAATTCCAATATCGCTACGGCTGGAAAGAAATCCTGCAAGAACGGGACCAACGATGACTGAAGAGAAACGTTCGTGACAGAAGTGCAGCCCTTCCGCAAATTGCTGCAGATATCAGTGCTGGGCCATGAACAAGTGTCGTCATACAAACCATTCAACGAAATATCATCGATATGAGCTTTCGGAGCCTAAGGCTCACTAGTGTACCCTTGATGAGTGCAGGACACAAAGATTTACGCCTCGTTTGGGTCCGACAACACCGGCCGTGGACTGTTGGTGACTGGAAACATGCTGCCTGGTCAGTCGAGTCTCGTTCCAAATTGTATAGACCGGATGGACGTGGATGGATATGAAGACAACCTCATGAATCTGTGGACCCTGCATGCCAACTGCTCATGCTGGTGGAGGCTCTGTAATTGTGTGGACCGTGTGCAGTTGAAGTGATATGGGACCCCTGGTACGTCTAGGTACGAATCTGACAGGTGACACGTACATAATCATTCTGTCTGATCGCCTGCATGCCCTCATGTCCATTGTGCATTCAAACGGACTTGGGTAATTCCAGGAAGACAATGCGACACCCCACATGTCCAGAATTGCCACAGAGTAGCTCTTCTGAGCTTAAACATGAACATTACTGTCGCCTTGAACGATTCTCTTCAGTCGTCGTTGGTCTCTTTCTTGCAGGATCTTTTTACGGACGCAGCGATGTTGGAGATTTGATATTTTACCGGATTCCTAATGATGGTACACCCGTGAAATCGTCGTACGGGAAAGTCCCCACTTCATCGCTACCTCGGAGATGCTGTGTCCCATCGCTCGTGCTCCGACTGTAACACCACGTTCAAACTCACTTAAATCTTGGTAACCTGCCGTTATAGCAGTAGTAACCGATCTAAGAACTGTGCCAGACACTTGTTGTCTTATACAGGCGTTGCTTGCCGCAGCGCCGTATTTTGCCTGTTTACATATCTCTGTATTTGAATACGCATGCCTATACCAGTTTCTTTGGCGCTTCAGTGTATATGCCTCAATTTTTGTGCTATAGATGCATGGTACAAAGTATGTGCGTAGGGGGGTGTATTATGTCGAGAAGATGATGTTCATAGATTTGTTAAACAATTTGTAATCCCCGCCACATTGTGTCACACGTTAATTCTAGGATTAGAAGGAAAAAAGTATTGGTAACTTATGTAATAAACATTACAGTCTTATTAAATAATCATAATAGTAGTTGCAATACAAGTGAACCTTTTCTTTTTACCCTTCAGGAAATTGAAGGAGGTAATAACCCCCATATTGGGAAGTAATGTTATACAGGCTGTATCATACGAGGACTATTTGGTAAGCAAGCTCCGATTAGTCACGAAATGGAAACTGCAGTGAAAATGAAACCTGTTTTATTTGCAGCAGTTTTCTGCCCCTACCAGCTACTTCTCTATACAATCGCCGCTCCGACTTACACGTTTGTCGTAGCGTTGTACCAACTTTCCAGTACCCACGTCACAGAAAACAGCCACCTGTGCTTTCCGCAACCTCCCTGCGCTGGTCTGCAGTTCGTTGTCCGTGCCAGCGATTCGTGTGGACGCAGATGAACATCAGAGGGAGCCAAGTTGGTGATGTATGGTGGTTGCTCAAACACTTTCCATCGAAAACTCATCAGGGGCGTCCGAAATGCACCTGCAGTTTGCGGTCGAAAATTGTCATGAAGAAGAACATGTGTGACAGTTATGTATTGAGGGGTGGTATGAAATCAAGTGAAACCTCTCAGCGATCACCCATACTTGCCGCGGGACACTATTTCCTAGGCATCTTTACGCGCTCGCGTTTTGCTCAGAACCGAAAAGAGCGGCATGGCGTGATCGATAGGCACAATAGAGACACTACCCAACACATCTGTGCAAAACGTCAGCGGATTTTCACTGTCCATTTCGTGACCTATTGGGCCTTACTTTTCGAATAGCCCTCGTAATTGGTAACGAAAGTTGTATGTGAATTGAAGGGAGAGAGAGGAAGAAAGGAAAGGAAAGGAAAGAGAGGGGATCACTGCTGTCAGCTGCATCGGGACATTACATGGAACCAGCAGTGACAAGTAAAAATGTGTAAGACCGGGATTCGAACCCGGAATCTCCTGCTAACTAGGCAGGTGTGCCATCCAGGACACAGCATTACCACAACTGCGTGGACTATCTCAGAACGCCTCACAGCTGATCCACATTCCCACCGAAGGTCACCTATCTGCAGTCCATGTCCATTTCCCCCCATTTCCTTCTCTCTCTTATCACCACCTCTGGCAGATCCTCCCGGTTATTTTATTCATTATCGAGTGTGGTGCGACAGTGTTCTGTTCAGTGCGCTTATACAGTGTTATCAAGTGGTGTGGTTTTTAATCGCAGGAGATCAGACGTATTTGTGCATCCGCACTGAAGAAGGTGGATACGTTGCACAGCTAGGCCTATAAAATTATTTGAATGCGTGTTGTCTGTTTTTTTGAACATGTTTAAAAGAACAGACAACACACATTCAGATAGTAACGAAAACTGACAAGGACTGTACGCTATTGGGTATTGCGGTCCAGCTCTATGCCCCTACCCCCTGGTGTCCTCATCTCCTGCCTGCTGCCACACCTCTATCACTGTATCCCACCCTCTCTACACTGCCACACCCTCTATATCCTTCATCAGGGCGATTTCCAGGACCTCCGCCTCGTGGATGATGAACTTTGCTGTGATGTCTACCCTTCATACCAACTGCAGCCCAGCCTTCTTTTCTCCCATTACCTCCCTTGCCCCCAGCGGTTTTTCCTCCTTTGCCCCCCCCCCTACCCTGAGTCTCTGCCCTCCCTCCAGCTATTTTCCTCTCCTGTCCTTCCTTCCCCAGCCCCCTTCGTCGCACTCCCCACCCCATCCCCACCGCCCCTTCCCCCAATTCCCTTCTCTCTCGTATCACCACCCCTGGCAGATATTCCCAGTTTTCTTATTCATCATCGAGTGTGCTACGTCAGTGTTCTGTTCGGTGCACTTCTACAGTGTATTCAAGTGGTATGGTGTTTGATCATGTGCTCAACTTGTTTATAGTTTTGTTGTCCATGGTTTTTTGTGCTGCGCCGGCCATCACGTGGCTGTTTTAATCGTTCTGCGACTTTTTATGCACCTGCCATACTTTGACTTGTGTGTTTTGATTCTCGCGCTCTGTGTTTTCTGTGCACAATGATTTTTTGTTTTTATCTCCATTTTACAACCACCTCTTTTTTGGTATACTTTCTTCCATTCGTAAACTTTTATTATTTATTCAAGACGTACATAAGTGTGCAACCTGTCAGTCCTCTACAATATTGTACCTTACTCTTTTCAAGATTATAGATTGCTTTGCGCATTGTGGAAAGTGAAATCCAATGAGTATATGAAGAGTATATTCCCTGCGTACGTAAGCCGTAACGAGGTTCACCAGTTCGTTGAAAAATTTCTCTCCATCCTTGCAAAATTCCGTCAGTGATCTGGTTCTGCTGCAAGTTCTCTCGTCATGTTAGTATGACGGTGTATGCACCGCCTTCCAAGCTTCTTTTTTGTACATCGTCACTTTCTCTTCTTTTTATTTTTGCAGCACATCGTGGTTGCAATCGCAATACATGCGAGCTCTACGTCATCGATGTCCGACATGTTCGCCATGAAGGCAAAGTTCTAACTGACACCTTCTGAGCATCAATGTTGCACAGTAATATTGTGCTGTTTTCGGCCTTCTTCTTTCGTGCAATATATGACACTGTATTATTTCTCAAAAAGTATACGATGATAAATGCGAAACCGTCCCAGTACACAAGGGTCTGCAACCGAACCATTTGTGAGGTAACTACCATTGTGTGCCTATGAGTTGCGACTGACTTCAGTCTCAAATATTGTCCTAGTTACTAAGAACTCAAATGAATAAGTCAGTTGGGAAAGGGATCATGACCGCTTTTTTTCCAAAGTACGTATATCGGCGATACCGGATCTTTATATCTTCACTCATCGTTTGGTATAACAGGGGGTCATGTCCTATCAGCAAATATGCTCGTTAGATGGGTACTGAGCTAGAGAAGGTGCCATGGCAGGAGACGATTTGAGAGGAGTTTGAAACTTTGGTAATCTCCTTCTCTTAGATGCATAATTTTACCGTTATAAGCGTGGAAACGGATGATATTCAGGACTTAAAGATCTTGTGGCATAACCATCACAAAAGGGATGTTACCCCTGTATGTTCTTGTGGTAGCAAAACAAAAATGAAGTCTGAGATATATATTTCCAGTCACATCATTTACGTAGCGATTCTCCTGGAAGTCAAGTAATCCATTAACGGACTCACCACCTTCCAGCCTCAGCAGATCAAAGGATGATGTAAATCAGATCTTCCAGATAAATATGCACATAGTGGACCTTTTACAATAAAAATAAGAAAATAAACGATGTAAGGAAAGTTCTACAATACATATATTACGAGCAGAAACCATTTTATAACGTTATCTGCCAGTGGCCAGCGACGGATGGAGAAGATGTAGTTGACAAGTATACTCACCATTGTTGATGTATTGCTTTGATGTATTTTCTTGAGGCCGTATTTTGGGTACATTATGAACAAAGCTGTATGCTCATAACACACCCTCTTATTGCTGTAATAAATATGATTTTTATAAACTTCTATAACACAATCCTTTGATGCGAACAGAACGCTAGTTGCCTCATCAGCCTCACCAGGTTCGAAAAAGGACCATGCCCACTACATTCAGACTGCATGACTGACCACTCTAGATGGCTAAATTATGTTGTAATGGTGTGTATTGTTTCACCCTGAGACCAACTCTTAGACAGAAACTCCACAATAGCAAGCTTAAGAAGCTGTGTAGTGAAACAATTTTTTGTCTCTCCTGAAAATTTTACTTTCTGGGACATGACCCCCTTTCCAACTCACCAATCAAATATATTTGAAATGTAAACTTTTCAATTAAGTTCTCGTGTCACTGGGCTCAGATTTCACTGATCACCTACCTTACCAGGAAATACACTAGTTTAGTACGTTACTGAAATGCCCTGATTAAACCGCAGGACAGGACAGACAGAATAAATTGTGGAAAGGGCCAAAATAAGGGGCTGTCAGTTGCACTCGAACATACAACTTTATTGTTTGATCAAACACTACGAGAGCCCAAAATTTTTTTTTTAAATCCGCAGCTTTAATCTTTGGGACTTAATTACTGACTGAAAGCCACTTAAATTTAAAAATGGCTGAAGGCGAATAACTTAAAAAGCAAACATAATCTGAAATTTAAAAGTCAAGCCTTATCTTAAAACAGTTCTTTAATTAGGCCGAAGTAAACCAGTTAAATTCAAATCGGCTGAAGGCCAAAGACAAAAAAAAAATTCAAAAAAAAAAAAAAAATTAAAATCTTAAAGGGCTTACGTGAAAAACTACTCTAAATTAGGCTGAAGGCCTTAAGAGTAAAACAATTCTAATATAAGACACAAAACTGGCTAGAAGCCATACCAGTACCAACAACAAGAACGAATTTAAAAAAATAAGGCAGTACACCTGCCCAGATGTTCGAGGATCGGCCTGTAATTCAAACACTGACGCTCGCTTACGTGAGACAGGCAGTCGGGCCAACCATCAATAGCCCGCGACAACACAACCGACCGACACTCAGCGGACCTACCGACAAGATAACTTCCACTTCACCCGACCAGGGCACAAAAGGGAGTTCAACGGAACAACGTAGAAGATATTGGCACCCACAACCATCATACATGGAGCTGTCAAACTACACACTGTGCTGGACAGCAACAACACGATGAGGAAACTACACTGCCTGAAATTTACGTCAACGCGCAGGGCAGGTAACCGGAACGTTAACGGCCACAAGGCAGAAGGTTCCGCTGGTGGACTTCAATTCAAATAACCAAATACAGCGAAACTCCAACGGACGGTGGCTAGAATTTTCCAACTTGAAACCACGTTGTTGCTCGTGGGAATATACCAACAGCTGACAACGAACTCCGAACGACACAATGTGAACAGTCTTGACTTGCTAGCAGATTAAATCAAAACTCAGCTTTCGTGTTCAGGGTCGGTGAGACACGGATCTCGTAGGCGCTCTCTCCGACACCGCGTAGAGACCAGCGGGCCCCGGCCATACTACGCCCTGCTATGAATTCCTCACTGCTCCACGCCAACCGACCGGCTCCTCAAATCAGCACGGAGACAGCACTAAAATAGCTGAGCAGTCGACGTCACAAGCTACACACAGCTTCACGAACACTTGCACTAAGGACTAGACAATACTAACGGCAGCGACTGTGCAATAACAAGGACGAATCAAGAGTCAGCACACGCAGGCAACCCATTAGCGATCGTCCGACAAGACGGCCGACCGACGACCAACCAACGTGGTCGGCACTCAAGTGATATGTATAGGCAACGGTCGGGCGAGTCATGGCTGTCCGGACCTCACTGCAGCCGCGTCCTAACACTGCCAGGTCCGAGCTACATTGCTAGCGGCTCCTAACTCACTGGCAGATCCGAACTAAGTCCGAGCATACGACAGCCGGGAAGTAATAGCAGTCAGCAAAGATAACACGTCGCTCATGGGCAGGCAAGACGGGCAACTCAGTAACGCCACTAATTGAAATTAGGATAACGAGGTGGTTGTATAGTAAAAACGGGATGTCAAATGAGATATGGCACCTACAGGAGCCACGCATGGCTCAGTTACCCGTTACAATTTACTGTACAGTCGCGACTGTTGAAAGAGATGTTCCACGTGTAGCCCTCGCATTTGGAGGTTGTCTCGTAAATCTTGACGCTGTACAATTCGCTGCCCTTGTTGTTAAAGTGCAGCAATGGGATAGCTGTATACTTCACTTTTGAGGTGACCCGCGGCAGAAAAAGCCAGATGATTGATTGAGGTCAGGTGACTTTGCAGGCCAAGGCGGAGGTTCTGCAGGACCAGTCCCGCTCTCACCATAATGGCACGTCACGAGTCGTCTTCTACCAGTAGCAGAATGTGCCTGCGCAACATCGTGTATGTGTGTGAATGAAATTCGAACCCAGTCATGTGGGGACTTCGTCGAAAAGTTTACATTTCATATTCAGTGGTACTAACTAGGACGACGTTTAATACAGAAGTCAGAGGTGAATCATAACCCACACTTGTCGCAAACGGCTCCTTTGCGGCCCCATGATGTTTACTCGAAAGTTTCAGCTTTTGCTATCGTATACCTTCACATGTGTCAGTTTTCGCTATTAATTGTGATCTAACATGTATAAATTATGACAAAATTGTAGTGTCGACAATAAAACTCATGTGACTCACGTCTCGGTGAAGATGTTTCCTTCACGTCTAAGGTCACATTTTTCTTTTCTTTTTTTTTCTTTTTTTACGTCATCAGACTACCGGTTTTGGTCTATACTGGTCATCTTCAGATCCTTTGAATGTTGGGCTCCATAAGGTTCCCTTTCTGTGCAGCGACCGTGGAATATAAAATTATAAAGAATGTAGCAACCAGTCGCAGAAACATACTTTATCTATCTCGTTGCAAATCGATTTTGACTGATGTCAGTCATCATTGGTGCATCTTTCCAACCGATACATGCCTTAAGTAGAAGTACTGTCCTTGTCGGTTTACTATCATTATATCGGTCGAAATCGATTTGCAACAAGATAAATAAATTATGTTTCTGCGACTGGTTGCTACATTCTTTATAATTTTTTCTTCAGATCTGTTTTATAAAAACATGTCATAATATAATAGAGACATAGTGGCATGGTGGCATGGTTCCAGTATATTAGGAAATGTTTTTATAAAACAGAGATGAAGATGGTCCTTGTAGACCGAAAGAGGTAGTCTGATAAAAAAAAGACCACAATAGATGGGAAGTAAATTAAATTTATTCTGTATTCAGGTAATTGTTCAAATCGCAACCATGTCGCAGCTTGTGAAAATGTTTCCACCTGACGCCATTTCAGTGATGCCCATGTCAGTTTAAATATTGGTGCTGTCATCATTCATCGAATCCAGGTCCAATGCATGGGGAGCGTGAAAGGTACTATTCAGCTATGGAGAGGTCTATTACATTTACGACATGAGTAAAATGACTAAAGGCCCAAGGTTCAAATGGTTCAAATGGCTCTGAGCACTATGGGACTCAACTGCTGTGGTCATCAGTCCCCTAGAACTTAGAACTACTTAAACCTAACTAACCTAAGGACATTACACACATCCATTACCGAGGCAGTATTCGAACCTGCGACCGTAGCAGTCGCACGGTTCCGGACTGCGCGCCTAGAACCGCGGCCGGCAAAGGCCCAAGGAAAGAAAACTAATATCTCAGGCATGGAGGTAGTTATGGACTTTACATCTATGGCCACAGTCCCTACACTTCACTTGCGTTTATTGAAGATGGAGTCCCTCGAGGCTCTGTCTTGGCCCCCTTCCTATATCTATACGAATGACATTTGCATGATAACCAACACCTGCTTACCCTCATTTGGCGACGACACCAACATTTATGATTCTCAAAGCAATTTTAATTTTGTTACAATGAACCCATCCAGACATCTGTTACGACTTCTGCACCACTTGTTAGCAGCAGACACAGTGGCTGGGCCAAAGACTGAGACTGAGTTTTCTAATTATTTATTGAACTTTCTTTACAATTTCTCCCTCGTCGTCGCTGCCCGGCCGTGCGGATCCCTCCGCCTGGCTGCTGGTGTGTAGATTCTCCGCCAATGCGCGCAACGCGCGCCGCTGATCGCACTCGGGACCTGAGGCCACCAGTGCTCCGATGAAGCCAGGATGCCCTGTGGTTGAGATGAACTCGCCGCCGCTCGGCGCCCCAGTACAGGCACGCCCACGGAGCTGCGTCGCCGTGAGGTCAGCTGCCGACGCCTGCTGCACCGGCGGCTGGGAAGCCGTCAGTCGCAGTGTCCGCGAAGTCCCATCATGGACGGACCGTACGCCGTGGGGCCCGGTTGCTGTGAAGTCGGAGCGTCAGTCCACGGCGGCTCCTGTGACCGAGACAGCGCTAGGCCGGTCCTGCTGGAAGTTCTCGCTGTAGTTAGTCAGCCACGGTGCCGGCCGGACTCGACCCGACCTCCAGAGCTGAAGTTGACATCTGGCGGCGAACGGATGACTCCTGCGAGCTGGAACAGACTTCTGGAATCGTCACCTACGAAGATTGAACATTCGGACGTGGACCACGGCTGCCCTCAGATCCGAACTGCTTCGTAATGGCTTCTGTCTGTTGCTGCCTGCGCTCCACTATTTATGTCCGGCACGGGGCCTTTTTTTACCCTCGGTGGTAGCTTTTTGCTATTACTCGTGCAGTATATTGCAGCGTAACTTAGGGTGCTGGCCTCACTTCCCCTTACTCAGCACTCTCCAGGCTTCGCTCAGCGCTCGGTCTGTGTGTGTCCTTGGGTCA
The DNA here is from genome assembly GCF_023897955.1 of Schistocerca gregaria. Classification (NCBI taxonomy): domain Eukaryota; kingdom Metazoa; phylum Arthropoda; class Insecta; order Orthoptera; family Acrididae; genus Schistocerca; species Schistocerca gregaria. The sequence continues at coordinate 88,560,792 of NC_064924.1, read as the reverse complement.
ACCTGCTGGTAGACTGCTGCTCTCAGCAAGGCTATCTATGCTTGCCTATTTCGCAACGCCTCGGTCGCCAGCGTGTGTCTGTTTTGCCACTCTGCACTGCGTGAAGTAACACTTACTACATGTGACGCAACACATCTTTAAAATATTAAACGTTGCTGTATATTACGAAAAGAAAAATTGGTGCCAAGAAAACCCATGTCATTTAACCACTGAACATAGAGGTAGAAACGAAAGATCATGCTAGTGACCAAAGCGTCTGAAAACACAGAGTCAGAAAAAAAGACAACACAGCAGACCACACCGCATCAGGAAAAGGAAACGGATGGTACACACTGACGTACAATAATAAAATAACACACAGAATGGAAATACATCGTAAAAGCAAGGAATCCCAATAAAATTCAGAACAAACGACACATTTGAACAAAGTCTAAGATCAGACAAAAGAAGCTTAGACAAAGTTTAGCATTTTGGGAATATACCAACTCACATGTAACTCCTGTCAAGCCTAGTACATAGGACAAAAAAGCAGGAACTACAGAACAAGGTACACAGAGCACATGAGACTCTGAAGAGTGACAGCACATATTTCATTTTCGCAGAACACCTAATGAACAAAAAACCATCACCTGACTAATATCGAAACTGATCTACACATACTGAAACACAGCAACAGGGTACATCAAAAGCTAACAACAGAAAGAAGTTACTGCATACAAAAGGCTATAGTGGAAGGGAAAAACATAATAAACGAAAACACATCACTGCAACAACACACTCTTCACGGCTCTAAGAGAACTCGCACAGGACACAGAAAAGGAACAAAACACACACACGCACACACATAATCAGCCCACCACTACAGACAGAGACAAAAAATAAGGAACAAAAGTCGCCAGAATTCCCTCCACAGTTTTAAAAACCTCGCAATATGCGAGACATTCTCGTGACACACGCGAGCAGCAAGATGGCGTAATGTTTTGAATTACAATCAAGCTATATTTTTCTGTGTTTAGAAGCAACTGCAAATCGACCAACGAACATGACGAATTACGTAACAACCTAGTGCACTCCAAAACTGTATCCACAACACCGCCGCAATAACCCATTTCAATAACGATGACTTGTAGAAGGTGACTTAATCATGTTTGATAACAACAGCAGCTTATACAGTTGTAGATGACATGTTGTATGCCAAGAAACGGCAACAGAAACATGGGTAATATGCCCGAAATAACGGCAACAAAGGTAAAAACCATGCACTGACTTAAAGTAAATAAGATGTTATGGAACTGTTTTCTGAGTACAATATTTGGAACCAAACAGTACACATGTAACAATATTTTATGATGTTTCTAACGATGCTACTTTCGAATGTTTCTAATAAAGAAAAACAACTCACTAATGATGGCGATATTGCCACTGAAATTACTTTGCAAAACAAAATAAAATACATAAAAATAAAAGTGTTTGGCATCAAGGTGGGCCCACAATCCCACACTGTTGTAGAATCCCTGCTAGATTAATACTTTTAAATTGTATTGACCTGCCATGGCCTGAATCTGCGCAATATCTTGGACATCACCTTCTAACCACACATAAGGAAAGTACACGTCCGCCACCGGTAGCTGAGTGGTCAGCGTGGCAGAATATTAATCCTAAGATTCCCAGCTGGGTCGGAGATTTTCTCCGTTCAGGGACTGGTTGTTGTGTTGTCCTAATAATCATTCTTTCACTGACGCGAAAGTTGCTGAAGTGGCGTCAAATCGACAGACTTGCACCCTGCGAACAGTACCCGATGGGAGGCCTTCGTTTTTTCAAATCAAAGTCGTAAGCATAATCCTCCACATCTCATGTTTCCTTTCCCATTAAATCATACGATTTCTTTCATCCTTCATCGAATCCAAAGCCATATTATTCTTCACCAGTACCGCTCCTTCCTTCTACCATCTAATAGTCTCTCTCTCCTCTAGTGTAGACAAAATCACCTCCAGACAACTTCCCAAATCATCCAACACCATTTTAGATATTAATTCGTGTCCGTTTCCTATTCATTCTCTCTACTTATTCACATCATTTTCATAACCCCTAACACACGACAGTAGGCATAACCTCATTGTTCTTTCAAGTTAAATACATGTTGGAGCCCAAACGTCTCTGGTCTGACCGTCCGTGTCCCCTATGATCCCCTCAAAAATAAAATCCCAATTTGGAGGCGTAAGACTCTTGGTACCACCTGCCACAAGTACAGGATGTTTCAAAAATGACTTTACAACTTTAAAATACCATATAAATTTATTGAAAGGAGATATAGAGCTTGATTTAGTGTTTTTTGTAGGGAAACACATCAAGTTTTTTACCTTAAACTAAAGTTGTTATATGTGGCTTCCGTTGGTTATCCTGCACACATCCCATCGGAAGTCAGTTTCTTTGCCGGCCGCAGTGGCCATGCGGTTCTAGGCGCTACAGTCTGGAGCCGAGCGACCGCTACGGTCGCAGGTTCGAATCCTGCCTCGGTCATGGGTGTGTGTGATGTTCTTAGGTTAGTTAGGTTTAATTAGATCTAAGTTCTAGGCGACTGATGACCTCAGAAGTTAAATCGCATAGTGCTCAGAGCCATTTGAACCATTTTTTCAGTTTCTTTCCAAACTCACTGCAACACTGCAGGTGTAGTCTGTGCAGTGGTGGAATAAACCCTTGCTCTAAGTTCAGGTAGAGAAGCTGGCGCAGGACGTACAAACACGATATCCTTGATGAATCACGATTAAAAAAAAAAGAGAGTGGTGTCAGGTCCAGGGAAAGTGGGGGCCATGAAATAGGCCAATCCATTGACAAGGAAAGTGGTCATTGAGAAAATCCTGGACATTAGCTACGTAGTGGAGTGGTGCACCATCTTGCTTGAAGTAAACATTTCGTTCTTGTTCATCCTCATCGATCTGTGGTATCAAAAATTGTTGTAACACATCCAGGTAGGCTTTCACTAACCTGTTGATGGTTCTTTCATGGAAAGAAAAGGGGAGGTACACCTTGTTCTTCCTCAACGCATTAAAAACCCATTCAGTTTAGGGATATCACGAACATGTAGCAATATTTGATGTGGATTATTTAGCGTACTTGGTACGGAAATTACGCTGAACTTTTGTCGTCGACCTCGATTCTTCAAGCCAAAACACAGAGCCAGCACGCTCGGGTCCAGTGAAAACAGCCATCTTCAGCGCAACTCCGCTAGCGTTCCTTACGGTGCGATTCGGCAGTATCGAACTAGGCGAGGGAAAATTGTTGTATTTTCCTACAAATTGACACTAAAATCAGCTATGTAGGTACTATGAATTAATTTATATGAATTTTCAAAAGTTGTAAAGTCCTTTTTGAAACACCCTGCATTATAAACATGCAAACCAGAATAACAACTGAGAAAATGGCTCAAAAATAATCGAGACAAGCTAACAACTACAGTCTGTTCATCATATGAATAAACCTGATGTAAAAAAACAGGGATGCGATGATTGGTCAGAAGCCTCAGAACACGTACACTGGTGTTGCTACGCTCTTGGAAATAGGTCTAAGCCGCGCGGAGTGGCCACGCGGTTTAGGGCATCTTGTCACGGTCTGCACGGCCCCTCCTGCCGGAGACTCGAGTACTCCGTCGGGCATGGCTGTGTGTGCTGTTCTTAGCATAAGTTACTTTAAGTAGTGTGTAAGTCTAGGGACTGATGACCTACGCAGTTTGGTCCCTTAGGAATTCACACCCACACACACACACACAAGTAGGTCTTACTTTTTTATTAGATATCTTGTTACTAAGCTACTTTAAATGAAACTGTAATGTATTAACAGCAGTCAATGTTTTTCTTAATCACGACTTAGTTTTGTAATTTTTATTTCAAAAACCGTGTACAGTCACAGTCTCTGTATTGTTGTTCCAAGCTAACTGCACGTTGTCCTCTGATTGCCGCGCTGTTAATGCGCAGTACGAAAATGACTGGTATGAAAATGGCCGAGGCTGCTTACTGCTCAATAGTGAAGCACGCGTGCGGAACACGGTTAAAATGTACAAAGAAATAGTTTGATCTTAATGTTTTTCATAAATTTACAGAAAAAATAGTCTTTGAAGTTTTCCAAGGGACTGTATTTCATACAGTTGAGACACAAATACACATCGGATGTATAGCAGAATCGGTAGCTAAGTACACTCCTGGAAATTGAAATAAGAACACCGTGAATTCATTGTCCCAGGAAGGGGAAACTTTATTGACACATTCCTGGGGTCAGATACATCACATGATCACACTGACAGAACCATAGGCACATAGACACAGGCAACAGAGCATGTACAATGTCGGCACTAGTACAGTGTACATCCATCTTTCGCAGCAATGCAGGCTGCTATTCTCCCATGAAGACGATCGTAGAGATGCTGGATGTAGTCCTGTGGAACGGCTTGCCATGCCATTTTCACCTGGCGCCTCAGTTGGACCAGCGTTCGTGCTGAACGTCCAGACCGCGTGAGACGACGCTTCATCCAGTCCCAAACATGCTTAATGGGGGACAGATCCGGAGATCTTGCTGGCCAGGGTAGTTGACTTACACCTTCTAGAGCACGTTGGGTGGCACGGGATACATGCGGACGTGCATTATCCTGTTGGAACAGCAAGTTCCCTTGCCGGTCTAGGAATGGTAGAACGATGGGTTCGATGACGGTTTGGATGTACCGTGCACTATTCAATGTCCCCTCGACGATCACCAGAGGTGTACGGCCAGTGCAGAAGATGGCTCCCCACACCATGATGCCGGGTGTTGGCCCTGTGTGCCTCGGTCGTATGCAGTCCTGATTGTGGCGCTCACCTGCACGGCGCCAAACACGCATACGACCATCATTGGCACCAAGGCAGAAGTGACTCTCATCGCTGAAGACGACACGTCTCCATTCGTCCCTCCATTCACGCCTGTTGCGACACCACTGGAGGCGGGCTACACGATGTTGGGGCGTGAGCGGAAGACGGCCTAACGGTGTGCGGGACCGTAGCCCAGCTTCATGGAGACGGTTGCGAATGGTCCTCGCCGATACCCAAGGAGCAACAGTGTCCCTAATTTGCTGGGAAGTGGCGGTGCGGTCCCCTACGGCACTGCGTAGGATCCTACGGTCTTGGCGTGCATCCGTGCGTCGCTGCGGTCCGGTCCCAGGCCGACGGGCACGTGCAACTTCCACCTACCACTGTGGAGACCTCACGCCCCACGTGTTGAGCAATTCGGCGGTACGTCCTCCCGGCCTCCCGCATGCCCACTATACGCCCTCGCTCAAAGTCCGTCAACTGCACATACGGTTCACGTCCACGCTGTCGCGGCTTGCTACCAGTGTTAAAGACTGCGATGGAGCTCCGTATGCCACGGCAAACTGGCTAACACTGACGGCGGCGGTGCACAAATGCTGCGCAGCTAGCGCCATTCGACGGCCAACTCCGCGGTTCCTGGTGTGTCCGCTGTGCCGTGCGTGTGATCATTGCTTGTACAGCCCTCTCGCAGTGTCCGGAGCAAGTATGGTGGGTCTGACACACCGGTGTCAATGTGTTCTTTTTTCCATTTCCAGGAGTGTAGATTGATAACCTGGTGTAGATTATGGATCACTGATTCAAATTACGCCTTGCTTAACCTTTTTTTCCGTTCAGCTTCAAATGCCTACATCTCATAACTAAAATTCATCATCACGTCTTTTGAATAATACACGTCTTCTTTTTTCTAATTAAATATTGCACGTGAAATGTCTGGTTTCATTTCAAATACAAATTATTAATTTCGATATTTTGTGAAAGATTGTTAATAAAGGTTGCTTATATTAAGAAAACACACCGATTTAATTTTTAGGAAAAAAAATGACAAACCTAATACTGTACCTTTGGACTGTTTCCATTGCATTATACCACCGATGTAGTTTGAAACGAACCATACTGGGAAGTGTCGTAGGAACATGAAGAACAATCATTTTCACAGCATCGAGCACACAGTAGAAATGCTTTTCTTTTTACATTTGCAATCGCAGAGGGTGGGCTTACTGGTAGTTGGGAGCTCCAATGTTAGGCGCGTAATGGGGCCCCTTAGGGATACGGCGGCTAAGGAGGGGAAGAAATCCAGTGTGCATTTCGGGAGGAGTCATTCCTGATGTGGAAAGGGTCCTTCCGGATGCCATGAAGAGCACAGGGTGCAGCCAGCTGCAGGTGGTGGCACATGTCGGCACTAATGACGTGTGTCGCTTTGGATCTGGATTCAAAGCGGCTATCTGATTTGGTGAAGGCTGCCGGTCTCGCTTACGAGATGAAGGCAGAGCTCACCATCTGCAGCATCGTTGAGAGAACCGACTGCGGACCTTTGGTGCAGAGCCGGGTGGAGGGTCTGAATCAGAGGCTCAGACGGTTTTGCGACCGTATTGGCTGCAGATTCCTAGACTTGCGCCATAGGGTGGTGGGGTTTCGGGTTCCGCTGAATAGGTCAGGAGTTCACTACACTCAGCTGGCGGCTACACGGGTAGCGGAGGCTGGGTGGCGTGGACTGGGCGGTTTTTTAGGTTAGAAGGCCTCGGGAAAGTGCGGGATGGGCTGCAATGTCAAAGGGTGCTTGGCAATTACAGGACGTGCTTGGATCAAGGAACAGTCGGAATTATAGTTGTAAATTGTTGTAGTTGCGCTGGAAAAGTCCCTGAGCTTCAAGCGCTAATAGAAAGCACAGAAGCTGATGTCGTTATAGGTACAGAAAGCTGGCTAAAGCCTGAAATAAGTTCTGCAGAAATTTTTACGAAGTCTCAGACGGTGTTCAGGAAAGATAGATCAGGCAGAATTGGTGGTGGAGTGTTTGTGTCTGTCAGTAGTGGTTTATCTTGTAGTGAAGTCGAAGTAGATACTCCGTGCGAATTGATGTGGGTGGAGGTTATACTTAACAGCCGAATTAAGTTAATAATTGGCTCCTTCTACCGACCCCCAGGCTCCGATGATACAGTTGCGGAACAGTTCAGAGAAAGTTTGAGTCTCGTAACAAATAAATACCCCACTCATACGGTTATAGTTGGTGGGGACTTCAACTTACCCTCGGTATGTTGGCAAAAATACTTGTTCAAAACCGGTGGTAGGCAGAAAACGTCTTCCGAGATTGTCCTAAATGCATTCTCCGAAAATTATTTCGAGCAGTTAGTCCACGAACCCACGCGAATTGTAAATGGTTGCGAAAACACACTTGACCTCTTGGCCACAAACAATCCAGAGCTGATAGAGAGCATCATGACTGATACAGGGATTAGTGATCACAAGGTCATTGTAGCTAGGCTCAAAACCATTTCTTCCAAATCCATAAGAAACAAACGCAAAATAATTTTATTTAAAAAAGCGGATAAAGTGCCACTAGAAGCCTTCCTAAATGACAATTTCGATTCCTTCCGAACTGACTATGCGAATGTAGACGAGATGTGGCTCAAATTTAAAGATATAGTAGCAACAGCAATTGAGATATTCATACCTCATAAATTGGTAAGAGATGGAACGGATCCCCCGTGGTACACAAAAAAGGTCCGAACGCTGTTGCAGAGCAACGGAAAAAGCATGCGAAGTTCAGAAGAACGCGAAATCCTGAAGATGGGCTAAAATTTACAGACGCGCGAAATTTGGCACGTACTTCGATGCAAGACGCCTTTAATAGGTTCCACAACGAAACATTGTCTCGAAATTTGGTAGAAAATCAGAAGAAATTCTGGTCGTATATAAAGTACACAAGAGGCAAGACGCAGTCAATACCTTCGCTGCGCAGTGCCGATGGTACTGTTATCGACGACTGTGCCGCTAAAGCGGAGTTATTGAACGCAGTTTTCCGAAATTCCTTCACCAGGGAAGACGAATGGAATATTCCAGAATTTGAAACACGAACATCTGCTAGCATGAGTTTCTTAGAAGTAGATACCTTAGGGGTTGCGAAGCAACTTAAATCGCTTGATACGGGCAAGTCTTCAGGTCCAGATTGTATACCGATTAGGTTCCTTTCAGATTACGCTGATACTATAGCTCCCTACTTAGCAATCATATACAACCGCTCGCTCACCGATAGATCTGTACCTACAGATTGGAAAATTGTGCAGGTCGCACCAATGTTCAAGAAGGGTAGTAGGAGTAATCTATTTAACTACAGACCTATATCATTGACGTCGGTTTGCAGTAGGGTTTTGGAGCATATACTGTATTCAAACATTATGAATGACGTCGAAGGGAACAATCTATTGACACGTAATCAGCATGGCTTCAGAAAACATCGCTCTTGTGCAACGCAGCTAGCTCTTTATTCGCACGAAGTAATGGCCGCTATCGACAGGGGATCTCAAGTTGATTCCGTATTTCTAGATTTCCGGAAAGCTTTTGACACCGTTCCTCACAAGCGACTTCTAATCAAGCTGCGGAGCTATGGGGTATCGTCTCAGTTGTGCGACTGGATTCGTGATTTCCTGTCAGGAAGGTCGCAGTTCGTAGTAATAGACGGCAAATCATCGAGTAAAACTGAAGTGATATCAGGTGTTCCCCAGGGAAGCGTCCTGGGACCTCTACTGTTCCTGATCTATATAAATGACCTGGGTGACAATCTGAGCAGTTCTCTTAGACTGTTCGCAGATGATGCTGTAATTTACCGTCTAGTAAGGTCATCCGAAGACCAGTATCAGCTGCAAAGCGATTTAGAAAAGATTGCTGTATGGTGTGTCAGGTGGCAGTTGACGCTAAATAACGAAAAGTGTGAGATGATCCACATGAGTTCCAAAAGAAATCCGTTGGAATTCGATTACTCGATAAATAGTACAATTCTCAAGGCTGTCAATTCATCTAAGTACCTGAGTGTTAAAATTACGAACAACTTCAGTTGGAAGGACCACATAGATAATATTGTCGGGAAGGCGAGCCAAAGGTTGCGTTTCATTGGCAGGATACTTAGAAGATGCAACAAGTCCACTAAAGAGACAGCTTACACTACACTCGTTCGTCCTCTGTTAGAATATTGCTGCGCGGTGTGGGATCCTTACCAGGTGGGATTGACGGAGGACATCGAGAGGGTGCAAAGAAGGGCAGCTCGTTTTGTATTATCGCGTTATAGGGGAGAGAGTGTGGCAGATATGATACACGAGTTGGGATGGAAGTCATTACAGCATAGACGTTTTTCGTCGCGGCCGGACCTTTTTACGAAATTTCAGTCACCAACTTTCTCTTCCGAATGCGAAAATATTTTGTTGAGCTCAACCTACATAGGTAGGAATGATCATCAAAATAAAATAAGAGAAATCAGAGCTCGAACAGAATGGTTTAGGTGTTCGTTTTTCCCGCTCGCTGTTCGGGAGTGGAATAGTAGAGAGATAGTATGATTGTGGTTCGATGAACCCTCTGCCAAGCACTTAAATGTGAATTGCAGAGTAGTCATGTAGATGTAGATGTAGATGTACAATATGGACCCAACACAACTCGTCTGGAGCTAAGTTAAGGGATTTGGCCAGAGAAATAACAAGACTGTTAAGCTGGCAAACTTACAGCTTTTTCACATGTCACTGGTGAACACTGGAGGGATATAGTACGGCACGTCGTAAAAGTAGAGGAGAAAATGCAGCGCCTGGGTGGCTTTGTGTATTCTGTTGTTGATCGACTCGTTACCGACGTGGCAGATCACAGTTCCAGAACTGAAATGTGTTTCTCGGATTCGCATAAGGAAGGAGTTAAGAGATTACAAGACGACTGACTGTAATTAATACCTTCAGTGGCTTCAGTATTCAACAATACGGTGAAATCCCTGCATTTGCATCACACACAGCTCGCTCAAAAAAATTACCCTGTGTTTAAATAAGGAATTTTCAGCACTCTCGTTTGCAATTAGAATACTGCGTAAGGTGAGAACGAGAGCATTTCATGCTTTCCGTCTGGTCACCTATGAAGCTTCCGGTAGTGCTGGAGTTTTACCAAATATTATTTCATTCTCTTTAAAAATCAAATGACATTCGAAGCTACATTGTTTGTTTGCTCGTCTCTTCTTACGTCTACTGTTCACATAATTGCAGGTTAGTTGGACCAGATGGCTGGTCAGCGCTGTCCAAGTTAAATGCGCCGGTAAAGCTGTTGTCCCGCATTATTGCGCAGTCTATGTACGTGTAATACATCACAAAACGTATTCTTATGATAGTACTCGATTGTACTGGGCACAGCTAGGCTTCCGCTCCACGTGAAACAAAATTGAATGAGTTTTCAAGCAAACGCGGAAGAATACGTGGTGTAATGTTTACGTCAGGTTTATTCTTATGATGAACACAGTATAGCCTCTCTCTTCTCTAAGAAGTGGCAAACACATTTTTAAAAAAAATGGGGTAGAGTTTCAATCTACCTTTGTCCCTGATGACAACATGATCTGTTGTAGAAACGTTCTGCTTGTCAAACGTAATAATTCGTCTGACAATTTTTCCTTCATAACATACACGCTGGGAAAAACGGAACCACACTTATTAGTTTATTTTACGAATAGATACCACGAATATTCTTAACAACTCTGTTTGCCACCCAGTTGCTTCTCGTGCCAGGTGCAACTGCTTCACTTAATGGAGGCAAGTAATGTGGGATGCACGTTGGATGGAAAGCCACATCCTGTTTTAATGAAGAGCCCATTGTGTGTTGCAGCGACGATGCGTCCCTGCGGTACGCGCGGTACGTTTACTTCCCCACGCACAACAGAATGGCGCCATACCTGGTGGGCATCGGGCTCGCCTACATCATGCACAAGGGGTACTTCACCAAAATCACCAAGGTAAGTGCATTTCTCTTCCACGCGGTACCAGTTACATGCCCGAGTGAGTAATGGGGTCTTTAGCACTACTGATGACGACATAAAAACCTAGAGAGTAACTTTTCTATTTTTACTGGAAGTGAGTTATATTCCGGTCAGGGCAGACGGGGAGCAAGGGGGGAGGGACAAGTAGTCAGTGCTTACAAAAACTGGTGCATCTCCGTATGTAAAAGGCAGTGTTGATTGCTAAGAATGGAAACTTGAAATTTGAAGAGGGTGTGGGTGTTATACTGTGGACGTCATTTAAGAAACGATTTTTCGAAATTCCAACCATAAGGGCCTGAAATAGAAGATGATATATATATATATATATATATATATATATATATATATATATATATATATATATATATATATATATATATATATATTTGAAAAATGTCGCCATTAAGGCAATTTTGAAGCTTGGTCTACGAAAATTGGTATTTGCTTTCTCGGTCAGAAATAAAGAAACACGTGATTCAGCATTTTTGGAAATTTGATCCTATGCGGATGAAAGAGTGTGTGAAAGCTTTTGTAGAAAATACATAATTATTAAAGAACTACTGAAGTGTTTTTAAAGCTACATCTATGGACATTGGTATTTGACTTCTCGGTTACAAATATAAGAAATACGCAGTCCTTTAAATTTCCGGTGTGCAGCCGCGCAAATAAAATTTCTTCCACTGAAAAAGAGGGCTGCCTTCCCTTTTTGGATGTTGTCGCTCGCCGTAAAGTTTATGGCACATTAGGACATATCTTAAACAAACACATACAAATCTATATCTACATGCCAGTAGCTGCCATCAGCCTTCACAGACCATAGGTGTCCGTAAGACCTGTAGTGCATAGGGCGCAATGTATATCCGATAAAGATAATTTGCAAGAAGAGCTCAAATACCTCAAGAGCATTTTTAAAGAGAATGGATTTTCTCCGCAACAAATTCGTAGAGCATGCAATGTAAAATCCAGAATGCGGGTATGTGATGGGGAAAAGATAGTAATTCGTTCAGATTAAGTTCGTTTTTGTCCTTGGCTGTATTCTCGAGAAACACTGAAGGTGGTCTTCCGGACTCCCACGAATACAGCAGCTTTTCTCAGCTCTGTAAAGGACGTAAGGCGGGTGTGTATCAGACTCCTTGCGGAAGCTGTGAGAAATGACACATAGGTCAAACAACAGTCAGCGTTGATGAGAGCTGTGTGGAACACCGAAGGTACACGTGCTTATCACAGCCAGACAAATCAACATTGTGTTGATACAGAGCGTTCCATGAACTACAGTGATGTTAAGATTTTAACATCCACCTATTCCTTTTGGGATTTTGTCTTCATGGAAGCTATAGATATTAGATTAGCTAACAATTTAACAAATAAAAATAATGCTTTTAATTTGGAATCCGGCTGATGGGGTAATTAAACTGCAGAGAAGTCGTCACGGTGTAACTGCCGCCGAACACATTAATAAATCGATAAGCGAATCGAATGTCTGTACGCCTTCGGTACAGGCGACGCGTGTGTAAGCGTATCTCTTCGCCGCCGACCAGCGTCTGCGTCCCGCATCACTCTGAAGATGGCCAGACGACATGCAGCCGAAGTATCAGTGGAAGAAATTTTATTTGAGCGGCTGTATAGCGGAAAATTAACGAACTATCCATTACGCCCTGAGAAGTTGAAAACGCACGACGAAATACGTGTTTCAGTGTTTTTGGAAACTTAACCCTTAGGAGGGTGAAATAGAGGATGAGATTTTTTATGAAAATATTTTGTTATGAAAGTATTTTTAAAGTTAAATTTATGAAATTTTAAGTTTGGCTTCTCAGACAGAAATAAAAAATACGTTTTTTACTGTTTTTGTAAATTCAATCCCTATGGGGGTGAAAGGGGGATGAAAGTTTTTATGGAAATATTTCAGTGTGCAAGCATTTTTGAACCTAAATCTATGAATTTAGTATTTGGCCTACGCACGTCACTGTTTTTGCAAATTCAACCCCTGAGAGGATGAAATGGCGTTAGACTGATTCACTGACTCATCATCCCCCAGCCCAAACCGCTATGGACAGAAACTTGAAGTTTAGGGAGGGTGTGGATCTTGTACTGTAGGCATTGCTTGAGAAGGGATTGTTCGGAATTCCACTCCTAAGAGGTGAAATAGGGGATGAAAGGCTTTTTGAAAGTATGTCGTTGTTAACGGAATTTTGAAGCTAGAATATGAAAACTGGCATCTGGTTTCTCAGTCAGAGAATTAAATAGCGCGTGTTTTGGAAATTCGCCCACCAAGGGGGTAAAATAGTGGGTGAAAGTTTTTTTGGAAATACATAATTACAAAGGAACAAGGATTTTTAAGGCTACATGTATGATAATTGGTATTTGACTTCTCGGTTAGAAATTAAAAAAAAAAGGAAAACGCGTTTCATTGTGTCTGAAAGGAGGGCAATAGAGGATGAAAATTTTTAAGAAAATGTTTCGTAACGTTAAAAAAATTTTAAAGCTAAATTTATGAAAATTGTTATTTCACTCCTCGGTTAGATATAAAGAAATAATCTTTGGGGGATGAAAGCTGCTATGGAAATATTTCCACAATAACTCAAAAGCAATGATTAACGAAAACTTTTTACTCCAGCTACCAGAATCGCTTTTGGGTCAAAAGTACATTCTGAAAAGACCATGGTTATATGGCTTCAATTAGCATGAAATAGGTGTTGCAAATTTGTGAACACATAAAAATTCGATCAAACAAAAACAAAAAAGAAAAATCTCTGCAACTCATACAGTCTACGCGAACGAAGCAGCAGGTACTAAGCTAGTCATGCTGTATATTGCTCAATTTTCAGATAACTGCAGTAAAAAGTTTCGCAACTGCAGACCTACATTTTATAATAGCATATCGAATTTTTTATGCAATAGCAAAGACAAACTGCAATCCTTCGCGCAAACAGATGCATGTAAAATCACATGCAAGCATTCTGAAAAATATACATCGATCAGTGAGGCTGAGCTGTGGCAGCATCAGAGAAGCTGGGCATTAAGAAAGGAAGACTCAGCCTTTGCCGATCATCTTGTAACAGGAAACCACTCATGTGATTTAGAATGTGCTCTTTGTATTTCATATCGTTTTGCAGCACTACTCGTCAGCAAACAGTCGTAGATTGTTGCTGACAGTATCGGTCAGATTATATATGTATGTACAGAGTAAGAGCGGTCGTAACACACTACTGACGCCCTTATCTCTTGTGAAGACTCGGCGTCCGAACAACGTTCTGGGTTATATTATTTACGAAATCTTCGTGCCACTCACACGTCTGGGAGCTTATTCCGTATGCTCGGACTATTGTTAACGGTCTGCAGTGGGGGACCGTGTCAACAATTTCCGGAAATCTAGGAATATGGAAGCTACTTGTCGCCGTTCCCCCATAGTTTGCAGAATGCCGTGCGGTAGATTCGCGGTGAATGCAAGCTAAATAAGGGGCCAAGACCGGGGAGTACTGTCTGTAGAACCGAAGTGGAATTCCATCCGGACGTGGCGACTTATTTGTTTTCAACCCTTTTTCAGTTACCCTTCAGCGCCGGGGATGCCTCTTACTATGTCCTTCATACAGGAGTCTGTGCAGCGGCCGAACGATGGTACAATACTCCTGCGCAGACTATTTTTTTAAATCCGGAATTTTAAATTTGAGCCTTCCTTTTGCTGTCTTCGTTTGGCACCTCAGACTGGTCGACGAGTGACTGGATATCAGCCTTCGACCAGGTTAGTGATTTTATGTGGGACCGCAATTTTCTCTGGTTATAAGCAAGATCTTTTGCTTTGGTATGACGGTGGGATTTGTATGCTTCACGCACCGATCTTTCTTTTGGAAACGCGCTATGTGTGAAACGACGAGGGGAGGGTGTGTGTGTGTGTGAAGTAGACCACTGGTCGTCAAACTGCTGCCCAACCACACCAAAACTAAACACAAAGTACATTTGCTAACCAAAACCAGAAGTTGGACCATTACGCAATACAGACAGTAGCTCACAATTGGTTCACCTCTTACTTTAACAACAGACAACAAAAGGTCATTATTCACTGTGTTGAGAATGGTTGTGCTGTGGGCTCTGAGTGGGGTACGGTCAAATGGGGGGTGCCCCTGGGATCAGTGTTGGGGCCTCTACTGCTCCTTATTTATATAAATGAGATGCCCTCTAGTATTATGGGTAATTCTAAAATATTTCTGTTTGCTGATGGCACTACCTTGGTAGTAATTGATGTTGTGCGCAACATAGGCTCTGTTTCAACTAGTGCAGTTCATTACATAAGTTCATGGCTTGTAGAAAATAAACTAACGCTAAATCACGTTAAGTTTCCAACACACAATTCAACAAAACCCAACCAACGTTTTAAATCTACAGAATGAGCATATGATTAGTGAAACTGAACAGTTTCAATTTCTAGGTGCTCAGATTGATAATAAAGTGGCGTGGAAATCCCATCTTCAGGGTCTTGTTCAAATACTTAATGCTGCCATTTTTACTATTCGAACGGTATCTGAAGTAAGTGATCGTTCGATACGAAAATTAGTCTACTTTGCTTATTTCCATTCCCATTCGAAAATGATATATTTGGCTCAGAAACTGTCAGTTCGGGCAGTAAGTGGTGTAAGTTCGCGAACTTCTTGTCGACCCCTGTTCACTAATCTGGGTATCTCACACTACCCTCTCAATATATATATATATATATTCTTTACTGCTGTTTCTTGTTAACAATAGCAGCTTATTCCCAAGAATTAGCAGCTTTCACCCAGTTAATATTCGGCAGAAATCCAATCTGCATTTGAATAGCACTTCCTTAATTCTTGTGCAAAAAGGTGTGCAGTGTCTGCTGCATCCGTTTTCAGTAAGCTATCACAAGAATTCAAAAATCTTAGCAGTATTGCACGAGCTTTCAAATACACACTGAAGCGTTCCCTCGTGGGTCACCTCTTCTATTCTGTTGAGGAGTTCCTTGAAAAATTAAGCTGATTCCTGTGTTATATTGTTGAGTGCGTTTACTGAAACTTATGGCTTGACTTTTTTGGGTTCATAAACATTTTATTTTATCTGTTATTACTTTTATGTTGTAATTACATGTACTGACACGTTCCATGACCTTCGAGATTTGCTTCTCAATTTATTCCTTCGTGACTAGGAATGTAAATAAATAAAAAGCAGATAAAAATTCACTTGACGCCTTTCTGAGACACAGTCTCCTCTTCTTTCTATCGCACTACGTAAGCGTAGACCAGTTTTGATTTGAATTTTAAAAAAATAGTATCGACGGTAATTGAGAAATATATACCAAATAAATTAATAATAGATGATACACATAATGGGTCAGAATACTGTAGCAGAAGCAACGAAAAAAGCATGCCAATTTAAAAGAACGCAAAGTTATCAAGTCTGGCGAAGTTTTGCAGAAGCTCGACATTCAGTGTGAACTTCAATGCGAGATGAGTTTAATAGTTTCCACAGCGAAACTCCGTCCCCAAATCTGGCAGAAAACACAAAGAGATTCTGGTCATATGTAAAGTTCACCAGTGGCAAGACGCAATCAATACCTTCACTGCCCGATAACAACGGTGATGACTCTGATGGCTTTGCCACTACAGCAGACTTACTAAACATAGTTTCCCGAAATACAGTTTCCCGCGATTCGTTCACAAAAGAAGATGAAGTAAATACAGAGTGCACTTAAAGTTTGGAAACACTTTCAATTATTTATTGCACAAGAACCAAACATTGTACAGATATCATACATATGTAATTTTGAATAGAAATCCTGAATTTTTTTCATGTATACCGCCACAGCGTAGTTTGGTAATCTGCCGATAGTCAGCGCTAGTCGCAACCCAAACATGGTGAGTTCCGGTACGGAGCGTGCTTTCTATGTGTTGGAGTTCATGAAATGGCTTCCCTGCTCACCAAATCTCATTCCGTGTGACTTTATTCTGTGCGGACACATTAAAGATCTGGTGTATGTAATGTCTCTACCACAAAGCACCGGGAGAGAATGTAGAAGCTACTGCCACAGTCGACGATGCCATGCTGGGACGTGTACGGCAAAAATTCGATTACTGTTCTGACGTCTGCCGGCTCACTCATGGTTCGCATATCGAATAACAGTAAAAAAAAAAAAAAAGAAAAAAAAGCTTTCAGAGTCTCGGACAGGTTCGTTTCAGTATATGCTGATACAATAGCTCCGTACTTAACAGTCATATAAAATCGCTTGCTCGCGGAGAGACCCGTACCTAAATACTGGAAAATTGCACCAATTCACACCAATACCCAAGAAAGGAAATAAGAGTAATCCGCTGATTTACAGTCCAATTCAATAACATCGTTTGGCAGTAGGATTTTTGAACATATAATGTTTTAAAGTGTTACGAATTGCCTCGAAGAAAACCATTTATTGACAAATGGTCAGCGCGGATTCAGACAAATATCATTCTTGTGGAACATATTTAGTGGTACCCACATCAACATCACCACAGCTGCATGGGATCCTATATACTCCAGCTTTTTCCAATGGTTTGCGAGCGTCCTTGGCAGTCTTAAGGTATTCCTGTATCTTCCTGGTGGGCTTGTAAATTACAGTAATATGCCGCTTCGTCAAGATCCTCCCTATTCTTTCCGTTACATTTTTAACAAACGGCAGGAAAACCTAAGATTTTGCAGTAGGCTGTACGTCAGTATAATTTCTGCGTGGCTGCCTCAACGCACGTGAAATTAAACGGTATATGGATGCCGGTGTTAAAGAAAATGTGTACCACCCGTCCACTGCTGGGTAGTGCCAACGGCGATCGACGACGACAGACAGCGGCCAATTGCACTGACGTTTTCAAAACACGTGACGTCACACCGCGGAATTTAGCGGCAGTCAGTAGCGTGCCAGTGGGTGTGTTGGACCTTCCATCGACCTACGGACGCTCCTTGAAGATGTCTCCCGCAGTCGGAGACGAAACGTTGGGAATTGCCACAGAATTCATTTAACCGACCATGACATAACAGCCCGGATAATTATAATGGACATCATATTTCCGGCCGTGAAAGTCTACATTTTAGTAATATGGGTAATTTTACTATTAAAAACTTAAGTCTCGCTGCTTGTCCTGCTGTAGTTCTAATCTGGTCGCTATGTACTGCTGTGGCCTGTGACGTCAACTGAGTCACTCTGCGAATAAACTGACAGACGTCAACTGGATGAGTCAGTGGGACAGCCTGAATACATGTTATCGAGAGGACGTTGGCGGCGTGTTGCTTGTCAGTGCATCTCTGGCCTTTCTCGTGATAGGTGCTCTTGATCCAGTGCCTACTTATCGATCTTCACGCTTGATCTTTGCCGACCGGTGTGCTGAAGACAGCTTACGCCAGCACACAAGTCATTATCCAATTCTTGCTCAGATGATCTGTTAAAAATTGTAGTTACTCAAGTCTCGCCTTTATTTCCGGAACTTCCTGTTAGGCATCTGCACGTTATACGACTTGGATGACCTTTTCCAGTCCCCACTTTCATAGAGCGTCTAGACCGCGACAACGGGAGTAGAGCAGACTCGTTTGCAGGGCCGTGACGTGTCGTGTTTGTCCCTACAGACGGCGACGCTGGCGTGCTGGGCGGCCAGCCTGGGGACGCTGGCGGCGGTGGTGCTGGGCCCGCGCCGCATGCTGTTGGCCAGTTTCCGGCTCGAGTCGGCGCTGCCCGAGGTGGTCGCCTACGCCGGCCTGCACGCCGCTGCCTGGGCGCTCGCCACCGCCTGGGTCGTCTTCGCCTGCCACACGCGGCGCGCCGGTACGTGCTGCGTGCTCTGTCCGACTGAAAACCCGGTTGCGCCGGAGAGCTTGCCGGCTGGACCGCTCCTGCCGCCAATATACCAGTGGGTACAGTCGATTCCCAATGGGACCCCACTCGTGCTGCGCTGCGCAGTGCATTGTGTCTGCCACTCCTCGGTCATCCGAAGTACACACATCACAAAAACTTCTGCATCATCTCCGTTCCGGAACCTGTACAGAAAATTGGAATAGAGATCAACATCATTTCAGCCCATTTTATTGCTCATGAAAACCACACATTGCACGTTGTACCACCACACAGCAAGAAGTGGTGGTCCAGATTGTTGTACACACCGGTACCACTAATACCCAGCAGTACGTACCCATGCATTGATGCATGCCTGTATTCGTCGTGACTGTCCACAAGTTCATCAAGACACTGATGTTCCAAGTGTTGTCGCACTACTCAATGGCGATTTGGCGTGGATTCCTCAGAGTTGCTGGTGGGTCATGTCGTCCATAAACAGCCCTTTTCAATCTATCCCGGGCACGTTCGATAGCGTTCGTGTCTGGAGAACATGCTGGCCACTCTAGGTGAGCGGTCTCGTTATCCTGAAGGAAGTCATTGCAAAGTGTGCACGACGGGGGCACGAATTGTCGTCCATGAAGACGAATGTCTCGCCAATATGCTGCCGATATGTTTGCACTATCGGCTGGAGAATGGAATTCACGTATCGTACAGCCGTTAAGGCCCTTCCATGACCAACAGCGGCGTACGACGACCCCACATAACGCCACCCGAAAACAGTAGGGAACCTGCAGCTCGCTGGACAATAAGGTATTCAGCTTGACTGGATTGCCTCCAAACACGTCTCCGACTATTGTCTGGTTGAAGGCATATGAAACCACATTGGTACAGAAGATACCGTCGCCCTTCTAAACAGACAGTGTTCAAAACTATCGAGAACATCTAGTTTGCTACAACAACTAGAGACAAGAAGAATCGCATACCACTAAAGTCTGTCGCTGCTCAAGCCTTGCTGGATGGACCTGCTGTTTTCTGTGGCTGCCGACTTAATTTTAGTTTAGATATTAATGATTCATTTGGTCACGGAAACGGATGGTTTACTGTAGCCATTGTTCGTGGAGGTACAGGAGTACCAAATGTTCCTGGACTTGAAAGTTTCGTTGACAGAGACATTATCGCTTTTCGCACCTACCATATGGCCGAACTTGCTAATAAAGACTTTGGTAAATCTGCTTATATGTCCACTTCTGCTTTGTCTTTGTATACACGTAATAGGAGGAAAATATCTGTAAATGAGTCTGTATTCATTTGGGTAAAAGGCAAAGGTGTATGTGAATATGTAAAGTTTGTTGGTGATTGTACTGTATATTTTCATAAATAAATTGTTTATATGCAAACTGACCTGTAGCGTAGCTGAGAACCGGACAAGGGTACATCTAGAACCGGGGGCTCAAGGATGCAACAGCATGTTACGCCTACAAGGCGGCTGACGCAACCCGCCGAGCAGCTTACGCAATCTTGGCAGCGCGCCAGCGGCGGACTTAGCGCACTGGTGAAGAGAACGTGATGCCAGTCCTGAGTAGTCCGTTCAGCATATAGTAGGTCCCATCTATACCGCGCTGCATAGTGTCGTGGTTGCAAAGATGGATCTCGCCATGGAAGTCGGGAGTGAAGTTGCGCATCATGCAGGCTACTGCGCACAGTTTGAGTCGTAACACGGCACCCTGTGGGTGCACGAAAAGCATTATTCAACAAGTTGGCATTGCTGTCAGGTTTCCTCCGAGCCGTAATCCATAGGTAGCGGTCATCCTCTGCAGTAGTAGCCCTTGGGCGGCCTCAGTGAGGCATGTCATTTACAGTTCATGTTTCTCTGTAGCTCCTCCACGTCAGAACAACATCGCTTTGGTTCACTCCGAGACACCTGGACACTTCCCTTCCTAAGAACCCTCCCTGGCACAAAGTAACAACGCGCACGCGATCGAACCGCGGTATTGATCGTCTAAACATGGTTGAACTACAGACAACACGATCCACGCACCTCCTTCCTGATGGAATGACTGGAACTGATCGGCTGTCGGACCCCCTCCGTCCAATAGGCGCTGATCATGGACGGTGGTTTACAACTTTGGGCGGGTTTAGTGACATCACTGAACAGTCAAAGGGCCTGTGTCGGTGATACAATATCCACAGTCAACGTCTATCTTCCGGAGTTCTGGGAACCGGGGCGATGCAAAACTTTTCTTGACGTGAAATGAAAACGACACACATGACAAAACAATAAGTGAACTGTTTATTATGTAAGTAGCCTGTTTAGATTTCTGTGTTGGTAACGCCACGTAGTGCTCTGTATGAAAATCACTGACTGTGCTGTGTGCAGTCTGTGGCTGGTTGGCATTGTCAGAATATTCGTTATTGTAGTGTTGGGCAGTTGGATGGAAACAGCGCATAGCGTTGACCAGTTGTAGGTGAGCCGCCGGCAGTGGTGGATGTGGGGTGAGAGATGGCGGAGTTTTGATGGTTGCTATAAGTGGACGAACTGGACGTGTGTCCTCCAGAAAAAGGAAATTTGTAAAGATGGACGTCATAAATTGATATATATGTGATGACTTTTGAACATTATTAAGGTAAATACCTTGTTTGTTGTCTATCAAAACTATGCCCATCAGTAGTTAGTGCCTTCAATAGTTAGAATCTTTTATTTAGCTGGCAATGTTGGCGTTCGCTGTATTGCAGTAGTTCGAGTGACAAAGATTTTTGTGAGGTAAGTGATTCATGAAAGGCATAGGTTATTGTTAGTCAGGGCCATTCTTTCGTAGGGATTACTGAAAGTCGGATTGCGTTGCGCCCAAAAAAAAAAAAAAAATGTGTGTCAGTTTAGTGTTGATCAGAATAAGTAAAGAGAGAAATGTCTGAGTACGTTCAGTTTTGATCAGCTGTTTGAAAATCAAATAGCGTAAGAGGTTTACCAGCACAGTAATTCATAATTTTTCTAGGGGGACGTTTCAATTATTTAAAAAGTAATTTATCCCACTGTGAGAAAAACCGGTTAGTGTCGTTGTGGAAAAATTTATGCAGTTGTCTGTGGCGCTGTGATTGTACCCAGGCGTGCACCTCAACGTCTGAAGGAAATCAGCGGCCACGAATGTCTTTTTTGCAGGACCAAAAATATTGAACTCGTATGGGAAGAGTTCGGGAATGTATGGTTGGTGTGTAAGTACTTTCCAGTGAATCTTCTGCAGAGTAGTCAAAACAATCTTCGAAATTATATGAACGCATGGTGTCTGTTCTTCTGGACATATCCGCAAGAACAGACACTGTGCGGAATCTGCAACAGTGCTACACTGAATGTGGTGTGGGAGGGGCAGAAAGTAAGGAAAAGGGAAGGAACTGTTGATGACAGTTGCATAGGGACTTTATGTGGAATCAATGGAGACGAATGAAAATGTGTGGCAGACCAGGATTCGAACCTGGAATCTCCCGCTTACTAGGCAGTTCTGTTAGGCACTGCGCCACCCAGACACAGTGTTCATTGCAACTGCGCGGACTGTCTCGTGGCGCTACGGTCGCAGGTTCGAATCCTGCCTCGGGCATGGATGTGTGTGATGTCCTTCGGTTAGTTAGGTTTAAGTAGTTCTAAGTTCTACAGGACTGATGACCTCAGAAGTTAAGTCCCATAGTGCTCAAAGCCATTTGAACCACTTGTCTCGTGGGAACGTGGGTCGGCAGAGCGCCGTACTGAGACAGCACACACACACATGGGATTAGTGCTGTGTCAGCCTAGAAAGCAGGAGATCCTGGGTTCATATCCTGGTGCGGCACACAATTTCACTTGTCGCTGCTGATTCTGCATAAAGTTCCAATGTAGCTGGCATCAATAGTTCCTTCCATTCCCTTTACTTCCTCACCCCCCTCCCCACCCTCCAGTTTATAATCCTGGAAACATGTGGGTCTCCTCACATGATGGTGCTGCAGGTCACTGCCCCCTTGATTGTGGAGTAAAAACGGAAATATAGACACAACATTCCCACTTGCCTGGTGTGGCCTCATGTGTTCTCTGTATCACTAAAACCTACATCATGTTGATCTTCAAATGGGCGTACCTCTTTTGGAAAGCATTTCTGGCTGTGTGTTCATATGAAACTCCTTTGCTTCTTATCCTGTCAGGAATCGTTACCCGATATTTATCCCTACTTAGCAAAATTACCCTCTATGGGGAAACCCCCCAATACCTCCCAGTTCGAATCAACGTTTCTGGGAGGTCTCCCTTGATTGCTGTGTGAATGCTCAAAATAACAATTCTATTCCATTTATTCCCAATCGAGACTCTCTCCGCCCACTATTTCACTGAAAAGAATCGTGACTCTACATGTATAATCGGCCAGATTTAAACAGTCCACTCTGCTCTTTGAAACAATGAATAAAAAGTGGACAAAAAAAATATTTCGTCAGCGATTCGACAGGAGATGATGGCTATGACACAAACATCTCGCTGTATTAACACTGTCACCCGGCTTCAAATGCAAGAGCTTATCGTGAGTAGTATACACTGGGAAAGTCTACAATTACAGAATATGAAGTGTTTTCAAATCAGTCTAGCAAATCTTCTAGAACTGTATTTATTGTACTAAATGTAAGTTCAACTTGAGACATATGTGGTCACAGCAGGAAACTAGTCAATAAAATTGCTTCATAGTACTGAAATTGCACTTCTGTGAATTACATATTTGACAAATAGCAGCTGGCCTAAGGTCAGTCAGTTGTTGAAGCCCTTAAATCATATGAAGAGCAAACTTAGAAATTTCCTCTCCCTTTGATAATCTGTTTTAGTGTCTCCTCACTTTGTCCATTATTCGTTATTTTGCTTCCAAGAACTTTTTCTAATGTATGGTCCCAGTATTCGTGATGTGTTTTTCGTTAATATTATTTCTACTGCTACTTAAGATGTTTCGTTTCTTTGCTCTCAACCTACAGTGCGTGTACAGTAAACTGTTCACTCCATGCAGCTGGTCCTGTAATTTCTCCTTACTATCATGGTGAAATAAATCATGATATGTGGGGACATCGAGATGACGCCATTAAATCTATGAGGGAAACTAAAGAGGTACTCTGAGAAGTAGCACAAAGTTGGGATAAAAATGTTTCGATAATTTTTAAAAAGTTACGGGCACACTGTGAAGATAAAACTCTGGTAACGACTCCTACAACAAATGTGTACTCCTTTGTGTTGTTGTTGTCTTCAGTCCTGAGACTGGTTTGATGCAGCTTTCCATGCTACTCTATCCTGTGCAAGCTTCTTCATCTCCCGGTACCTACTGCAACCTACATCCTTCTGAATCTGCTTAGTATACTCATCTCTTGGCCTCCCTCTACAATTTTTACCCTCCACGCTACCCTCCAATGCTAAATTTGTGATCCCTTTATGCCTCAAAACATGTCCTACCAACCGATCACTTCTTCTAGTCAAGTTGTGCCACAAACTTCTCTTCTCCTCAATCCTATTCAATACCTCCTCATTAGTTACGTGATCTATCCACCTTATCTTCAGCATTCTTCTGTAGCAACACATTTCGAAAGCTTGTATTCTCTTCTTGTCCAAACTAGTTATCGTCCATGTTTCACTTCCATACATGTCTACACTCCAAACAAATACTTTCAGAAACGACTTCCTGATACATAAATCTATATTCGATGTTAACAAATTTCTCTTCTTCTCTACTTCGACCGTCATCAGTTATTTTACTTCCTAAATAGCAAAACTTTACTACTTTAGGTGTCTCATTTCCTAATCTAATTCCCTCAGCATCACCCGATTTAATTTGACCACATTCCTTTATCCTCGTTTTGCTTTTGTTGATGTTCATCTTATATCCTCCTTTCAAGACGCTGTCCATTCCGTTCAACTGCTCTTCCAAGTCCTTTGCCGTCTCTGACAGAATTAATACGTATTCCGAACTTTTCTTTTGTTTCCTTTACTGCTTGCTCAATATACAGATTGAATAACATCGGGGAGAGGCTACAACCCTGTCTCACTCCCTTCCCAACCACTGCTTCCCTTTCATGCCCCTCGACTCTTATGACTGCCATCTGGTTTCTGTACAAATTGTAAATAGCCTTTCGCTCCATGTATTTTACCCCTGCCACCTTCAGAATTTGAAAGAGAGTATTCCAGTCAACATTGTCAAAAGCTTTCTCAAAGTCTACAAATGCTAGAAATGTAGGTTTGCCTTTTCTTAATCTTTCTTCTAAGATAAGTCGTAAGGTCAGTATACCCTACGTGTTCCAACATTTCTACGGAATCCAAACTGATCCTCCCAGAGGTCCGCATCTACCAGATTTTCCATTCGTCTGTAAAGAATTTGCGTTAGTATTTTGCAGCTGTGACTTATTAAACTGATAGTTCGGTAATTTTCACATCTGTCAGCACCTGCTTTCTTTGGGATTGGAATTATTTTATTCTTCTTGAAGTCTGAGGGTATTTCGCCTGTCTCATACATCTTGCTCACCAGCAGGTAGTGTTTTGTCATGACTAGCTCTCCCAAGGCCGTCAGTATTTCTAATGGAATGTAGTCTACTCCGGGGGCCTTGTTTCGACTCAGGTCTTACAGCGCTCTTCACGCAGTATCTTATATCCCATTTCGTCTTCATCTACATCCTCTTCCATTTCCATAATATTGTCCTCAAGTACATCGCTCTTGTATAAACCTTCTATATACTCCTTCCATCTTTCTGCCTTCCCTTCTTTGCTTAGAACTGGATTGCCATCTGAGCTCTTGATATTCATACACGTGATGCTCTTCTCTCCAAAGGTCTCTTTAATTTTCCTGTAGGCAGTATCTATCTTACCCCTAGTGAGATAAGCCTCTACATCCTTACATTTGTCCTCTAGCCATCCCTGCTTAGCCATTTTGCATTTCCTGTCGATCTCATTTTTGAGACGTTTGTATTCCTTTTTGCGTGCTTCATTTACTGCATTTTTATATTTTCTCCTTTCATCAATTAAATTGAATATTTCTTCTATTACCCAAGGATTTCTAGCAGCCTCGTCTTTTTACCTACTTTATCCTCTGCTGCCTTTATTACTTCATCTCTCAGAGCTACCCATTCTTCTTCTACTGTGTTTCTTCCCCCCATTCCTGTCAATTGTTCCCTTATGCTCTCCTTGGAACTCTGTACAACCTCTGGTTCTTTCAGCTTATCCAGATCCCATGTCCTTAAATTCCCACCTTTTTGCAGTTTCTTCAGTGTACTCCTTATCACAATAGAATTCCTAGAGGGAATTAATGAAACTAGCGACAGTAAAGGCTAGAACTAATAATACAAACATAGAACAAGTATGCTCCAAGCCTACCAAAATTTAGAAACGTGTTGGTTAAATACTGACTGTTGTGGAATATAGACACCACCAGAACCATGGGTTGAGTGCTTGGACCCCAGGCTTGGCAACGCTGGTTAATACATCAGCTAGTTCAACAACTCAGTAGAAACAACCGCTTCTCTGTCATCAGACTTCCATGTGTCAACAGCATGCGACGTCAGGAAGTTTCTGCAGTTTGACGCACTGCCACTTGGCAACAGACAGACGCAAAAAAAATTTTTGAAAACATTATCAGCGATCTTTAAAATTAAAATTTAAAGATTAAAAACAGTCTTGATCGCAACTTTTTATTTTTATTGGAGTGACCCTCTACTTAAGAACCATCTTCAGACTGCAGAACGATGGGTGATCTCCGTGGTGCAAGTTGCGCCGACCCTCGACACTGAGCAGTCTACAAATGCATTTGTAGACTGCTGAACAGTTATTCCAGCTTCGAGGGTCGGCGCAACTTGTACAACTTGCACCACGGTGTCCACCCACTTTTCTGGAGAAAGAAGATGGTTCTTAAATAGAGGGTCACTACAATAAAAATAAAAAGGTGGGATCAAGACTGTTTTTAATCTTTAAATTTTAGACAGACGTTAGGCGTCGACCTTGTTCTAGACATTTCTACGGTGGCAGAGAAATCCAGTGCCTTTCGCCAAGTCAGTACGGAGGAGCGTCATTTGCATCTACATACATCACCATAGATACTCCGCAGTCCATCTTATGGTGCGTGGCGCAGGGTACCCTGCACCACTACTAATCATGTTCTATCCTATACCATTTGCAAATACAGCGAGGGAAAAACCATTGTCTATACGCTTCCATACAAGCGCTAATCCCCCTAATCTTATCTTCATGGTCCTTACGCGAAATGTACACTGGAGGCAGTAGAATCGTTCTTCAGTCAGACTCAAATGGCGGTTCTCTAAATTTTCTCAATAGTACTCCTCAAAAAGAACGTCGCCTTCCATCCAGTAATTCCCATTTGAGTCCCCGAAGCATCTCTGTAATACTTGCGTGTTATTCGAACCTTGCCGTAACAAATCTAACAGCCCTCCTCTCAAATGCTTCGATATCTTGCTCACAAACACCCTAACAGTACTCAATATGGGTCACACCAGTGACCTATATAGTCTCCTCTACAGATGAACCACACTTTCCTATAATTCTCCCAATAAACGGAAGTCGAGCATTCATCTTCCCTACTACAATTATTATATCCACGTTCCATTTCAGAGTGTTTTGCAACTTTACGCCCAGGCATTTAACCGACCTGACTGTGTCATGCAGTACACTACTAAGGCTGTATTCGAACATTACGCGACTGTTTTTCCTATTCATCTGCATTAACATACTTTTTTTCATTGTGATCTAGCTGCCTTTCAGCACATCACCTAGAAATACACTACATAGACACCCCGCAAACCACCGTACTGTACCACGACTAGTCATTTCCTTTCCTGTTCCAGTCGCGAGGGAAAAAGGACTGTCTGTATGTTTCTGTTGTTGTTGTTGTGGTCTTCAGTCAAGAGACTGGTTTGATGCAGCTCTCCATGCTACTCTATGCTGTGCAAGCTTCTTCATCTCCCAGTACCTACTGCAACCTACACCCTTCTGAATCTGTATAGTGAATTCATCTCTTGGTCTCCCTCTACGATTTTACCCTCCACGCTGCCCTCCAATACTAAATTGGTGATCCCGTGATGCCTCATAATATGTACCACCATGCGATCCCTTCTTCTAGTCAAGTTGTGCCACAAACTCCTCTTCTCCCCAATTCTATTCACTACCTCCTCATTAGTTATGTAATCTACTATCTAATCTTCAACATTCTTCTGTAGCTCCACATTTCGAAAGCTTCTGTTCTCTTCTTGTCTAAACTATTTATCGTCCACGTTTCACTTCCATGCATGGCTACACTCCATACAAATACTTTCAGAAACGACTTCCAGATACTAAAATCTATGCTCGATGTTAACAAATTTCTCTTCTTCAGAAACGCTTTCCTTGCCATTGCCAGTCTACATTTTATATCCTCTCTACTTCGACCATCATCGGTTATTTTGCTCCCCAAATAGCAAAACTCATTTACTACTTTAAGCGTATCATTTCCTAATCTAATTCCCTCAGCATCACCCGATTTAATTCGGCTACATTCCATTATCCTCGTTTTGCTTCTGTTGATGTTCATCTTATATCCTCCTTTCAAGACACTGTCCATTCCGTTCAGCTGCTCTTCCAAGTCCTTTGCTGTCTCTGACAGATTTACAATGTCATCGGCGAATCTCAAAGTTTTTATTTCTTCTCCATGGATTTTAATTCCTACCCCGAATTTTTCTTTTGTTTTCTTCACTGCTTGCTCAATATACAGACTGAATAACATCGGGGAGAGACTGCAACCTTGTATCACACCCTTCCCCACCACTGCTTCCCTTTCATGCCCCTAGACTGTTATAACTGCCATCTGGTTTCTGTACAAATTGTAAATAGCCTTTCGCTCCCTGTATTTTACCCCTGCCACCTTCGGAATTTGAAAGAGAGTTTTACATTCGACATTGACAAAAGATTTCTCTAACTCTACTAATGCTAGAAACGTAGGTTTGCCTTTCCTTAATCTATTTTCTAAGATAAATTGTAGGGTCAGTATTGCCTCAGGTGTTCCAACATTTCTACGGAATCCAAACTGATCTTCCCCGAGGTCGGCTTCTATCAGTTTTTCCATTCGTCTGTAAAGAATTCGCATTAGTACTTTGTAGCTGTGACTTATTAAACTGATAGTTCGCTAATTTTCACATCTGTCAACACTTACTTTCTTTGGGATTGGAATTGTTATATTCTTCTTGAAGTCTGAGAGTATTTCACCTTTCTCATACATCTCGCTCGCCATATTGTAGGGTTTTGTCAGGGCTGGCTCTCCCAAGGCTATCAGTAGTTCTAATGGAATGTTGTCTACTCCCGCGGCCTTGTTTCGAGTTAGGTCTTACAGTGCTCTGTCAAACTCTTCACGAAGTATCATATCTCCCATTCCATCTTCAACTACATCCTCTTCCATTTCCATAATATTGTCCTCAAGGACATCGCCATGTACGTTTTTGTATTTTTCGAATCTTACGTTCTTTGTCTTTTCTCAGAATGTATGTTGGTGGAAGTAGAATCGTTCTGCAGTCAGCCTCAAATGCCGGTTTTCCAAATTTTCTCAGAAGGGGTCCTCCAAAAGAAATTCGCCTTCCCTCCAGTGATTCCCATTGAGTTCCCATACCATTTCCAAAACACGTTTTACCTAACGTGTTACCTAACGGTAACAAATCTAACAGCCCGTCTCTGGACTCTTTCGATGTGCTCCTTCAATCCGACCTGATGGGGATCCCAACACTCGAACAGTTCTCAAGAATCGGTTGCAGCAGCATCCTATTTGCGGTCTCCTTTCCAGGTAGACCACTGTTTCCTAAAATTCTTCCAGTAAATCGAAGTCGACCATTCGCCTTCCCTGCCACAGTTCTCACATGCTCGTTCCATTTTAAACCGCTTTGCAGTGTTACACCCAGATACTTAAACAACTGACTACGTCAATCGGGACACTACTACTACTGCAGCAGAACATTACACGTTTGTCCTTCCTGCTCATCGGCATTAACTTACCTTTTTTTCCCACTTAAACCCTGGTCCCGTCAAGTACATCATGATCAACACGGAAAAACCACACCAAGGGACCTGCCCTGTGTCAGTCGTTGCCACACGTTCTGCTGTAGCAGTTTAGAATTTATCCCATAACTGTGTCGCCACTACCATTTCTGTACAGCGATCCGAGGGCCATTGCCTAACTGGCCACGACTTGGCGGCTACCACTCTGCCGCTGCCCTCCAGCCTTAGGTCCAGAGTCAGACACCAGGCAGTGTCACGACCTGCCACAAGAGAGAAAACACTGCTGGCGGCCCTGTGCCACAGCAGGGCTGTGACCACTGCGTGGCCACCACTGATGAGTCACCAGCGTGCAAGCAACACTACATCTACATCTACATCTACATGACTACTCTGCAATTCACATTTAAGTGCTTGGCAGAGGGTTCATCGAACCACAATCATATTATCTCTCTACTATTCCACTCCCGAAAAGCGAGCGGGAAAAACGAACACCTAAACCTTTCTGTTCGAGCTCTGATTTCTCTTATTTTATTTTGATGATCATTCCTACCTATGTAGGTTGGGCTCAACAAAATATTTTCGCATTCGGAAGAGAAAGTTGGTGACTGAAATTTCGTAAAAAGGTCTCGCCGCGACGAAAAACGTCTATGCTTTAATGACTTCCATCCCAACTCGTGTATCATATCTGCCACACTCTCTCCCCTATAACGTGATAATACAAAACGAGCTACCCTTTTTTGCACCCTTTCGATGCCCTCCGTCAATCCCACCTGGTAAGGATCCCACACTGCGCAGCAATATTCTAACAGAGGACGAACGAGTGTAGTGTAAGCTGTCTCTTTAGTGGACTTGTTGCATCTTCTAAGTGTCCTGCCAATGAAACGCAACCTTTGGCTCTCCTTCCCGACAATATTATCTATGTGGTCCTTCCAACTGAAGTTGTTCGTAATTTTAACACCCAGGTACTTAGTTGAATTGACAGCCTTGAGAATTGTACTATTTATCGAGTAATCGAATTCCAACGAATTTCTTTTGGAACTCATGTGGATCATCTCACACTTTTCGTTATTTAGCGTCAACTGCCACCTGACACACCATACAGCAATCTTTTCTAAATCGCTTTGCAACTGATACTGGTCTTCGGATGACCTTACTAGACGGTAAATTACAGCATCATCTGCGAACAGTCTAAGAGAACTGCTCAGATTGTCACCCAGGTCATTTATATAGATCAGGAACAGTAGAGGTCCCAGGACGCTTCCCTGGGGAACACCTGATATCACTTCAGTTTTACTCGATGATTTGCCGTCTATTACTACGAACTGCGACCTTCCTGACAGGAGATCACGAATCCAGTCGCACAACTGAGACGATACCCCATAGCTCCGCAGCTTGATTAGAAGTCGGCAGCAGATATTCACGGCACAGTGCCAGCAGCCTTGGCCATTGCTTCAAATGGGTATACTACGAGAGAACACCGAACTATCTCAAAAATGAGGGCGCACTTGAATGACTGTCCAAGTTCAATAAATTGATAAAGAACTGCTTATCTTCGCTTTGTTTCTCTACGGCCGTCCGCTATGACACTCCTGTCTCCAAGCCATCGAAAAGAACCCAAGGCGTCCAAATTGGGGGTCGAGCACATCGTTACAAAGAATAATATGGCTCCCACCATCCAGTAGCGATTATTCTCACCCCCGATCACCAGATGTTAGGAGAAGGGGTCCTGCCAGACTAAAAGGAATAGAGGAAAATTATAATGCCAGGGGAGAGGCAGAAGCAGCAGAATGGGTCAGTGAGGAAAACTCAGCGACTTTGGAGTAATCACTGGATGTCACTTGAGTAATGAATCCACCAGACATGTCAACCTTTAGGAAGCCACCTGTTGGTGACCTAAACGTGAAGGAATAACCACAGGTAAATGAAGACAGACTGGCCTCTTGTACTGTTGAACAGGGACCGTCGAGCACCGCATGAGGCGGTTATAAAAATCGCGTGAAATCAGTGGATCGAAAAACTGGTGGTTTCGAAAGTGCTACCAACAACCCAGCTAGGACAGCAACTGTGATGGAAAGTTAAAAAGAGTAGGATAAAATTGTCGAGCAGCACCTCATAAGCTACATATTTCTGTTGTCAATGCTAAGCAACACTTCAGGTGGTGTAAACAGCGACTCCACTGGACAGTATATGACTAAAAATGATGGATTTGGAGTGTTGAATCACGTTACAGACTGTGGGGATGCGATGGAATGATTTCGGTGTGGTCGATGTCTGGAGAACTGTATGTGCTGTCGTTTGTAGAGCTACCACCGAAGTACAGAGGAGGTGCTATTACGGAGTGGGATTGTTTTTCGTGCTTAGTGCGTGGTTCCCACATCTAGCTTAGGAAAACGCTCATACCGGAAGAAGATGAGAGCATTGCACAGCATATTGTACTTCGTACAGTAGTGGAACAGTTCGGAGATGATGTTTATTTGTGTAAGCATGACAATGCACCCTGTCATAAACGCGCCTGTAAGACAATTGTTTACAGACTGTAACATTCCTGGAGCGGTCTGCCCAGAGTCGCGGTCTGCGTCCAATGGAATATCTTTGGGATGAAATATAACGCTGACTTTGCTCGAGACTGCAGTGCCCAAAATCGCTACCTTCTCTGGTTTCGGTTCTTGAGCAAGAATGGGTTACCATTCTTTCACACACATTCAGACATCACACTGGAAGTGACTCTGACAGTGTTCAAGCCACCATAGATGTGAAAGTGGACACTGCTCATATTAATGTCCGTTAATAGGGGTCTGAATAGTTTTGATCAGATAATGCATAGGTAGTGAATGGAACGAAGCTCAGTTTTTGAGGAAGGGTTCAAAAATCAGCTTTCCAGTTAGAGCGTCTCAGCAGTTTATTAACTCTTTTAAAATGCGTACTGCTAACACGTGTTGCAGGTTGGATCGGCACGGCGCTGGAGGCTCCGGTGCTGCGGCCGTGGTCGCGCCTCTGCTACTCGGTGTACCTGACCCATCTGGCAGTGCTGCTGGTGCAGCAGGGATCCATGCGAGTCCCGCCAGCGCTGGATAAGGCCGCCTTCGTGAGTACCAACCTCATCATCAGGAACAGCGCATCCGGCTGCCTGGCACCCGAAAACTAGGCACATATCTTCCCCAAATGTGGCTGTCTACACAATGGTATAAAGGAACATTAAAGGCTAGGGTTATGTACTTCATTAACATTGAATGGTCCAATTCGCGACCACAAGCCATCCACACTAGGACGGATGTCCATCTGGATTGTAAGTTGACTCTTACTTTCAGATATGCAATCATAATCCATTATGACTGGGGCGTGGGATGAATGTAAGTCACATATTTTTGTTTAGTACAAGGGTCACTCCAAAAGAAATGCACACTATTTTTGTAAAAGTACAGTTTTTATTCTGCATGTGTGAAAGTTTTACAGTTTGTAGATACATCTTTCCCTCTTGTTTTGAAACTTATTTCAACCTGTTCCCGTGAGTGGTGCTGTCACAGCATGTCTTCAGTATGGCTGCTACACTTGACGTTCGTCAGAAGCAACGTGCTGTCGCAGAATTCCTGTGCTGTGAAAACGAGACAGTGGGAAACATCCACAAGAGGTTGAAAAAGGCGTATGGAGATGCTGTTGTCGATCGCAGTACAGTTAGTCGGTGGGCAAGCAGGTAACGTGATGAAAGCGGGGACGGCAATATTGAGGATTGTCCTCACAGAGGCAGGCCTCGTACTGCACACACTCCAGACAATTTGCAGAGAGTTAACGAATTGGTGACTGCTGACAGACGCATCACAGTGAACGAATTGTCACGCTACGTTGGGATAGGGGAAGGAAGTGTTTGTAGAATACTGAAAGTGTTGGCGTTAAAAAAGGGTTCCCAGGATGTTGACTGTGGCTCACAAAGAAACAAGAAAAATGGTATGCAGCGAACTTTTGGAACAGTACGAGACCGGTGGAGATGAATTTCGTGGAAGAATTGTGACAGGTGATGAAACATGGCTCCATCATTTTTCATCAGAGACGATGAGGCAATCAGTGGAGTGGTATCATGCAAATTCACCCAAGAAAAAAAAATTCAAAACCACACCTTCTGCTGGAAAAGTTACAGCTACAATGTTTTTCGATTCCGAAGGACTCTTGCTTGTGGACATCATGCCAAGTGGAACCACCATAAATTCTGATGCATATGTGACGATACTGAAGAAACTTCAAGCTCGACTGAGTCGTGTTCGACCACATCGGCAAAAGCAGTATGTTTTGCTGTTGCACGACAATGCACGGGCACATGTCAGTCAAAAAACCATGGACGCGATCACAAAACTCGGATGGACAACACTGAAACACCCGCCTCACAGCCCTGACCTGCCTCCATGTGACTATCATTTCTTTGGGAAACTGAAAGATTCTCTTCGTTGAACAAGGTTTGAAGATGATGACTCCCTTCTGCAAGCTGTCAAACAGTGGCTCAACAGGTTGGTCCAGAATTTTACTGTGCTGGTATACAGGCATGGTTCCAAGATGGCGTAAGGCAGTTGAGAGGAATGGAAACTATGTGGAGAAATGAAAATATTGTTCCTAAAGGATGTATCTACACACTGTAAAAATTTCAAACACGTAGAATAAAAGACGGATTTTTTTTAAAAGATTGTGTATTTCTTTTGGAGTGACCCTCGTAGTTATTTACAGTCCTCCAACATCACCAATGGGGCAGGCTGGTAGTCCCCCTGTTGGTGCTCTTCAGCAAATGATTTTTATAAAATTGTTTGGATTAAAATAAAACACTTGTTGAGTTTAAAATACAGATGATGATGTTTATGGAGAAGATGATACTGATATTGTGTATATTCTAAAAATTTGTAAGTATGATGTGTTGTGCGCTTGTTGTAACTGTAAGTGGGGATTGGGGTGTGGAAGGTGTTGGAGACGATGTTGGATGGAAAAGGACGAGGAATGTTTTTGTGGGAAGGAGCTGATAGTAGGCACGCAGGAGTTGGGCAGGAGTGGGATGCCAGCTGGGCAAGAATAGGGCAGCTTCGAGCCTTCATTTTGGATGGGATGAATAGGACAAGGCAGGTTCTGCTAGGAAGGAATGGTACATTTCAGGGATATATTCACAGTCTGAGAGGGACAGACGAGTGAAATTCGATTGGAAAAAGAAATGGAGTGCATGTACATGGAAAGAAGGTAGGATATGTTGATACAGCTCCCGCATTTTGTGATACTATATCCGTTTTGCACTCTGGTGTGCAAAACTTAAGAACGAAACTAAGTTTTGCCTGATCCATCACTGCCAAGTAACATAGCTCAATCAAACTTGGACCATAGACAGGAACAAATACTACAGTTTAGCACAGAAGGTAACTGAAAGAAATATGCAATGAGACGAATAGAAATTACACTTTTATTCAAACACAGTGGTTTCAGTGAATTGACCGCGGTTTATGATAGACCCACGGACATTTAAAAAGGCGGAACATGGTTCTAAATACACTACTGGGCATTAAAATTACTACAACAAGAAGAAAAGGAGATGATCAACGGGTATTCATTGGAGAAAAATATTATACTAGAACTGACATGTGATTACATTTTCACGCAATTTGGGTGCATAGATCCTGAGAAATCAGTACTCAGAACAACCAACTCTGGCTGTAAGAACGGCCTTGATACGCCTGCACATTGAGTCAAACAGAGCTTGGATGGCCTGTACAGGTACAGCTGCCCATGCAGCTTCAACACGGTACCACAGTTCATCAAGAGTAGTGACTTGCGTATTGTGACGAGCCAGTTGCTCGGCCACCATTGACCGGACGTTTTCAGTTGATGAGAGATCTGGAGAATCTGCTGGCCAGGGCAGCAGTCGAACATTTTCTGTATCCAAAAAGGCCCGTACAGGACCTGCAACATGCGGTCGTGCATTATCCTGCTGAAATGTAGGTTTTCGCAGGGTCGAATGAAGGGTAGATCCAAGGGTTGTAACACATCTGAAATGTAACGTCCACTGTTCAAAATGCCGTCAATGCGAACAAGAGGTGACCGAGACATGTAACCATTGGCACCCCATACCATCACGCCGGGTGATACGCCAGTATCGCGATGACGAATAGACACTTCCAATGAGTGTTCACCGCGATGTCGCCAAACACGGATGCGACCATCATGATGCTGTAAACAGAACCTGGATTCATCCGAAAAAATGACGTTTTGCCATTCGTGCACCCAGGTTCGTCGTTGAGTACACCATCGCAGGCGCTCCTGTCAGTGATGCAGCGTCAAGGGTAACCGCAGCCAGGGTCTCCGACCTGATAGTCCATGGTGCTGCAAACGTCGTCGAACTGTTAGTGCAGATGGTTGTTGTCT
The DNA here is from genome assembly GCF_023897955.1 of Schistocerca gregaria. NCBI lineage: Eukaryota > Metazoa > Arthropoda > Insecta > Orthoptera > Acrididae > Schistocerca > Schistocerca gregaria. The sequence continues at coordinate 88,524,784 of NC_064924.1, read as the reverse complement.
TGTAAACGTCCCCATCTGTTGACTCAGGGATCGAGACATGGCTCCACGATCCGTTACAGCCATGCGGATAAGATGCCTGTCATCTCGATTGCAAGTGATACGAGGCTGTTGGGATCCAGCATGGCGTTTCGTATTACCCTCCTGGACCCACCGATTTCATATTCTGCTAACAGTCATTGGATCTCGTCCAACGGAAGCAGCAATGTCGCGATACGATAAACCGCAATCGCGATAGGCTACAATGTGACCTTTATCAAAGTCGGAAACGTGATGGTACGCATTACTCCTCCCTACACGAGGCATCACAACAACGGTTCACCAGGCAACGCCGATCAACAGCTGTTTGCGTATGAGAAATCGGTTGGAAACTATCCTCATCTCAGCACGTTGTTGGTGTCGCCACCGGCGCCTACCTTGTGTGAATGTTCTGAAAAGCTAATCATTTGCATACCACAACATCTTCTTCCTGTCGGTTAAATTTCGCGTCTGTAGCATATCATCTTCGTGGTGTAGCAATTTTAATCGCCAGTAGTGTACTTCGTTAATACTGAGTGGTTCAATTCGACACTACAAGCCATCCACGCCTGGACTGATGTCCATCTAGATTGTAAGTTGACTCTTGCTTTGATATATGCAATCATAATCCATTGTGGCTGGGGCGTGGAACGAATGTAAGTCACATATTTTTATTTAATCGTTATTTACATTCCTCCAACATCACCAATGGGGCAGGCTGGTAGTGGCCATGTTGGTGCTCCTCAGCAACTGATTTTTATAAAATTGTTTGGATTAAAATAAAACAATTGTTGAGTTTAAAACACAGATGATGTTTATTAAGAAGGTGATATTGATGTTGAGTATATTCTAAATCTTTATGAGGAACATGTGTTGTGGGCTCCTTGTTTCTATGAGTGGGGTTGGGTGGGTTCAAAATGGTTCAAATGGCTCTGAGCGCTATGGGACTTTACATCTGAGGTCATCAGTACCCTAGAACTTAGAACTACTTAAACCTAACTACCCTAAGGAGGTCAAACACATCCATGCCTGAGGCAGGATTCGAACCTGCGACCATAGCGTGGGGTTGTGGTGTGGAAGGTGTTTGGGAGGTAATTGTATGGAAAAGAATGAGGGATGTTTTTGTGGGAAGGAACTGATAATTGGCATGCAGGCGTCGGACAGGAGTGGGATGCCAGCTGGGCAAGAAAAGGGCAGCTTCGAGCCCTTATTTGGGATGGGATGAATAGCACAAGGCAGGTTCTGCTAGGAAGGAATGGTACATTTCAGGGATATATTCACAGTCTGAGAGGGATGGGCCAGTGAAATTCGATTGGAAAAAGAAATGGAGTGCATGTACATGGAAAGAAGGTGCGAGGTGCGATATGTTGATAGAGCCCTCGCGTTTTGTGATAAAATATCTGTTTTACACTCTGGTGTGCAAAACTTGAAAACGAAACTAAGTTTTGCCTGATCCATCACTACCAAGTAACACAGCTCAATCAAACTTGGACCATAGATAGAAAGAACTGGTACAGAGTAGCACAGCACGTAACTGAAAGAAATATGGAGTGAGGCGAATAGTAATGGCACTTTTATTCAAATACAGTAATTTCACTGAAGTTACCGCGATTTACGATGGTCTTCTGGACATTAAAAAAGGCGGAACATGGTTCTAAATGGGGTATGTGATCCCCACGGACGACACTGCTTTCTCTGCCTTGTGTTCCCATACTGGCCACAAGGTTGGCAAGCAGTTCTCCACCAGCGCGGCTGACAAATGGTGGATAGTCGCTGGAGCATGTGGACATGCTACAATACGCCTCTCCAACGCACCCCAGACGTGCTCGATGGAATTTAAGTTGGGGGAACGGGCAGGCCGGTCCGCTGAATGTCCTCTCGTTCCAAGAGCCTCTCTACCTGCGCAGTTTCTTCCGGTCGCTCATTGTCGTCCACAGAATGAAAGGAAAGAATTCACCTCGGAAAAGACGCACATGGGGAAGGAGTACAGTGTCATAATGACGCTGAACAATGATACACCCATGCAAAAATATACCTCTCCACACCAAAACGATCATGTTCGACAATGGTGGATTCAAATGGTTCAAATGGCTCTAAGCACTATGGGACTTAACATCTGAGGTCATCAGTCACCTAGACTCAGAACCACATAAACCTAACTTAACATAAGGACATCACACATATCCATGCCCGAGGCAGGATTCGAACCTGCGACCATAGCAGCAGCGCGGTTCCGGACTGAGGCACCTAGAACCGTTCGGCCACAAGGTTCGGCGATAATGCCGGAAGTGCCCTCACATGGCGACAGATCGGAACACGTAATGTGCACAGGAACATTGTCGAACATGATTGTTTTGTTAATCTAAGTGTTACAGTGTGAGGGGCATATATTTCCATGGACGTATGGACCTCCAAATCTTTGAACACAGCACACACACACTGTATTTCCTCCCCATGTGCATCTTCTTGGGAGTGCACTCGGTCATGACTTTGTTCTTATAGACAGTATAATTACTATCTTTGAATGAAAGTGACATTTCTTTTCTTCTCATTGAATATTTGTTTCAGTAACCTTCAGTAACTGGATTGAAAACAATACAAATGTCCAGTCACACAACTTCGTACGATTATCATTTACCCCTTTTGTTGGGTAGCCATTAATGATGCTTACCCTTGCCGGTGATATTCGGTTTTTCGTTACCTTTATGTCCATTCTAGTACTGTAGTAAATATCAATAAAGATCGAACGAGCATACTCTTTCCTTATTTTTCATTGTGAGTAAACATCTGTATTGTTCCAGTCCATTTATTAACAGTGTAAACAGCAAGAAGTACAGCATTTGTTGCATCGCAATTCGTCAATCACATCGCTATTACAAGGAACGTGGGATTCATGCTTGAATCTCTGGGTGTGCAGTAGCAGTGCGTTTTGTTTATTTCATGCGTCAACTTCACTTTGCAATTTCTCTGGATGTAACTGATGTATTGCGATGGAACCAACGCCATTCTTTTTGTGATTTTTCATATTATTGATTGCATAAGAAATAATATGGAGCGTCCATCTTAAAAAAAGTTTTTGTTGAAACTAATATTTACTTTATATTTACTTACGTTTTAGAATGTCTCATAGTATTTACTTTCATGAGCCCATGCCGTACATTCATACTCGTTTCAAGTATCTGTACATATTTGCACTGAAACGTTTAAGTGGGCCGCCCTGTACATAAATATCTTTGTGACATGTCGGGTATGTTCTGAGGGGTTTACTTAAATAATGTCGAAACTAAGGCTCAATCGACAGCGGTAACGTTCTGTGAAGGCCATACTTGTGCGAAACAGTTCCTGGCTTTTGAACTGTGATAATGGACCTGGCCTCTCTTAGATAGCTGTTGGTGAATTTTTGGTCAGAGATAAAACCTTAATGATGCCTCTGCCTTCATATTCCTCAGACATGATAACACGTGACTTTTCTTATTTTCAAGAAACATAAAAAAAATTAATAGGCCGTCGTTTTGGAGGTATGGATGAGGTTAAAAGTGCATCGCTGAGAGAGTCGAAAGCTGTTTCAAAAATCTAGTTCGAGAAATGTTTTGCAATTAGAGAATGCGCCTTCGTGACTGACTATTATCGATCAGTGACTATTCTGAAGGGGATTATTTTGATGCAGAGAAATAATGAAAATTCTTTCCACGGAGAAATAATTCTCCTTTTTTTTTGGCTCAATGGTTCAAATGGCTCTTAGCACTATGGGACTTAACATCTCAGTGCATCAGTCCCCTAGAACTTAAAAGTACTTAAACCTAAGGACATCACACACATCCATGCCCGAGGCAGGACTCGAACCTGCCACCGTAGCGGTCGCGCGGTTCCAGACTACATCTGCATCTACATGATTACTGTGCAACTCACATTTAAGTGCTTGGCAGAGGGTTCATCGAACAACAATCATATTATCTCTCTACCATTCCACTCCCTAACAGCGCGCGGGAAAAAAGAACACCTAAACCTTTCTGTTCGAGCTCTGATTTCTCTTATTTTATTTTGATGATCATTCCTACCTATGTAGGCTGGGCTCAACAAAATATTTTCGCATTCGAAAGAGAAAGTTGGTGACTGAAATTTCGTAAATAATCTCGCCGCGACGAAAAACGTCTTTGCTTTAATGACTTCCATCCCATCTCGCGTATCATATCTGTCACACTCTCTCCTCTATTACGTGATTGTACAAAACGAGCTGTCCTTCTTTGCACCCTTTCGATGTCCTCCGTCAATCCCACCTGGTAAGGATCCCACACCCCGCAGCAATATTCTAAGAGAGGACGAACGAGTGTAGTGCAAGCTGTCTCTTTAGTGGACTTGTTGCATCTTCTAAGTGTCCTGCCAATGAAACGCAAACTTTGGCTCACCTTCCCCACAATATTATCTATGTGGTCTTTCCAACAGAAGTTTTTCGTAATTTTAACACTCAGGTACTTAGTTGAATTGACAGCCTTGAGAATTGTACTATTTTTAGAGTAATCGAATTCCAAAGAATTTCTCTTGGAACTCATGTGGATCACCTCACACTTTTCGTTATTTAGCGTCAACTGCCACCTGACACACCATACAGCAATCTTTTCTAAATCGCTTTGCAACTGACACTGGTCTTCGGATGACCTTACTAGACGGTAAATTACAGCATCATCTGCGAACAACCTAAGAGAACTGCTCAGATTGTCACCCAGGTCATTTATATAGATCAGGAGCAGCAGAGGTCCCAGGACGCTTTCCTGGGGAACACCTGATATCACTTCAGTTTTACTCGATGATTTGCCGTCTATTACTACGAACTGCGACCTTCCTGACAGGAAATCACGAATCCAGTTGAACAACTGAGACGATACCCCATAGGCCTGCAGCTTGATTAGAAGTCGCTTGTGAGGAACGGTGTCAAAAGCTTTCCGGAAATCGAGAAATACGGAATCAGCTTGAGATCCCCTGTCGATATCGGCCATTACTTCGTGCGAATAAAGAGCTAGCTGCATTGCACAAGAACGATGTTTTCTGAAACCATGCTGATTACGTATCAATAGATCGTTCCCTTCGAGGTGATTCATAATGTTTGAATACAGTATGTGCTCCAAAACTCTACTGCAAACCGACGTCAATGATATAGGTCTGTAGTTCGATGGATTAGTCCTACTACCCTTCTTAAACACTGGTGCGACCTGCGCAATTTTCCAATCTGTAGGTACAGATGTATCGGTGAGCGAGCGGTTGTATATGATTTCTAAGTAGAAAGCTATTGTTTCAGCGCAATCTGAAAGGAACCTAATCGGTATGTAATCTGGACCTGAAGACGTGCCCGTATCAAGCGATTTTAGTTGCTTCGCAACCCCTAAGGTATCTACTTCTAAGAAACTCATGCTAGCAGTTGTTCGTGTTTCAAATTCTGGAATATTCCATTCGTCTTTCCTGGTGAAGGAATTTCGGAAAACTGCGTTCACTAACTCCGCTTTAGCGGCACAGTCGTCGGTAACAGTACCATCGGCACTGCGCAGCGAAGGTATTGACTGCGTCTTGCCGCTTGGGTACTTTACATGCGACCAGAATTTCTTCTGATTTTCCACCAAATTTCGAGACAATGTTTCGTTGTGGAACCTATTAAAGGCATCTCGCATTGAAGTCCGTGACATATTTCGCGCGTATGTAAATTTTAGCCAATCTTCGGGATTTCGCGTTCTTCTGAACTTCGCATGCTTTTTCCGTTGGCTCTGCAACAGCGTTCGGACCTGTTTTGTGTACGGTGGGGGATCAGTTCCATCTCTTACCAATTTATGAGGTATGAGTTTCTCAATTGCTGTTGCTACTATGTCACTGAATTTGAGCCACATCTCGTCTACATTTTGCATAGTCAGTTCGGAAGGAATGGAGATTGTCTCTTAGGAAGGCTTCTAGTGACACTTTATCCGCTTTTTTAAATAAAATTATTTTGCGTTTGGTTCTGGTGGATTTGGAGGAAACGGTATTGAGCCTAGCTACAACGACCTTGTGATCACTAATCCCTGTATCAGTCATGATGCTCTCTATTAGCTCTGGATTGTTTGTGGCCAAGAGGTCAAGTGTGTTTTCGCGTGGGTTCGTGAACTAACTGCTCGAAATAATTTTCGGAGAAAGCATTTAGGACAATCTCGGAAGATGTTTTCTGCCTACCACCTGTTTTGAACAAGTATTTTTGCCAACATATCGAGGGAAGGTTGAAGTCCCCACCAATTTTAACCGTATGAGTGGGGTATTTATTTGTTACGAGACTCAAATTTTCTCTGAACTGTTCAGCAACTATATCATCGGAGTCTGGGGGTCGGTAGAAGGAGCCAATTATTAACTTAGTTCGGCTGTTAAGTGTAACCTCCACCCATACCAATTCGCACGGAGTATCTACTTCGACTTCACTACAAGATAAACCACTACTGACAGGCACAAACACTCCACCACCAATTCTGCCTAATCTGTCTTTCCTGAACACCGTCTGAGACTTCGTAAAAATTTCTGCAGAACTTATTTCAGGCTTTAGCCAGCTTTCTGTACCTATAACGATTTCAGCTTCTGTGCTTTCTATTAGCGCTTGAAGCTCAGGGACTTTCCCAGCACAACTACAACAATTTACAACTGTTTCTTGGTGCAAGCACGTCCTGTATTTGCCATGCACCCTTTGAGGTTGCAGCCCACCCCGTACTTTCCCGAGGCCTTCTAACCCAAAAAATCGCCCAGTCCACGCCACACAGCCTCCGCTACCCGTGTAGCCTCCAGCTGAGTGTAGTGAACTCCTGACATATTCAGCGGAACCCGAAATCCCACCACCCTATGGCGCAAGCCAAGGAATCTGCAGCCAACACGGTCGCAAAACCGTCTGAGACTCTGATTCAGACCCTCCACCAGGCTCCGCACCAAAGGTCCGCAGTCGGTTCTGTCAACAATGCTGCAGATGGTGAGCTCTGCCTTCATCTCGTAAGCAAGACAGGCAGCCTTCACCAAATCAGGTAGCCGCTGGAATCCAGAGAGAATTTCCTCAGATACAAACCAACACACGTCATTAGTGCCGACATGTGCCACCACCTGCAGCTGGCTGCACCCTGTGCTCTTCATGGCATCAGGAATGACTCCACCCGGAATGCACACGGAGTGCACACTGGATTTCTTCCCCTCCTTATCCGCCAGATTCCTAAGGGGCCCCATTATGCTCCTAACATTGGAGCTCCCAACTACCAGTAAGCCCACCCTCTGCGATTTCCCTGACCTTGAAGGCTGAGAATCATCTTCTGAAACAGGGCAGACAGTTGCATCTGGCTCAGCCATGGACAGTACCTGAAACCTGTTTGTCAGACGCACCAGGAGGGCTTTCTGATCAGCCTCCGGGGACGCCTTTCGCTGCCTGCCACGCCTTGGAACGACCTCCCAGTCAACCACAGGCGAGGGCTCAGCCCCACTGCGGGCAGCAACCGGGGCAACCACAGCAGCAGACCGATCTGGGGACAGACGGGACGAGGTTGACATCCCCGTGATACCCAAGTCCGGCTCCCCACAGTGGTGCCCATTGGCAACACCCTCAAGCTGTGCGACCACCGTCAGTGCCGCCTGCAGCTGTGAGCGAAGGGATGCCAACTCAGCCCTCATCTGAACACAGCAATCACAGTCCCTGTCCATTCTAATCGATGTTGAACAGCAGTTACTGAAACATGAGTCCGTGCCTAGATAACGCAAGGGAAATAGGCAAGGAATGTATGTACTAACCTGTACAAATGCCTAACGACTGCGCTACAATCTGCCTGAATTTACGATTACAGTAACTAAAACTCGAAATTACGCCTCCTATACGAAACTCACACTTAATTTAAGTAAGAATCTACGAAGTAAATACAGAAAAGAAGCTGTATACGTATCTTTCTGTACTGTCGATATGCACCTAGATCCGCTCGGGCACACCGGCCGGCGTTCATTTTTTTGACAAAAATCCTACGATGGTGAAAGGACAAGACTACTAACACCAGAGGTCGCGCAAAATAACTTGGCCCATGTGCAGGAAAGCTTTTTCGTCCTGAGCACTGTGCGCTTCCATCCCTTGGTTTAGAAGAGGCGGCCACCTAATTTAACTCTCGCTTTCTGCCCTGCACTCTTCGAACATTCCCTTTGCTATCTCCTTTCCACATGACGTGACAACATAGTCATGTAAGGTGTAAGGAATATTTCTTCGAAATGAGCCACATTTGATTATATTCAATAGCATAAATTTTATGTCAGAAGAGACGAACAAAGTAGCAAAAATCTCATTAAAAATTATGTTTGAGATAGTTGTAGAGTTCCAGCTATTTCAGTCGCACAATAAAGAAGGAGGGGGAATGCTTAGTTACAAGTACTTGGAATTTCAGGATAGAAGGAGTAGCTCATTTTATGTTTAGGTAAGACTGAAAACAGTTTTTCAGGGGACGTCCACAACGCACAAGTTCTGTATTTTACATTCTCAGTATCATAGTAAGCCACAATATGTGCTACACTACTTTGTTTCCTGCTTTTTTGTTTTATGAGAGTACCTTCTGGCAGCATGTAGGCGGACTTGTTTTGACTCATCCTTTGTTTGTGCGCCCATTTCTTGTTCAGTACTCTACAGATAAAGTGTTGATTTGGAACATCTAGATTCAACAAATTATTTATCATATTGACATAACTCATAATACAGTCGTTTGTTGGTTAGCTGGCTGTTGCGTATAATTTACAGCAGTGGACAGAAACATAGAAACATGAGAAACATAACATATTACGATGCCCAATACTGTGCAGAAAAACCTTTGTCATTCAAAACAGCTTCCAATCGTTTCGGAATGGATAAATACGTGCCATGTACGGTTTACAAGGGAATGTCATACCAGGCCAGAATGGATAAATACATGTCTTGTACAGTTTGTAAGGGAATCTCATATCATTCTTTTTGCAAAATATTTTCAAGTCAGGGAACGATAATGGAGGTGGATAGCGATCACACACACCTCCGTCCAAAGTAGAAAACAAGCGTTCAATAAGATTGAGGTCTGATGACTGTGGTGACCAGGGAAGATGCAAGAATTCACACTCTTGCCCACAAGACCAGTCCTGTGAGCTGCTCGAACAGGGGCCTTGTCCTCTTGAAACACAGCATCACAAATGGCGAACAAACGTTGTACTATGGGAAGCACTTGATCTGCGAAAATGACCACAAAATCCTTAACTGTAACGCAAACTTGCAAAGTAAGAATACATAGACATGGCTGGCGAAATCATCAGTGCGCCCCCGCCATGTTTCATTCCTGGATGTAACTCGGCCGGAAGCTGGAGACAGTGTGAAACAAGACTTATCTGACCAAATGACTTTCTCCAACAGCTCCTTAGTGCAGATTTCTATGGCTCAGGCGTCACATTTTCATATTATGGGCATTTGCATCATGATGAGTGGTTTGGAATTCCAGCATGCCCTCCAATTCTCTGCTATGGAGCTCCATTTGAGTTGCTTTGGAGCTGACTTGATTCGCAAGAGCAACATTCAGTTCACAAGTAACTACTGCAACTTTCGTCACCGTCTTGTTCAATCAACCTCTGTCACGATCACTCATCACACACTTTCTTCCGTTATGTAACTAAAGTCCGGAGCTCGTGGTCGTGTGGTAGCGTTCTCGCTTCTCGCGCCCGGGTTCCCGAATTCGATTCCCGGCGGGGTCAGGGATTTTCTCTGCCTCGTAATGACTCGATGTTGTGTGATGTCCTTAGGTTAGTTAGGTTTAAGTAGTTCTAAGTTCTAGGGGACTGATGACCATAGCTGTTATGTCCCGCAGTGCTCAGAGCCATTTGAACCCATGTAACTAAATGGATGGTGTTTTTCTGTTTTCCCTGTATGAAGCATCAGTCTCTGATAGGGTGCCTCTCGAAATAGCGAGCACTTCGGTTCCCTTTGGTATGGAAGCCCCCGCCATAGGAGTACCAACAGTTTGCCCACGTTCGAATTCACTTAGCTCCGACATACCGCAGTCAGAGCTAAACAGAACACTGGTCTGAACACGACTAGTGCTTACAACATATTGAAAACTTCGCCTGGGCGCTACTCTTGGTCCAGTGCAACAGCAAAACCTGAAGACTTGGCTAGCATTTGCATTTATGCTGAAGCATGCATTTCTCATATTTTCGGTGAGCCTCTGTATGCTACGTATAACTGTGTAAGTAACCTTCAGCTGCTTCTCATCTACTGTGCGGTGGCTGTTTACAGCGGAGCCCCCTCCACTACTGTTGTCCCCACCCCTACCGCGCCATCTGCGCAGGTATGGGCAGAGTCACACTGAAGCGCCAAAGAAACTGGTAAAGGTATGCATCCTCAAATACAGAGGTAGGTAAACAGGCAGAATACGGCGCTGCCGAGGGCAACGCCTGTATAAGACAAGTGTCTGGCGCAGTTGTTAGATCGCGTATTGCTTCTACAATGGCAAGGTTATCAAGATGTAAGTGAGTTTGAACGCGGCACTACAGTCGGCGCACGAGTCGGGACACATCATCTTTGAGGTAGCGATGAAGTGGTGATTTTCCCATACGACCATTTCATGAGTGTACTGTGAAAAATCAGGAATCCTGTAAAACATCAAACTTCTGACATCGCTGAGGCTGGGAAAAGATCCTACAAGAATGGTACCAATGAAGACTGAAGAGAATCGTGACAGAAGGGCAACCCTTCCACAAATTGTTGCAGATTTAGTGCTGGGCCATCAAAACGTGCCAGAGCGCAAACCATTCAAATGGTTCAAATGGCTTTAAACTCTATGGGACTTAACATGGGAGGTCATCAATCTCCTAGACTTAGAACTACTTAAACCAACTAATCAAGGACATTGCACACATCCATGCCCGAGGCAGGATTCCAACCTGCGACCGTAGCAGCAACGCGGTTCCGGACTGAAGCGCCTAGAAACACTTGACCACAGCGGCCAGCGCAAACAATTCAACGAAACATCATCGATATGGGCTTTCAGAGTAGAAGACCCACTCGTCTACCCTTGATCACTGCATTACACAAAGCTTTACGCCTCGCATGGGCCCATCAGCACCGACATTGGACTGTTGATGACTGGAAACACGTTGCCTAATCGGACGATTCTCGTCTCAAATTGTCTCGGGCAAATGGACGAGTATGGGTATGGAGACAACCTCATGAATCCATGGCCCCTACATTTGAGCAGGGGATATTTCAAGCTGGTGGAGGTTCTGTAATGGTGTGGGGTGTGTGCAGTTGGAGTGATGTAGGACCACTGATATGTTTAGATACGATTCTGACAGGTGACAGATATGTAAGCATCCTGTCTCATCACCTGCATCCATTCATGTCCATTGCGCATGCCGACGGATATGGACAATTGCAACAGGACAATGCGACACCCCACACGTCCAGAATTGCTACAGAGTGGATCCAGGAACACTCTTATGATTTTAAACACTTCTCTGGCCACCAGACTCTCCAGACATGAACATTATTGAACATATCTCGGACGCCTTTCAACGTGCTCTTTAGAAGAGATCATCCTCTCGTATTCTTACTGATGAACAGCCCTGCAGGACTCATGGAGTCAGTGCCCTCCACCACTACTTTAGACATTAGTCGAGTCCCTGCCAAGTCGTGTTGTGCCACTTCTGTGCCCTCGCGGTTGCCCCACACGTTATAGGCAGTACCAGTTTCTTTTGGCTCTTCGGTGTATTTTGCACGCTCTCCCAGCCAACCATGACTGGACGGTGCCTGCAGGTGCGCGGCTTGGTGGGGGACCTGGCGGCTTCGTCGCTGGTGTCTGTGGCGCTCTACCTGCTGCTGGAGGCTCCCTGCCTCGGCCTGGGGCGCGCGCTGCTGCGACGCCTCCGGCGACGACCTGCAGCGCCGCGACGCGCCAGCCAGTCCGACACCTGCGTCACGGCCGCCTGAGTGCGCGTCCGGGCGAGCTCTGCACGTCTCCCGACCGACGTTGGCACCTGCCGCTCTTCAGTATCCGCTATCCAGTGTACCTGCACACGTACTGGCAATCTACGCCACTGCTAAGCGAGCACTCGTTGCACAGCCCACTACAAAAATGTGGCACGAAATGCTTTGTCATTTGATTGGAAGAGTCAAACTGCTCCATACGTCTCAAAGGAATAGGTAGCCTCAATCCCAACCACTAATGTTCTGAATAAAATTTATATCTGTCTGCATAATTATGCTTCGGTGAACCACTGCTTTTAAGGGGGGGGGGGGGGGGGGGTTGGATGTCAAACGGGCCGACTTGGAACAGGAGAGGCATCACAGGACGTTTTAATTTCCAGTGTCTATACTTTTACAAATGAATTCATAGAACTTTGTCAGCATCACCAGGAAGGATTCAGGATTCACACTCATTGCAGTGCAAGTTCGAAAACATAACAAAATAATTTTTTATGTGTGAAATTTCATCATTTTTTTCACTTACTAATGGCTGCATTTGTTGCTATAGGCACATTTTTCTTCCTAAGTTAGAGAGATACATCGATGAATTTTGCACAGCATACATACCATACTTACAGGTGTATTAAACTCTAGAATTTATTTAATTTATGAAAAAACGAATGATCTGTTGTATTTTAAACTTCGTGTTTATAAAAAAAACACAAATTTTGTAGTTTATTACCTCAATTTTTACTACAGTTTTTAATAGATTTGGAAAATTCTAGAGTTTCATACTCCTTTAACTATGGTTTGTATGCTGTGCAGCAAAATTCATCGAACCCTCTCTCTTGCTTATGAAGAAAAGTGTACCTATAGCAACAAATGCTACAATTAGCAAGTGAAAAAAATAATGAAATTTCACATGTCAAAAAAATTACTTCGTTATGTTTTCGAACTTCCACTGCTATGAGTGTGAATTCTGAATCCTTTCTGGTCATACTGATAAATATTTATGAATTTATTTGTAAAAGTATAGACAGCGGAAATTAAAATGTCCTGTGGAACCTCTACTGCTCCAAGTCGGTCCGTTTGACGTCCTACCCCCCTTAAGAGGCCTGACTAAGAATACGGTATAAAAACTGTTTTTCGCAGCACAAAATATGTAGAAACTACCTATTAATTAAAACTATGTGCCAGGCCAATAATCAGAGCTGGGACCATTGTCTTTCACTGGAAAGTGCTCTGCTAACTCAGCTATCTGAGAACGCCTCACTATCTACCCTCATAGTTTTACTTCCACCAGGACCTTTTCAAACATTGTAAAAGTTCTCCACCGTACCTTTTTGGACTAGCAATCGTATGAAGAAATGGCTTGGCCACTCGATAGGGATTTTTTCCAGAATGTTTTTTCACTCTGTAGTGTTCATGTCAAACTCCGCTGCGCACCTACGCAGGAAAGTACTAATGTTCTTAGCACTGAGCGAGTCGACCCGTTTTTTCTGAAGGTGAAGCAACCTCAGTTTACTGTTGCCTGCTGAGCTGTCCCCTTCCTCCGGTAGAAGTGACTGTCTCAGTTCTTGATGGGCTGATTTTATTATTTGATTATCTTGTCAGAGACCACTGAGTTCTACTTGCGAAAAGGCTGCAGCTGTTGAACCTCACCTTCCAAATTGTGCTGTGCTTACATGCAATGGAACCCCCACCGCTGGCGTTACCCTCTCCACTACCATGCCACACAGGATGGGCCAAGGTATTAAGAGGACAGGTGTTGACTCACGCGTGGGTAGCTTAGTAACACCATAGAAGCAGCCGAAGAAGACACATGTAACGCAAAAATTTAAGAAAATATGCAACGTGGTTATAATTAATGTGCAGCTACTCATCGAGGGCCAGTGTGTGCTGTAATTATCATATGGCATCGCAACTTGTTTCATATACTAAAGTGTTAATGTAGAACCGGTTTACACAAGGAAAGAAATCATTCCGATTTTGGCCACCAGGTGCAAATCTGGCGCTATACAGCATATCAGCGAAGTATCCAGTGCTCATATTGAACAAATTTTGTAAGTGGCAGTTAATAATAAAATCAACATTATGCCTTCCTGACTTGTTTGATCTTTTCTGCTCACATCCTGTTCCTAATCCATTACATATGGAAACATTGTTATAAATGTTTCATGCATTCACAGCGACAGATTTGTACCACGTGGTCAAAATTGGAATTATTTTTTTCCTGCGTAAATAGGTTTCGGATTAACACACTACAAGATCTATCAAGTTTCGGTGCTGTACGATAATTAGAGCCCACACTGGACCTCTATCAGTAGATGCACTTTAATCATGACCACCCCATACTTTTTCTAAAAGTCAGTAGAGCACTATCCAGCGAAAAGCAAAGATTCCAAGTTCTAGTCCCAGACCGGTCAGAGTTTTAATCTGCCAGGTAGTTTCAAATGGGCGCACATTCCGCAGCAGAGTGAAAATTCGATCTGGAAATAAAATACATTACTGGGATCCTAAATTAGTCACTCACAGCGCAACGTTTGTATTCCGACCCTTTGTGGAGTCGCTCCTCAAACAAACGAATTAAAAGTTGAATTTCCAAAAAGTAAACAGCCTTAACTCGTAAGGGCCAATTACGATAACTCATATAAAACTTTACTTTTAAGTAAATCGTAACTTTTACAAAGAAACGTTTCGCATTATTTCACGTAATCTTCATTAAAATATGAAGGTTGTATGAAGATAAACAACTGACATATTGTTCTTGAAAACTACAAGCACAGCACCTTATTGTATTAACTCACTTTCAGCCTACTGAGCAGTAAAATCAGTAGTTCTAACCTGGTGTAGATAAAATCAGTAGTTCTAATAGTTCTAACTTGGTGTAGGTAAAAATTCGTCAGTTCAGTTCTAATACAAATTAATGACTGACCCAATTAGAATACAATCGTTATTACCATTTTTTAAAACTACTGCTGCTTGCGAAGGTTACCTCGTCGCATTTCTTGCCAATTCTTCGTGGCCTTCTAGAGAAAGCTGTAGAAAGTACAAGTTCACATTAATTAATTAGACATTACTCTTGAGCTTATGAGTCCGAAACGAAGCGAAACATACGAGGCACAACTCGAACTGCCGATGTGTCTCGGTGGCCTGTGAAGGCAGCCAATGAGCTTTCCGCAGCTGGGGGCGGTTTTGCTGGCACGTCCCCGAGGCTACTCAGTGCGCAAGATACCGTAGCTACTGGGTGGCTGTCGAAAGAAGATTCGTTGATTTATTTCCTTCTTTTCGTATTGAGCATGATATTCTGTGAGTGAGAAATTCAGCTCGTGATATATGTTAAGAATGTTAAATTTTGAGTACTGAAATGTAGTTAATACTTACAAGGGGGGCCACTACGTTTCGAACGCGGATTTAGTTCAAACTTCGTAGTACTCCATTAGGACAACAAATGAGTAAGCAGTAGCGCGTGCTTCTCAAGCGTTATTGAGAAATTCGCAAGATAATTTCGATATATACCTGTGCGTGGTCGTTTTTACCAGGAAGCAAAGGCAGCCGAGTGGGTAGCATCCAAGTCCCGTAGTCGCTGCGTCGGTAGATCGAATCCCGTTCCTCAGTTTTTTTATTATTTTTTAACACAGTAATTTACTCTACTATTTATATTACAATTGATATAATAGGAAAAATACGTGTAATCGGGTGAACTTTTATTAAATTTACAATGTTATTTGGCAGTTTACAAATTTTTACTATCACAAATAATATAATTTCATAACTATCGACTAGTAAAGGACCAAGCGCATAAAGCGATACTGAAAATGTATGCTTGTCCGTGATTTGAGAAATCTCTTATACCTGGAAGGAGCCCGAAACTACTTGTTACCTACAAGTTTTGACCGGCACAGACGGCTTTCCAAAGATGTACAATTAATCGTCGCTTTCGACATTACGAGTACAATGTCAGGATGGTATTTTCCGTAAAAACATGGAAAACATAACGTTAAATGGCACCAGCTGCGTTAAACAGCCCGCATCTCGTGGTCGTGCGGTAGCGTTCTCGCTTCCCACGCCCGGGTTCCCGGGGTCGGTTCCCGGCGGGGTCAGGGATTTTCTCTGCCTCGTGATGGCTGGGTGTTGTGTGTTGTCCTTAGGTTAGTTAGGTTTAAGTAGTTCTAAGTTCTAGGGGACTGATGACCATAGATGTTAAGTCCCATAGTGCTCAGAGCCATTTGAACCATTTTTGCGTCAAACAGATGCTGTTTCCGCTTACGCAAGTTCTTTTAAGGTTTTATGTGGAAAAACAAACCTCGTTAACATTTTCAAAAACCTCTATTTCAGCCGATAATTTGGATGTAAACTATGCATAACGCAGCATTTTCTCAAATTTTGGCGCCGATAATTGATCACGCAGTATCGAGTGTATTTTAATAACGTCTCCACGAGAAGCAGTTTCTCGTTCTTTCTCGATCAAATACGAACAATTTTGGAGACACGGACAAGCATACATTTTCAGTATCACTTTATGCGTCTGGTGTTTACTAGTCGATAGTTATGTATATTATATTATTTGTGATAATAAAAATTTGTAGACTGTCAGATAATAAAAGTTCATCCGATTACACCTATTTTCCCCATTATATCAATTGAAATATAAATAGTAAAGAAAATGTGTTAGAAATTAAAAAAAAACCTAACGAACGGGACTCGATCCAGCAACCCAGCGATTACGGGGCTTGAACACTACCCACTCGGCTGCCGCCTCTTCCTAGTAAAAACGACCTAGAACAGGTATATATCGAAATTATCTTGCGATTTTCTCAGTAACGCTTGAGAAGTACGATCTACTGCTTACACGTTTTGTTGGCCTAATGGAGTACTACGAGTGTACGAAGTTTGAAGTAAATCCGTGTTCCAAACGTCGTGGCCTCCCTTTTTTAGTTAAAATTCTTACCTAATCATTTTGTAAGTTTTATATAATTACGATGTTTGTAATGTTGTAACTGTGTGATAATTTTGTAAAGAATTAAATAAAATGTGGTTATACTTGATATTTTGTGAAAAATTACGCGAGAATACCTCCGAAGAGAATGTATCTACTGTTCGAGTTGGAGCGGCTCCTTTTTGGCTGGATATTACATTGCTACTGCTATGAAAAAAATTGTCATTTGTTATTGTGAAAACAATGGCACCTCTGAATCAGGCCGAGTAGTTTGTTTGCAGTGAGAGAGTAAGGAAACAGATCATTACTGATGGATGACGTTTTACGATTTTCGTGAAGGTAGTAATCAGCAACAACTGCTCGAATTACTTCATATCTTTTGGCAATTAGACACCTTCACAAAAACTGTTTAGATGTGAGTTTCAGAATTAGGTCGTGGCTGTGCATCCATCAGCGATGAATTTCGTAGAGGTCGCACGGGTGTTGTTCCAAAAATCGTCTGTACTTAGCGCCACATTATTTGTAATAGCAAAAAGCTTATCGAACGGCTTCCTGGGGAAATGAAATTTTCATTTTCAGAATTTCATACAATGGAGCGAAATTAAAAATTTGATATTCTGTCATAATCTATTCAATAAGAGTATAATGTTATATTAAAACCTTAATACCTTAAGTCAACTGTTAAAGTTGGAAACTGTGCATGTCTTATGGCTGTGTAATTCACTGCGCGCAAATTACCCAGAATATATTCACCCAGTATTCTAGAATGAGAGAACTCAGCTGCTACCAACAGACTTTAAACAAAATTTCAAACCATTTCGAAACAATCCCACACTGTCAGGCCCCCAAAATAATGACAAGGAAAGGAAAAAAAGTTTATCTTTAACTTCATTTTTGGTGTTCATGCAGGAAAACTTCAGCGCCAGGTACGTTCTTTTAATTTATCACTTCTTTCAAACGATACATAGTTCATGAGATATAACGCCACTAACGTTGAGCTGTGTCAGAAAACGGAGCGCAAATAACTCACGGTGTATTTATTTTGACTTTTTCATTAGTCCACAAGTGAATAATCCGAAACTAATAAAATCAATAGAATTAGGGTTTTGTGTCCTCAACTAATAAGTCAAGTATTTAACACGTTAACGCATTTATAAAATAATTACGCGGGAATTATATTCTTTAATGAATTAGTGTTTGGAGTGGGTTATTGGTTGTAGGCGTTCGGCATATGACTGACGGTCAAACATTGGAGACTGCACTTTAAGCGATTTCATATATACATTTAGCCGTGAAAAGGTTTCTTTCCGTTGGATTCCGCTTAGCCGAAGCTCTAAAACAGGCTCGTGTGAACTGATATAAACAAATGCTCAAAAAAGTCGACCTTAGATTCGCGGAACCCTTGTATGACATCGTGTAAGTAGGAGAATATTGATTATATTCCTACAGGCCGCTATCGGCTCTTTGGGCGTAGTGGACTACGGTTTGTGATTCCCAAAATGAACCAAAGCCAACAATAATTGTTCAATCGCGAAGTTTTTTCTAGCAAAAACAGAAACTGTTCTTTGGTTACACTGGACATATCACGACCATTGCTTCAGAGGATAGAAGAAGAGGTATTGCTGAATACCCTATATAATTATTTACTTCCCACAACTAATCGGTTAAGTCGGGAAAAACAACCAAAAACGTTATATTGCTTATTGCATGAAAATACACGTCTTGCAGTTAATTATTGGATACAAAAAATTATCGAATTGATCTCACACTGGCCATATTGACGTGATCTGAAAATATGAAAAGATTTTCCACGCTCTCTCACTAGTAACTGGTTTTTATTGACTTACTTAAATCATTTAATGAAGCAACTTATTTCGAGGTAGAAACCTCACCTTCAGGCTACAGTGGAAATGCAAGAAATATTTTACAAAATTACACATACATTTCTTTACAGTTTTGCAAGTACTGTGGCTATCCTGCGAAGAAAGCGAAGGGTAGCCTAACAGGATCGTTTTCAAAGTAGCTGTTCACATAATTTTTTTCAAAAATAATCACTCACTTTCTTCATGTGTTCTGAGTATTGAATCACGTTACCCACTGTTTGCGAAGAACACTTAAAACTCGTCATTTCAGTCACTTCTGCTGTTCACTAGCAATACGTTGGCGGTCAAAACAACGGTTGTTTCGATGTAATTTTTGATGCGTTGATCCTGGTGTTATGTATGAGTTGGAATGTCTTCTGCATAACTTGAATCTTTGATTTTGGTCATAGAGTAAATATCTTTGGAATGAGCAATGCGTTCTGCGCATGTTGACAACACTAAACCAGGATTGTCACGTGTATTCGGGACTTCGCTGTGCGTGTGTGCTTTCCTCAGAGTTTCAAGTTTATAGTATCAAGAGTTTTTGTTGTTTTTTCACCGTTTGTTGATAGTGTAATAGCGATGGTGAATTACTGTTGTTGCTACGGATGCAAAGAAAAATATGTGAAAGAAGGGATAGTAACTTTTCATGGGTACTATGTTTAAAAATTTCGAGATGCATTATAATTAAGGCTTGATTCTGTAGACCTATTTGTCTACGTTTTCATGACTATATAATATATATTACGGCTCGTACAAAAGCTTACAAACAATCGCTTCCTCTCCTAAATTTGCTAGTGGAACAGGAAAGGGAATGGTGAGTTGTTTTAGCAAATACTACCCTCCATGCACTTGTCAGTGACTTGTCGATTATGTATTTAGATTTGAAAGACGGGAGACAGATAAATTCAGAAGAGTGGGAGTCTGTAATTGTCTTCGTACAGTATGTGTGTCCAAACCATTTTTTTAATATAAAGTTACAGTACGAGACCATGTTAAGTGTGTCTAGGACATGGAGAATGATTATGTGTGATTTATATTTTAGTTTCCCGAAGGATAAACAACGAGTAAATGGCTCCAGAAAATAAGGAAGAGTAATTTTGTCCCCACAAAATATTTCAAAGTATGTTCAAAATACTTTGAACAGGAATGTTTAGAAAGCGAAAAATTTGGACGTGTATTGCTGAAGGTAGACGCTATACCAACTATTTTTAATTTTCCACAGCACCTACTACCAATTTCTGCATTCAGCTTAAATACATTTTCTGCACAAATCAAATAAAAACACAATAGTGTAGCTAATCAAAGTACACATTCATCATATTTGATGTACTTTGCCTTCAATTTATTTTCTTCACCATTTGATTTAGAAGCGTAAAATATTAGTACACATGTCCCCAAACTCTTTCATTTGTGTCACTTTCCAATTCCCTTAATGGTGTTATATGGGTTGACTGTTACATGACCAACTGTATTTGCTTCACAGTACATTAATTATCCGATCGCCTTTCCACCCCTTCTTACTGAGTCTACTGTTTATTTAATAAACTGGCGGCAAGTACGTAGAATGCGTTGAATAAACACTTCAAAGTGTCACCAGTAAGAAAAAGTGTGCTTTAGGCCGCAAAAACGAGAAAATAAATACGCAGAAATAGCAGAAAAAAGGACGAATTAGCAGGGATATAATCGCCAATGTGAGGCAAATTCGGTGCTTTTCGGACACTTGCAAAAGTACTAGCGTACTGTTAAGTCGTTTTGCAAGACTATCACTGCAAAAATGTACGCTAGGCTCTGTAATACTATAAAGTGCCGTATCATACCGAAAACTACCAAAAATCGAGTGCATCTGAACTGTGACACCTATCGCAAAGAAGCAAAATGCAATATCACTTGCCCTTAAAAGTTACGTAGCTGGTTTATCCCCGGTATCAAATGGATACTGTTAAAATGTCTGCGCAACATACATAAATAATCCACGACACGTACGAAAATAATACGTCTGTACTAGGGATGTAGTGAAATTCTAAATATACAGGGCGTTATACAGACAAACACACGACGTCCCGAGGACACGTGACCAGGCCGGCAATGTATGTTGACAACACAAAATCTGTTCTGTGCATGTGAATGCTCACTCCAGAGATATTTACTCTATGATGTCGGTCGACGAGATATATTACAATGAAAGAAAACGTGAAAATTTGACCTTAACAATGAAAAAACGAAATACATTTTAAAGAACTGCAAAGATATTTGCTATTGGGACACAGATTCATATGTATTATTAATCGTTACGTATTTTCTATTTTAGCAGCACTGAACTGAAGATGGTGAAATACTGCTAGTTCTTGAAATCTTTAATTTCGATCAGGATCTCGTTTTTCCACTTTTCGCAGTAGATGAATATTTCCGTTTCCTCCAAGATTTTCATTTTCCAGCTCTTCTTTAAAGTGTACTGGGTGACCCAGAAGTCCGTTAACATTTGAAAATTAAGTACTTCACAGTATAATTTACGTAGAGCAGTAACAATTGATACACATGCTTGAAATGCGGAGAGTTTTATTGACACCAAACAAAAATGCACAAAATGATCAACAGATGGTGGTTCATAGGACAAAAAAGCAATAATTATCATAAAAATTGATTTTTCGCAAAGACTATGTTCTGTATAAGAAAAATGCGCAAAATGTCGGACGTCATACATCAACGATACCTGTAGTGGAAGGACAATGTGATGAACAGCATTGTAAAACATGTCAGTAAGTATGGTGAGAAATTGCCATCGGAGTTGTCTTTTAGCATTCTCAATGAGGTCGGACGATCGCTGTAGTCTTGCGATTTCAGGTAACACCACAACCATTAACCACACGCATTGAGGTCTGGGGTCCTGGAAGGTCAAATACACTGAAGCATCAAAGAAACTCGTATAGGTATGCAAATTCAATTACAGAGATATGTAAATCGGCAGAATACGGCGCTGCGGTATGCGACGACTATCTAAGACAACAAGTGTCTGGCGCAGTGTTAGATCGGTTACTGCTGGCAGGTTATCAAGATTTAATTGAGTTTGAACGTGGTGTAATAGTCGGCGCTCGAGCAATTGGATACAGTATCTCTGAGGTAGCGATGGAGTGGGGATTTCCCCATACGACCATTTCACGAGTGTACCGTGTATATCAGGAATGCGGTAAAACATCAAATCTCCGCATCGCTGCGGCTGGAAAAAGATGTTGCAAGAACAGGACCAACGACGATTGAAGAGAATCGTTCAGCGTGACAGAAGTGCAACCCTTCAACAACTTGCTACAGATTTCAATGCTGGGCCATCAAAAAGTGTCAGAATGCAAACCATTCAACGAAATATCATCGATATGGGCTTTTAGAGCAGAAGGCCCACTCGTGTACCCTTGATCACTGCACGACACAAAGGTTTATGCCTCGCCTGGGCCCGTGAACATCTACACTGGACTGTTGATGACTGGAAACATGTTACCTAGGTGGGCGAGTCTCGTTTCAAATTGTATCGAGTGGATGGATGTGTACAGGTACGGAAATAAGCTTATGACTCCATGGACCCTGCATTGAGCAAGTGACTGTTCAAGCTGGTGAAGAATATGTAATGGTGTGGGTCAATGTGCAAATTGAGTGATATGGGACCCCTGACACGCCGAGGCACACTTCTGACAGGTGCCACATACGTAAGCATCCAGTCTGATCACCTACTCCATACATGTCAATTGTGCAATACGGCAGACTTGAGGAATTGCAGCAGGACAATGCAACACCCCACATGCCCAGAATTCCTACACAGTGTTAAAACAATTACGCCGGCTGTCAGACTCACCAGACATGACCATTAATCAGCATATCTGGGATGCCTTCAAACGTGCTGTTCAGAAGAGATCTACACACCCTCGTCCTCTTAAGGGTTTTTGGACATCCCTGCTGAATTCATGCTGTCAGTTCCCTCCAGCACTGCTTCAGACATTAGTAGAACCCATGCCACGTCGTGTTGCAGCACTTCTGCGTGCTCCCCAAGGACGATGTTAGGCATGTGTACCAGTTTCTTTACTTCTTCAGTGTATGACGGACGTGGCGGCTCAGCATGCAGTCGTTTTCAAATGATGTGGGCAGATGTCCTTCACATATTTAGCAATATAGGGTGGAGCGCCATGCTGCATAAAAGGTGTTTATCAGCCAGGCTCATTTTATACACGATTCTGATGCGACGGCACTGACGCGTTTTCTGTCCAGCGCCATCTTTGGCCAGTTTTTGATTTCGTTTTAGGTTTCAATAAAACCTCATGTCATTTTAGGCATGTGGATCAATTGTTACCTATCTGTCAATGTTATTCCGTGAATTTGTGCATTTTAAAATGTTAAAGGACTTTTAATTCACCTTTAACAATACTTTAAGATCGTTATCTATTGCAACACTGTATCCTGTGTTTTCCCATTTCGACTATATGTTTCACAATCGCTGATTTGTTAGTCTTATCAAGTACAAAATAGTCAATATGACTTTTAAAAGGTGTTTTAAAATTTCTATGCATTAGGCAATCAGATTGGTTTTAAGTTGTTTCACATGTTTGATCACCGAATTATCTTCTTCTTCTTCTTCTCTTATATCGAATAAAATGTCCAGGACAGTGTTTTTCAACACTCCCAGAAGCTTTAGAATCCCTCCTAAGCCATCTGAGGGAACAACATCAGAATGAAGAAAGTTATTGTTATGAAAAAATATGTTTTGTAAGAAATTAAAAAATGGTCTTCGTGCAACATAAGTTATACCTGTTAATCCCTTTGCCCTGCTACAGAAAGTGGTTCCTACCTGCTTTGCGACAGGTGTCCATTGTCCTCGTTGAAAGAGGAGTTAGTGAGTTGGTACGGATGGTGACCGAGAATCTAGCTATGGAGTCAGAGAAGCTACTGGTTGTCTGTTAGCCGAAATCCAAGAGAGAATTTTACCCCTCTTTTGTCTTCAGCAAAGAAGTGCAGTGGAGTGGAAAACATTTCGAGGGTTTCTTGAATAAATATCTTCAAAATTTCTTGGGTATTCAGCCAGGTGGCGTCGTCCAAAAGGCGCGATATTTTGGCAACCGAACTTCTTGGTGTCTTCAGGCATTCCTGGATTCTGATCTCTGATGGATGTCGACTTTACACAACCACCTGCAGCCTCCATCTTGGCGCTTCCTTGCGGTCCGTGGCCAGTTATGGGGGAAGTGCAGCGCGGGGTGGTGGGGGGAAGCGTGACGCTTGTGATGGGGGAAGCATGGCGCCAGTTGGTGGGGGAAGCACGGTTCCAGGTGGTAGGAGAAGTGTGGCGCCAGTGGTGGGGGAAGCGCGGCACCCTGAGAGAGTTAATAGACCACGGTCGCACGTGTAACTCTGCCGCCATGGTGACAGTGGCTCTTCTTCTTCAGGTATCCTGACAGGGGCGCCCCACCACTGGGTACCTTGCTTCCCCCACCACTTGGGGCCGCGCTTCACCCATCACAGGGCGCGGACGGCACAGAAGCGCCAAGACGGCAGCTGCGGGAGGGGATAAAGATTATATAAAGCTGGCATCCATCAGAGATAAATTAGACACCAGGAACGCCTGAAGATGGCAAGGAGTCGGGTTGCCGAAATTCCGCGCCTATTGAATGACGCCACTCAGCTGTATATTGGAGAAATTTTTGAGATTTACATACGCTGGGAAAACCTTAGATCAAACATGTTCACCCATTCGAGTCTGTGCGTCTTAAGGTGTACTGTTATCAGCCTACATTACCTGGTAACACGCAACTTTCTTTCGTCCACCTTAACCGGAAATTTCCATAAAATATTATTGCTTCTTTATGCACTCGGAAGAAGTTCAGTTACCGAGAAAACACACACACACACACACACACACACGCACACACGCTCTCTCTCTCTCTCTCTCTCTCTCACACACACACACATACACACACACATACATACACACACACACACACACACACACACACACACACACTATTCGAAACACCTCATACTGCTACGTGCAGCAAGTGAATAACTTCGATATTTCTCTCCTCTTGACTTATTATTCAGAAAATAAAGAAAAAGAACGTTAAACACTTACCGAGAGGCTGAAGAATGTCAAGTTCTGCTCGTGTTCTCCTACAGATCCATCACATGACATACCATCTTTCAGACGTGTATTAGCCAGCACTGGGTAGATAAAGAAAAGCTCATCACTTGGTGGAGTACGAGAAATCGTACAAGAATTTGTGAACCACACGTTGCTGGCAGTGACGGAATGTACAGTTTCGGGTTATGTAAACTTTGAGCTGTGAACAGGGCGGGAGCGAGAGTCAAACAGAGGGCAACAGATAGAAAAAGAGAGAGAAAGTGAACGAAGAAAAAAAAAAAAGAAACTGAACGAGAGAAAAAGAGAAAGAAAGAGAGTGAGGTGAAGAAATAAAAAGAAAAAGAAAGGGACATTCACATAACTCCTATTCTTTCCACTAATTCAGTTGCTCTGACAAGTTTTGAACTTAACTATATCCATCTTATTTCGGTCTTCAATTCTACCTGTGTTAGCAAATTCAAAATTCACAAAAAAGTGTCTGCTATCTTTTTTCTCGAGAAAATAGAGTGTGTTTAATTACCCTTGGTGTAAATCAACAAATCACAAAATGATTACAACGTGCAATGCAAACTCAATCTGTTACGTCGATATGGATGCTGAGCTTGGTAGGAACTTGACCTCTCAAATTAGCTTCAGCAGAATTATTTACCGTCGTGACAGAATTTACATTACACGGTTTTTGTATTGAATAACTGAATGCCATGAACAAGTATTTCACTCAGTTTTTGTTTCACTTTATTTTAATCATAAGGAAGTTTGTGTTTCCTACTTCATTCGCTACAACTGTAATTGAAATATTTTCGTTGAGTTTCTGCTGTAGATAAAACTATCAAGTAAGTGAGGCTGCTCCTCAGTATTGCAAAATGACAGATTTTAAAAGCTACTGCAGTGATAAAAGCTTATATGTTACTTCCAAAATAGACATGCAAAAATAGGAGCTGACTAGATACATGTGGTAATGTTATCAGAATGCACAATGCTCGTATTTCTTCTTTCGTCTTCAAAATAACTAGCTTTTCCGTTCCTTGTCGCTCTGTGTCCTATAGAGAAAGTTGAACAGCGTGTATGACCCATTCAGCACCTGAAAGAACAGAACAAACTGCTAGTTCTACAATGAAATTACTATAAGACAAGTTAGTTCTGCAACAGCTCACTCAACGGTAAGGAGCGGAGAATAAAAGATGTGCAAAAGCTATACGCAACATCATTTCAACATATAGTCATCAAATGGTGTTCTGTGTCAAAGAGTAATAAAAGAGGCCAGCTCGTTAGTAGCCTAAAAAGCGAATAATCAAAAAGGAGCTTTTTTTTACACTGCAAACACTATGTAGCAGTAATTTGCAAAAGCCTCGTATGAGTATGTGTGGTGAGATCGTGCAACATAATGCAGGCATGTCCAGAAAGTAAGTGTAGTGTGTCTCTGACGGACGAAGGAATTTTGTCCGATGAAGTCTATAGTAGGCTACTACGTTTAAGAATAACGCATAGGCAGTAAAGCGCACGCTCGGTTGCCTCAGTGGGCTGGAAAATTGTTGTACTACCATGTTGAAATGGGTGTCTCTATTCCTACTCCTCCCATCTGTGAGCTGAGGAGCGTAATCCGGTTTCTTTTTGCAGCTCCAGATTTTCAACGGAATCGGAACTGATTATGGGGTGGTGGGATGAACCATACTGAAGTGTACAAGTGGCGTGGTGCACTAAAATTTGGCAGAACGAATGTTCGTGATGAAAAAATGAGTGCTCGTCCGTCAGGCATGACTGATGAGATGGTGAATGAGATCGAAGCAATGATTCGTGTCACCTTCAACTGACTTTGGACGAGACGGAAGTTAGTGTTTACAGAAATTCCAGATCTCTTCTGCATTAAGCATTACTGAAAGATTTGGTTTCCTAAAATTGTGTGCGAGATGGTAAGACCCGAACACTGTTTATAAAGTACTGAAAAAGTCAAAATATCGGTAACTGGTCTTTCGGTGGGACGAATGTTTGCCATATAAAAGGACTTCTTCGTAGCCACAAGCTTCCTACTGAACGAAACAGTGCTTATCATTTTCTCATTTCCAATGAATTCCAAACCGCCTGAAGTCACATTAACCTTAATTAAATTTAGCCCTACGTTCTATCACAAAGACCGTGCAACTGAAATTTCAATACCGGCCTTCAGATTAACTGCTCACAGAATGAACTTCACTAAATGCTTCTTAGCCTATTTCTTTTACAGGGTATATTAGGTTAATGACCACATAACGTGGAATGACGTGCCGGTATGCACGTCGGGGAAAAATTTAACGGTATAAATTGATTCCAAATTGACATTTATTCACAAGATGGAGCTTTGTCCTCAACTTCAGTAAACATTTAATGCGTGTAATATCCTGACACTATGGTCTTGTATGGGGAATACGGTTGTCATTATATTAATCATCATCATTAAGCGAGGATTAGTTTAACTAAGGAAACCAACATGGACGCTCACGTACTCACACAAGAAGACTCAAATATTCACAGACTAACCATATGGGAATCACCATTTCATAGTAAAGGTAGAGTTGTGAAAACTGGCGCGTGACACACGAAAGTTAATCGGGGGATCGTGACCAGATAAAGAAGAAAGTCGGTCCTAGTGGCATCTAGTTAAATGATAGCAAAGTTACCACTCACGAGAACACCATAATGCTTCTGATAAATGCCTCCAAAATTATAGAAAGTTCCTAACACAGATATCTGAACTTTCTCCGATCCAAAATCACTTTCAAAGCGCGCACGCAAGTGGTACGTCCTTCTCACCGGACCCCAACACAGTGGCTGACTAACTCTGCGTAAAATCCAACCTGCCTCGCCCCATGAACAGAGACAGAAAGAAAGGGGCAAACTGGCTAATTGACAAGACGAATTTTTCAGTGGCATCAGGTGTCTCCTCCAATCAGATGACAGCAGGTTCATTTGGTCAAAATGTTGCATCGGTCCAACATTTAAAATCTGAAAAAGCGCTTACCTGGCAAACCCAGCCATGAAGCTGTGCGTTAAGAAAGTCCAGGCAGACAGATGCGACTCTTCGACAAATTAAACTCAACAGCCGTTCCCACGCCCTGCTACAATGCTGAATTAAGAAAGTCCTCCTGAGTTTACCAATGTGTAGACGTTTGCAATCATGTACAGGAAGGTTGGTAAGGGTACATAGGGTGCAGAGTACCAAAAAATCCAATCCAATAATTATGTACGCTGAAGAAATGAATGAAAACTTGCACCAATATTGAATCCGAACACAGGTCTCCTACATAGTAGGCAAATATGATAAACAAAGTCACACTCTGGCACTACAGTTACTACACCTGCTCGGATTATCCTAATACATTTACATAATAATTCCAATCCCAAAGAAAGCAGGTGCTGACAGATGTGAAAATTACCGAACTATCAGTTTAATAAGTCACAGCTGCAAAATACTAACGCGAATTCTTTAAAGACGAATGGAAAAACTGGTAGATGCGGACCTCGGGGAGGATCAGTTTGGATTCCGTAGAAATGTTGGAACACGTGAGGCAATACTGACCTTACGACTTATCTTAGAAGAAAGATTAAGGAAAGGCAAACCTACGTTTCTAGCATTTGTAGACTTAGAGAAAGCTTTTGACAATGTTGACTGGAATACTCTCTTTCAAATTCTAAAGGTGGCAGGGGTAAAATACAGGGAGCGAAAGGCTATTTACAATTTGTACAGAAACCAGATGGCAGTCATAAGAGTCGAGGGGCATGAAAGGGAAGCAGTGGCTGGGAAAGGAGTGAGACAGGGTTGTAGCCTCTCCCCGATGTTATTCAATCTGTATATTGAGCAAGCAGTAAAGGAAACAAAAGAAAAATTTGGAGTAGGTATTAAAATTCATGGAGAAGAAGTAAAAACTTTGAGGATCGCCGATGACATTGTAATTCTGTCAGAGATGGCAAAGGACTTGGAAGAGCAGTTGAACGGAATAGACGGTGTTTTGAAAAGAGGATATAAGATGAACATCAACAAAAGCAAAACGAGGATAATGGAATGTAGTCAAATTAAATCGGGTGATGCTGAGGGAATTACATTAGGAAATGAGACACTTAAAGTAGTAAAGGAGTTTTGCTATTTAGGAACTAAAGTAACTGATGATGGTCGAAGTAGAGAGGATATAAAATGTAGACTGGCAATGGCAAGGAAAGCGTTTCTGAAGAAGAGAAATTTCTTAACATCGAATATAGATTTATGTATCAGGAAGTCGTTTCTGAAAGTATTTGTTTGGAGTGTAGCCATGTATGGAAGTGAAACATGGTCGATAACTAGTTTGGACAAGAAGAGAATAGAAGCTTTCGAAATGTGGTGCTACAGAAGAATACTGAAGATAAGGTGGATAGATCACGTAACTAATGAGGAGGTATTGAATAGGATTGGGGAGAAGAGAAGTTTGTGGCACAACTTGACCAGAAGAAGGGATCGGTTGGTAGGACATGTTTTGAGGCATCAAGGGATCACAAATTTAGCGTTGGAGGGCAGCGTGGAGGGTAAAAATCGTAGAGGGAGACCGAGAGATGAGTACACTAAGCAGATTCAGTAGGTACTGGGAGATGAAGAAGCTTGCACAGGATGGAGTAGCATGGAGAGCTGCATCAAACCAGTCTCAAGACTGAGGACAACAACAACAACATTTACTCCTCCGATACAAATTCAAATTCATGCCTCAGACCATTTCGCTCATCGCTAAGGAGCTATTCCAGTATTGGAGAGCCTTTGAAATATGGTTGAGAATTAAGAAGAGGAATAGTAATGGACTAAGGAGTGAACGGGAATTTGTGTCAGGGAGGGAGACGTACTAGGGTAATCCGTGTAGGTGTACTAGCTGCAGTGCCAATGTAGTGCAGTGTTTAGTGCATCTGCCCAGTTACCAGGAGATCTGGGTTCCAATCCTCAATATCTACAAATTTTTATTCATTGCTTCAGCCTACGCCATTAACGTAGATTCAGTATGTCTCAGAAGCAATGAAAAGAATCAGTCACTTCGGTTCCCAGCGTGATCTTCCTGCCCCCACCTCATTCCCCGAATGGTAAAAAGTATGATAAAACACAGGCAGAGAAAAGACACTCTATAGAACATAGTAAAACTACAAAATCATATGAAATGTGGATAGACTGCCACCTTCGAGTGGCTACCTGAACAGCTGACATATCAACATAACGTCAACGGAAATGCATATCCACAGGAATTCAAACTGGAAGGTGGACAGTTCCTTGACTTTAGTGTGACAGGGGACTAAACGTGGGTGACCCACTACATCACTGAGACAAGGAGATAACGTGGTGGCGACGTCCCCATTCATCCGCAACGAAAAAATTCAGACCGTTGTTTCCGCCCGAAACATCATGGTCTGTCTTTTGCGACATTAAAGGGATTCTCATCAGTGAATTATTGCTCCATAGTAAAATAAGTAATGCTGCGAAGTACAATGAAACCTTAAAAAATACGGAGCGTGATCCAGAACTAAAGAAGGGGGATATTACGGAAGGGAATGTGCTTGCGGCATGGCAACGCTTGTTCCCACACAATTACGCCACAAAGCAGCTATTAGATTTATTCGGATGAGGCATCATAAACCACTCCGCTCCCAGCTCTGATCTAGTACTTTCAGATTTTCATTTTTTCATCTCTCTGAATTTTGTTTACGGGTGGAAAAAGTTTTTCTATCGACTTTGACATCAGCAGTGCCATCAAACAATGGGCCAAAAAGGTGACAGGAGACTTCTCTGACTGCAGCATAAACAAGAACTGAGGCGTCTACGTCGAAAAAGAGTGTCTTATGTATGCTTGTGAATTTTCAAATTGTTCATTAATACAGACTGAATCAACTAAAACTTGCACCGCAAATATTGCGAGAATGAGAAGTGCTATTGATGTGTGGTTTTCACAGGCTGGCACTACTATAATAAACAGATTGTAATAACACTTAGAAACTGTTTTTTTTTGTACAAACATACTAAATGTAGGAATTACAATGTCAATGTTGTCTGTTGCAGGATTCCAGTGTGGGTCGTTACGAGATATTGTATTTTGGAAAGTTTCCACAACGTGCGTAGTTGCTAGGTACGATGTTATCTTTGCCGGCATTGCGTGTGAGTGTTTTATAAACGCATTGCCAGTTGTCAGGCAGTTAGCGTGTGGCAGTCCAAGCAATAGGTCGTGTGTGGACGATGGGATTTACCAACCCAGAAAAAGTCGACATGCTCATGTTGTACGATTATTGTAGGTACGCAGTTCGTTCTTGGACAATGTATGCGGGAGATTTTCCAATAGACGTTAACCATCTTGGCAGTTGCTCGAACAGTCCATGGGTATACTGCCGGTTCATAGTGTCCAACGGGCACAATATTTCGGCGATCAGACATGTCACCATCGTCAGGTGCGCTGACGAACTGAGCTCCTGAGGGCGGGCGGCCGATTTAAATCCTATCCCCCCACGGGTATACCGGCGGTATACCAGTGGACTGTTCGAGCAACAAATACGCAAGAAGAAACTGAAGAATCACATCTTGGCAGTTATTTATAAGCCTCTTCAACTGTGCCCTGGTCCCCGACAACCACCTATCTCGGGGTCCAGATGCACCACAAGTTGCTCTTCCACTGCCATGCGGAGTATGTCACCAACAAGGGGCAAAAGCTAACCAGGGATTTGTATCCGCTCTTTCGCAGTAGGGAACTTAACGTGCATACCAAGCTCCGCATTTACCGAACAGTAATTCTGCCTGCCCTGACGTATGGATCTGCTGCACGGGTCACGATTAGTGTCACCAGGATGCGGACATTGCAACGCCTGCAGAACAAGGGGCTCAGGTGGAGCCTGCACGCCCCGCCACTCACGAGAAGTGTCACTCTCCACGAGGAAGCGCATATCGCCCCCCTCAAGACGACCTTACGCAACAACGCGCGGCGGCTCTATGAGAAAGGGGATGCCTTGCGGGACACTGTCCATGGGTTACGCCACGTTGGGACCACACTTCCACGCCCCTGGCATCGACATCCGGTTCCCCTAACCATCCTACAGGAATCGGATTCCAACCATGGCTAACGATAGGTCCGGTACGCCCACCACGGACGCATCCTTTGGCAGGACTAGCCCCCATTCTACGTCCAATACTTTTCAATCATACCTGCCCACGTTAGGCTAAATTTTTCTGCCTGACTCATGTAGTACTGTCACCGTCAGAGGGTGGTACGGGACTACAAGTCCCACCGCCACACCTCCAAAGTGAATTGCAGAGACGCAGTCACTGCCCTGTGGATAAATTTACTGCCTCATCAACACATTTAGACCGCAATAGACCGGTGATGCTGTATTGTAACATATCACAAAAAAAAACACGCTCACATACAATTCCTATTTTAACAATTGTGTTTCAAACTACCGGAAGTTTAGTAATTTCAGTTGTATTTGAAACGTACATGTTTCGAGTTTTACGCGACGCACCCTGCATAATGCTTTTTGAATTGTAAACTATTGAACACTCTTTAACTTTTGGACATGCCTCGTGTGACGACCGTTAGTGTAATCGGAGAAGGCAGCTTACGGCAGCCGAATGCAGAGTAATGCTAGAAGTAGTGTGCGCCTCAGACCTGCACGAACGTGGGCTTGGACAGCACGCGCATCTTGCCCACGGTGATGCTGAGGGGCTGCGAGGCGCGCACCATCAGAATGGAGACCGTGCTGCGGAAGGAGGCGTCCGCGCCGGTCCATCCGCTGCTGTACACCGCCTCTGGCAGCTGCTCGCTCTGCACACACAGCACACAAAGTACGTTACTGCTAGCCGCGACGAACCAAATCAGACACACGCAGTGGTTACGGTTACTACAAGCCACGCCACAAGTTGGGAAACGGGGCCAAATTTCTAGTAGTTTACTGCCGAGTTGAGATTTTCACAAATTTTTATTTGTATCTTACAGAAACCAGCATTACGGCAATAAACTACCTTCAAAACACGCCGCTAACGCCAATCAAGTAATTTATAGCAATACAACAGTTTGAAAAAATTTAAAGAACATTAGTAAACAGGCTACTAAAGTAAATACAGAACTTTGTTAGTAAAGTACGGTGAGGTAGTGAAGCTACCAACACCGCCACTAAAAAAAGATTAAATAGGTCTTAGCAAACACATGATTAATGGCAATAAAAGGAATTTAAAAAATATTAAACAAAAGTGTCCTGGAATATCATTAGAACATAACAGATATGACGGACCCGTGTAAGGCGGCCAGAAATCACCCACTCAGGGATGCTCAGACTACACAGAATACTGACCAATTTAAATACGCCCGTAAACACAATTTCCACTCTCAGGCTGGTCACTGCACCGGCTTTTAGCCAGCGAAAACTTGTTATAAGATGGCTTAACTTACTGACACAATTAGAGCTAACCTCGTGCAAGGAAATATTCCACCACAAAGTCCTGAATAAGCGACCACATGACCAACCAACAAGAAGCATGAATTTGCTCATAACCCACGACAGAATAGCGAAACAATTAAACTGGTAAAACTACACCTCCAATTGGACAGTAACGAGAGGAGAAGGAAAGATCACTGTCTTCAATTACACCGATGCCAGGGACAGGAAACCCGGTCGCCGGAGGCCACAAGGCAGAAGAGACGCTGGTTACACAAAATTATTACTTAATGATTAAACCTTCCACGAACTTAACGTGCAATTATGCTCGAACAAGCAGTACACGACTCCGATGGAAAGGATCCACACAATTGACCGCTGGAGAGCCACACTGCCCTCATGTGTCCACCGCACTCTCTGCCTGCGCGCAACGCCCCTACTTCCGCGCCACCACACGAGGTTACCACCGGTCAAATATCTCATTTCCTCCATAGTAGTTTCCCGGAAGCAAAAACGCAGATATCGATAGCAGAGGGAAAAGACAACCAAGCAGCCACTTAATGACAAACAACCTATCAAACAAACATGTCAGGGGAAGAAAAGGAAAACCAATGCAATCTAAACACAAGGTGTAGCACGAGTCGATACACGGCTAAAAAATCATTTGTGAACACTTTCCACCGCGGCTCTGGTGGCGTTGTGGCCGCATTGTTGCCGACTCTCCAAAACGAAATATGCTGAGGTGGCAAAAGTCGTGGGGTATATGCACATATATACTGAAGAGCAAAAGAAGCTGGCATACCTGCCTAGATCCTGTAGGGCCCCCGAGCACGCTGAAGTGCCGCAACAAGCTGTGGTATGAACCCGACTAATGTCTTAAATAAAAACACCTCCTTTTGATTTCATTTTATTTTGTCGCAACCAGTTTCAACGCTTCATTGCGTCATCTTCAGGCTGTTTTGATGTCGTACAGGTTTATATGATCCCCATGAATAACTCATCAGTTGCCAGCATTACGGGATACGCAGATAATGTGTCAGCACTCCAACCAACTGGTAGAGACAAAATAAAATAAAATCATAAGGACGGCTGCAGGTGTTTTTATTTTTTGTCACGATAGCAAACGGCCGTCGTCGCAGAGACCTCCTGCTAAAAGGATTGACATACAAATGTCTGAGGTAAAGCTGGAGGAAACTAAAACTATTAATCCTGCAGGGCTGCCTGTAAATCTGTGAGAGTATGAGGGGTGGAGATCACTTTTGAACAGCATATTTCAAGGCATCCCAGATGTGCTCAGTAATGTTCACGTCTGGGGTGTTGGTGGCCAGGTGAAGTGTTTAAACTCAGAAGAGCTGGAGCTACTGTGATAAAATTCTGGATGTGTGGGGTGTCGCACTGTCTTGCTGGAATTGCCCAAGTCCGCCAGAGTGCACAATCGACATGAATGTTGTTGTTGTTTTTGGGGAAGGAGACCAGACAGCGAGGTCATCGGTCTCATCGGATTAGGGAGGGACGGGGAAGGAAGTCGGCCGTGCCCTTTGAAAGGAACCATCCCGACATTTTCCTGGAGCGATTTAGTGAAATCATGGAAAACCTAAATCAGGATGGCCGGACTCGACAAGAATGGATGTAGGTGATCAGACAAGATGCTTAACTGCGTGTCGCCTGTCAGAGTCGTACCTAGACGTATCAGGGGTCCCATATCACTCCAACTGCCCACACCTCACACTATTACAGAGATTCCATCAGCTTGAACAGTACCTTGCTGGCATTCAGGGTCCATGGATTAATGAGGTTGTCTCCATACCCGTACACGTCCATCCACTCGATACAGTTTGAAACGAGACTCGGCCGACCAGGCAGTATGTTTACAGTCATCAACAGTCCAATACTGGTGTTGATGGGCGCAGGCAAGGCGTAAAGCTTTGCGTCGTGCAGCCAGCAAGAGTACACGAGTGGGCCTTCGGCTCCGAAAGCCCATATCGATTATGGTACGTTGAATGGTTCGCAAGCTGAGGCTGTTGATGGCCCAGCATTGAAACCTGCAGCAATTTGCCGAAGGGCTGCACTTTTGTCATTTTGAACGATGCTCTTGAATCGTCGTTGGTCGCGTTCTTGCAGGATCTTTTTCCAGCCGCAGCGATGTCAGAAATGTGATGTTCTATCGGATTCACACTACACTCTTGAAATGGTCATACGGGAAAATTCCCACTTCATCGGTACCTCGAAGATGCTGTGTCCCATCGCGCGTGTGCCGACTGTACTACCACATTCAAACTTCTTAAATCTTGAAGAATGAGATTTTCACTCTGTAGCGGAGTGTGCGCTGATATGAAACTTCCTGGCAGATTAAAACTGTGTGCCCGACCGAGACTCGGGTCCCGAGTTCGAGTCTCGGTCGGGCACACAGTTTTAATCTGCCAGGAAGTTTCACTTAAATCTTGATAACGTTCCATTGTACCAGCAGTAACCAATCTAACAACTGCGCCAGACACTTGCTGTCTTATACAGATGTTGCCGATCGCAGCACGGTATTCTGCCTGGTTACATATCTCTGTACTTGCATGCACAAGCCTATACCAGTTTCTTTGGTGATTCAGTGTACAAATAGCGGTAGTGTCGCGCAAGGCATAAAAGGGCAGTATATTGGCGGAGCTGTCGTTTGTGCTCAGGTGATTCGTGTAAAAATGTTTCCGACGTCATTTTGGCTGCACGGCGCAAATTAACAGACTTGAGCGCGGAATGGTAATTGGTCCTAGACGCATGAGACACTCCATTTCCAAAATCGTTAGGGACTTCAGTATTCCGAGATCCACTGTGTCAAGAGTGTGCTGAGACCACCACATTTCAGGCATTATCTGTCACCACGGACAATACAATTTCCGACAGGCTTTGTTTGACGACCAAGAGCAGCGGTGTCTGCGTAGAGTTTTCAGTGTTAACAGACACGCAACACTGCTTGAAATAACCAATGAAATCAATGCGGGACGTGCGACGAACGTATCCGTTAGTGCCTTTGCTAACAGCTCGACATCACCTGCAGTGCGTTTCCTGGGCGTGTGACCATATCGTTGGACCCTAGACTGGAAAACCATGGCATGGTCAGATGACACCCGATTTCAATTGGTAAGAGTTGACAGCAGGGACGGAGTGTGGCGCAGACTCGACGGAGCCAGGTTCTCAGCAAGATATGTGAAAGTTGGTGCTGACTTCAGAATGCCGTGGGCTGTGTTTTCATGGAATGGACTGGATTCACTGGATGTTCGGTTACTTGGAGATCGTTTAAAGCCATTCATGGATGTTTTGTTCCGTAACAATGATGGAATTTGTATAGATGACACTGTGCCATGTCACCGGGCCACAATTGTTCACCACTGGTTTGAAGAATATTCAAGAAAATTCGAGCGAATGGGTAAGGTCACCCACATCGCTTAACATGAATCCCATCAAACATTAATGGGACATAATCCAGTGGTCAGTTCGTGCACAAAATCCTGCAGCGGCAACACTTGAGCAATTATGGACGACTGTAGAGACAGCATGGCTCAACATCTCTCCAGAGGACTTCCAATGACTTGTTGAATCCATACCACGTGGAGTTGCTACACTACGCCCAGCAAAAGGAGGTCCGACACGGTATCTCATAACTTTTGACTCCTCAGGAACAAAAAAGAAAAACGCTGAAATAAAACTAAGTAAAGCAAGTTGTATTATTGCGAGGTTTATTTTTGCATCAGTTATACTGGTAAGGTATTTAAGAGAGAGGGGGGAAGAGGGACATATATGAAAATGCAGTATGGTTATATTCTCACATACCTCCAACTCTATGAAGAACAATTCGATCAAATTTTATATACAGCCAAACACAGGCAATAGGGTA
Source organism: Schistocerca gregaria (assembly GCF_023897955.1). Classification (NCBI taxonomy): domain Eukaryota; kingdom Metazoa; phylum Arthropoda; class Insecta; order Orthoptera; family Acrididae; genus Schistocerca; species Schistocerca gregaria. The sequence continues at coordinate 88,487,641 of NC_064924.1, read as the reverse complement.
TCGTACAGCCACCCCTCCATAACAACCTCCTCAAGTTGTCCAGTGACATCTTGATAGGCAACCAATAACTGAAAATGTCTGTATATAAAGTAAGAAATTCACCCGTATACAGCAGTTAACCAGCCTGATGAGCGCCGCAGTAAATCGGTCGAAATATCGGCAGCTTACCTGTTTAGTAGTTACAATGGCGCGACCCAATACCGAAAATGATTTTATTTAAAATGACACCGGCCGTGGAAGCCTTCGAACTGACATTACGTAAAAAGTAATGAACACTGATATTATTTTGACGGTGATTTTTTAATTTGGAAACCGAGTTTTCGAAAAATAATTTGCTCAGGTATGTAGATTAATTTAAAATAAAACTTCAGGAATAAGTCTTATATAGGGTTTTGCTTCATATCTTAAACGCGTGCACAACGTTTAATTGTAATGGCTTTGATAGCTGGAGAGAAATTGTATAGACATTCAAAAATGTTAAGGTTCTGGAAAGCACTAAAGAATAAAAATTTAGAGACGTGTCTTGTGCGTTCCTTTATAGAAATGATTTTTGGGTGCTCTTTTGCTTCGGATACAGATACAACCATCTGAAATTTTGTTTCTATGGTGCACACAAAAAATATCAGACAATGTTTACAATGTCGATATTTTGACGTAATTTTTTTTCTTTTTTAAATAAACATCTTCATGTCAATTTCTCTCGCATAACTTTCTTTTTCTCATAATGAAAATATAAATAGTCTTTCTACTAGCCACTTACAGCCCACACAAATGAAGAAACTTACAGGACAAATTTCACAATATCTGCACTGTAATATCACATTACTTATTAGGCTTAGCAAACTACTGTAATGAATAGAAGTTCCCTGTTCCTCTCCTCTCCTGGAACATTGTGTATTGCAGCTGTGAAATGGATGACTTCTTATTCATCCCGGACAAATCAAAGTCTGATTTGCTTAGAATAGCTGCCTGCATTATTCTGAAGCTGCAATACTTGGCTGATGTCAGCAGTGCTATAATAGCGTTTCCAGTTAGGCTCTTACTGTTTATATTTCGTAGTTATGTTTTTGGTGTTGTGTGTGTGTGTGTGTGTGTGTGTGTGTGTGTGTGTGTGTGTGTGTGTGTGTGTGTGTGTGTGTGACACGGAGTACATACTAACGCAGCTTCTGTCTGCTTTGCTGTGATTTTTAATTCAGACTAGTAAACGCCAAAGACACTGGTATAGGCACGCGTATTCAGATACAGAGATATGTAAAGAGGCAGAAGACGGCGCTGCGGTCGGCAACGCCTCTATAAGACAAGTGCCTGGTGCAGTTGTTAGATCCGTTGCTGCTGCTACAATGGCAGGTTATAAAGATTTTAAATGAGTTTGAACGTGGTGTTATACTTAGCGCACGGACGATTGGACTGAGCATCTCTCAGGTAGCGATGAAGTGGGGATTTTCTCTTACGGGTATTTCACGAGTGTACCCTCAATATCAGAAATCCTGTTAAAACATCAAATGTCCGACATCGCTGCTGCCGGAAAAAACTCCTGCAAGAACGGGACCAACGACGACTGTATAGAATCGATCAACGTGACAGAAAGGTGTAACCTGACCGAAAATTGCTGCAGATTTCAATGATGGGCCATCAACAGCGTCAGCGTGCGAACCATTCAACGTAACATCATCGATATTGGCTTCCTGAGCAGAAGGCCCACTCGTGTACCCTCGCTGATTGCACCACACGAAGCTTTACGACTTACCCTGGCCCGTCAACGCCGATATTGGACTGTTGATGACTGGAAACATTTTGTCTGGTCGGATAAGTCTTGTTTCAAATTGTATCGAGCGGATGCACGTGTACGGTTACGGAGACAAACTCATGAATCTATGGACCCTGCATGGCAGCAGGGGACTGTTCAAGCAAGTGTATCACTATTTTTTTTTTAATCTTCAGTGTAGTAAGATACTGATCGGATTCGCAAACAAAGAGATCGAAATGAAGTAATGCCTGATAGGTATGCAACACACCTAACGTACCGATAACGCGGTTACTGTCTTATTGAGCCGGCCGGTGTGGCCGTGCGGTTCTAGGCGCTTCAGTCTGGAACTACGTGACCGCTACGGTCCCAGGTTCGAATCCTGCCTCGGGCGTGGATGTGTGTTATGTCTTTAGGTTGGTTAGGTTTAATTAGTTCTAAGTTCTAGGGGACTAATGACCTCAGATGTTAAGTCCCATAGTGCTCAGAGCCATTTGAACCATTTTTGTCTTATTGACTGCGGCTACTTGGAGAACTATCGTAGTTTACGATTACTTATGTCTACAGCAGCCTCCAGTAGTCTTAAAATTCTAGCTGCAGACAATCACTCTTCGTAGAATCTAATCGCGAGTGAAACAGGAAAGGTGGCTTGCTGATTATAGATGTAGACGTAAATGAACTGGGAGCCTGCTTTCTAGCGACACACTCTCGCGCAGTTGTTTCGCTAGGTAAGTCTCGTGTGGTGTAAACGCTCCTTCAGAAACGTAGAATGCATTTTCGCGACAAGACATGTCTACCCGCCTGCCTCTCTCTCTGTGCCCCTGATTACGAAGTGCGAGAAAAGAAACAAACAAATAACAACAAAGCAACACACCCACCTGGTCGATGATGGTGTGGCCGATGATGCAGTAGAGAGCGATCCCACTGAGGAAGACGGCCAGGCTGGAGGCCGTGGACACCACTACCGCCATCTCGTCGGTCTCCAGTAGCACCTGCGCAAGCAGGCGTCACTTTGTATTTTTGGAGTCAAGCGTGCTGAAAATGCATTTGGTCCATTTGGAGTCCTTCTTTCTTCTTCTATGGCTACAAGATTTTACAGTGGATTATTGTTTCGATTTTTCTATGTACATTCTAATTTTTTAGTTGTGATCCAGTATACACTGACGTAATACGAGTCATGGGATATCTCCTAGTATAGTCGGTTGTCCTATTGCCTTATATAGTACAGCAACTCGACGCGGCATAAACTCCACAAGACGTTGAACGTCCCCTGCAGAAATACTGAGCCATGCTGCCTCTTTAGTCGTTCGTAAGTGCGTGTTGCAGTTGCAGGAATTCGTGCACGAACTAACCTCTAGATTATGCCCAAGTCGCGAAGTATTGTAGCCCTGCGCGGTCATCCATACGAATTACACTCCTGGAAATTGAAATAAGAACACCGTGAATTCATTGTCCCAGGAAGGAGAAACTTTATTGACACATTCCTGTGGTCAGATACATCACATGATCACACTGACAGAACCACAGGCACATAGACACAGGCAACAGAGCATGCACAATGTCGGCACTAGTACAGTGTATATCCACCTTTCGCAGCAATGCAGGCTTCTATTCTCCCATGGAGACGATCGTAGAGATGCTGGATGTAGTCCTGTGGAACGGCTTGCCATGCCATTTCCACCTGGCGCCTCAGTTGGACCAGCGTTCGTGCTGGACGTGCAGACCGCATGAGACGACCCTTCATCCAGTCCCAAACATGCTCAATGGGGGACAGATCCGGAGATCTTGCTGGCCAGGGTAGTTGACTTACACCTTCTAGAGCACGTTGGGTGGCACGGGATACATACGGACGTGCATTGTCCTGTTGGAACAGCAAGTTCCCTTGCCGGTCTAGGAATGGTAGAAAGATGGGTTCGATGACAGTATGGATGTACCGTGCACTATTCAGTGTCCCCTCGACGATCACCAGAGGTGTACGGCCAGTGTAGGAGATCGTTCCCCACACCATGATGCCGGGTGTTGGCCCTGTGTGCCTCGGTCGTATGCAGTCCTGATTGTGGCGCTCACCTGCACGGCGCCAAACACGCATACGACCATCATTGGCACCAAGGCAGAAGCGACTCTCATCGCTGAAGACGACACGTCTCCATTCGTCCCTCCATTCACGCCTGTCGCGACACCACTGGAGGCGGGCTGCACGATGTTGGGGCGTGAGCGGAAGACGGCCTAACGGTGTGCGGGACCGTAGCCCAGCTTCATGGAGACGGTTACGAATGGTCCTCGCCGATACCCCAGGAGCAACAGTGTCCCTAATTTGCTGGGAAGTGGCGATACGGTCCCCTACGGCACTGCGTAGGATCCTACGGTCTTGGCGTGCATCCGTGCGTCGCTGCGGTCCGGTCCCAGGTCGACGGGCACGTGCACCTTCCGCCGACCACTGGCGACAACATCGATGTACTGTGGAGACCTCACGCCCCACGTGTTGAGCAATTCGGCGGTACGTCCACCCGGCCTCCCGCATGCCCACTGTACGCCCTCGCTCAAAGTGCGTCAACTGCACATACGGTTCACGTCCACGCTGTCGCGGCATGCTACCAATGTTAAAGACTGCGCTGGAGCTCCGTATGCCACGGCAAACTGGCTGACACTGACGGCGGCGGTGCACAAATGCTGCGCAGCTAGCGCCATTCGACGGCCAACACCGCGGTTCCTGGTGTGTCCGCTGTGCCGTGCGTGTGATCATTGCTTGTACAGCCCTCTCGCAGTGTCCGGAGCAAGTATGGTGGGTCTGACACACCGGTGTCAATGTGTTCTTTTTTCCATTTCCAGGAGTGTATATCGTTATTTGGGGACATGGCTGCGAATAATTCCAAGTAGTCAATCATGAACATTTCCAGTCAATGATCGGTTTAGTTGGACCAGAGGACCTAGTCCATGCCATATAAAGGCAGCCCGCACCATTACGGAGCCACCACCAGTATCCGCAGTGCCTTGTCGACAACTTGGATCCTTGGCTTCATTAGGTCTGAGCCACACCCTACCATCAGCTCTTACCAACTGAAACTGTGACTTATGTGACAAGGTCACAGTTTTCCAGTCGTCTAAGATATAACCGATATGGTCACGAGCCCAAGAGAGACTCTGCCGGCGACGTCGTCCTGTTAGCAGAGGTGCTCGTGTCGGTCGTCTGCTGCCATAGCCCATTAACCCCCGATTTCGCGGCACTGTCCTAGCGTATATGTTCGTGGTACGTCCCACTCTGATTTCTGAAGGTATTTCATGTGCTGTTGCTTGTCTGTTATCACTGACAACTCTACGCAAACGACGCTGCACTCGGTCGCTAAGTGAAGGCCACTGGCCACTGTGTTGTCCGTGGTGAGACCTAATTCCTGAAAATTGGTGTTCTCGACACACGCTTGAAACCGTGGATCTCGAAACACTGAGTTTCCTAACGATTTCCGAAATGGAATGTCCAATGCGTGTAGCTCCAACTACCATTCCACGCTGAAACTCTGTAAATTCCCGTCGTGCGGCCGAAAGCACGGCGGACACGTTTTCACGTGAATCACCTGAGTACACATAACAGCTCCGCCAATGCACTGCCTTTTTATACCCTGTGTACGCGATATTAGCGCCGTTCGTACACGTGCATATCACTAACCCGTGACTTTTGTCATGTCAGTTTTTTTGTGTGTTTTTAGGGCGCACAAATACAATGGTCATTAGCGCCCAGACTAAGTTAGGAATGCACCGCGAGGCACAAGGTTAAAACAGCAGCTAAAATGGACAATACTGTAAAAGACATAGACAGAGGATTAAAAAAACAGCATAATCAAATGACCTTAGGCAGGTTTGTCATGTTGATAAAACGAAGAATGCGAGCAGCTGCTCCTGGGTCATCCGCTAAAATGGCATCCAGATTACATGGCAGGCCAAGATCAACACGCAGGGTATTAAAATTCGGACATGACGTTAAAATGTGACGGACCGTCAACAATTGCCTACATGCGTAGAACGGCGCCGGTGCAGCTGTCAGCAGATGGCTGAACCGCCAGTGTCCAAGTCGTACCCGAGCCAAAACGACCCCCTCCCGCCGAGAGGAGCGTGAAGAGGACGTCCAAGCCACGGGAAGAGGTTTCAAGGCCCGAAGCTTGTTGTCCGTAAGTGAAGCCCAATCGGCATGTCACAGCGACAAAATGCGCTGACAAATGACCCTGCTACAATCTGATGAAGGGACACAACAAGAAGCTGTCCGAGTCTGGAGGACCGCAGCCTTGGCCGCGGCATCTGCAGCTTCGTTCCCAGGGATACCGACATGAGCAGGAACACACATAAAGCTAACCGGTGAACCGTCGTCCACCAGTTGCTGAAGAGAGCGTTGGATCCGGTGCACAAAAGGGTGAATCGGATAGGGATCAATGAGGCTCTGGATGGTGCTCAGGGAATCAGAGCAGATGACATAAGCAGAATGTCGGTGGCGGCAGATGTAAAGAACAGCCTGGTAGAGGGCAAATAGCTCAGCTGTGAAGACCGAACAATGTCCATGTAGCCGGTATTTGAAACTGTGTGCCCCGACAATAAAAGAACACCCGACCCCGTCACTGGTCTTAGAGCCATCTGTATAAATGAAGGTCATATTAATGAATTTCGAACGAAGTTCGACAAAACTGGAGTAGTATACCGAACCGGGGGTAACCTCCTTTGGGAGCGGGCTGAGGTCAAGGTGAACGCGAACCTGAGCCTGGAGCCAAGGTGGCGTGTGGCTCTCGCCCACTCTAAAGGTTGCAGGGAGTGAAAAATCAAGGTGCTGAAGAAGGCGACGAAAGCAAACTCCAAGGGTAGCACGGCAGAGACGTACAACCCGTATTCACGGTAGAGAGAGTCGTCAAAAAAGGAACGATACGACGGGTGGTCGGGCATTGACAGAAGCCGACAGGCATAACGACAAAGCAGCATATCGCGCCGGTAGGTCAGTGGCAATTCACCGGCTTCCGCATGAAGACTCTCGACGGGACTAGTATAAAACGCTCCGATCGCAAGACGTAAACCCCGATGTTGTTTGGAGTTGAGGTGGAGTAAGATGGACGGCCGTGCAGAGGAGTATACGAAGCTCCCATAATCCAGCCTGCAGCGGGCGATCGATCGATATAGGCGAAGTAGGACGGTTCGATCCGCTCCCCACCACATACCGCTGAGAACACGGAGGACATTTAAAGAACGGGTACAACGGGCAGCCAAATATAACACATATAAAGACGAGCTAAGTTTCCTGCCAAATGTAGGACCTAAAAATTTTGTTGTCTCCACGAATGGGAGAGCAACGGGACCGAGTCGTAAGGATCCGGTGGGAGAAACTCTTTGTAGCGCCAGAAGTTAATACAGACCGCCTTCTCGGCAGAAAAAAGGAAGCCATTGGCGTCACTCCAGGAGTAAAGACGGTCAAGAGAACGCTGAAGACAGCGCTCCAGGAAATATGTGCGCTGCAATAGATGGTAAAATCGTCCTCGAAAAGGGAGTCTGATACATCAGCTGGGAGGCAATCCATTATTGGATTGATCGCTATGGCGAAGAGAGCGACGCTCAAAACTGAGCCCTGTGGCACCCCATTCTCCTGGCGAAAGGTGTCTGACAGGACAGAACCCACACGTACCCTGAACTGTCGATCCATTAAAAAGGAACAAATAAAAAGAGGATGGCGACCGCGAATGCCCCATGTATGCATGGGGCGGAGAATGCCCGCCCTCCAACAGGTGTCGTAAGCCTTCTCCAAATCAAAGAACACAACGCGGTCGGGCGCTTCCGCAAGAAGTTATACATAATGAAGGTCGACCATGTAACCAGATGGTCAACAGCAGAGCGGCGCCTACAAAATCCACATTGTACATTGGTAAGTAGGCGTCGAGATTCGAGCAGCCAAACCAATCAAGAGTTAACCATTCGCTCCATTACCTTACACACAGCTGGTAAGCGAGATGGGTCGATAACTGGAAGGCGAGTGCTTGTCCTTCCCCGGCTTAGGAATCGGTACAACAATAGACTCGCGCCAGCATGTGGGAACATGACCCTGAATCCAGATTCAATTGTAAGTACGAAGAAGGAAACCTTTACCCGCAGGAGAAAGGTTCTTCAGCATCTGAATATGAATAGAATCAGGCCCTGGAGCGGAGGACCATGACCGGGCAAGTGCATTTTCGAGTTAAGGCATGTTGAATGGGGCATTGTAACTCTCACGATTCGGGGAGCGGAAGTTAGGTGGCCTAGCCTCCTCTGCCTGTTTTCGGGGCAGGAAGGCAGGGTGGTAATGAGCGGAGCTCGAAACCTCAGCGAAAAAGCGGCATAAGGCAATGGAGACATCCTGAGGAGCCACAAGGACGTCATTCGCGACCGTCAAGCCAGAAACTGGTGAGTGGACCTTAGTGCCAGATAGCCGACGCAGGCTACCCCAGACAACAGAAGAAGGAGTAAAACTGTTGAAGGTGCTTGTGAAAGCAGCCCAGCTGGCTTTCTTGCTTTCTTTAATAACACGACGACACTGCGCACGTAATCTTTTATAATTGATACAATTAAAGGTGCGTAAAGCACGTCGACGAGCACGTAAGGCGTCTCTACATGCTGCGGTCCACCAGGGGACCGGTACGCGACGTGGAGAAGAAGTAGTGTGAGGAATGGAATATTCAGCAGCAGTGAGAATGACTTCCATGAGGTGTGCGACCTGACTATCACAGCTTGCGAAGGTTCTATCCTGAAAGGTCGCCCTGTAAGAGAATAGCCCCAGTCTGCTTTGGAGATGTTCCAACTAGTTGAGCACAGAGAGGGGGTATGATGCAGGAAATGGATAACACACGGGAAGTGGTCGCACGAATATGTATCAGAAAGTGCATACCACTCAAACCGACGTGCAAGTTGGGTAGTACATATAGAGAGGTATAAATAGGAATAGGTGTGAGATGTGTCCGAAAGAAAAGTAGGGGCGCCAATATTGAGGCAGACAAGATTGAGGTGGTTGAAAAGGTCTGCTAACAGGGAGCTCCTCGGGCAGGACGCTGGAGATCCCCAAAGAGGATGGTGGGCATTGAAGTCTCCAGTTAACAAAAATGGTGCAGGTAGCTGAGCAATAATTTGCATCATGTCTGCCCTGGTAACGGCAGTCGACGATGGAGTGTAAACGGTGCAAATGCGAAGTGTAAAAGTGGGGAGAGTAATTCGGACGGCAACTGCCTGCAGGCCGGAGTGCAATGTGATGGGATCGTAGTAAACATCATACCGGACCAGCAACGTAACGCCTCCATGAGCTGGAATACCCGCCATAGGGGGTAGGTCAAAACGCACAGAGGTATAGTGTGGCAAGGCAATTTTATCGCATGGGCGTAGCTTAGTTTCCTGGATAGCGACGACGAGCGGACAGTGCAAGCGGAGCAGCAACTTTAAGTCCTCTCGGTTGGAACGAATGCTACGAATATTCCAGTGAATAAGTGCCATCGTGAGAAGAAAAAGAAAAAGGAGAAGCAAGAAGTGGTCACCTCGAAGGCCGTTGAGGGCCTGGCTTCGAGCGAGCACTGCCGCCGCTATCTGTAGGTAGAAAGCCATCGCCAATTGGTTCAAGAGGTTCATTGGCCATCTTGTTAAGATGACCGGGAGGGAGAACTTCCTCTGCCGGTGAACGGCGAGATGTTCGGCTACCAGCGGCGTGGCCAGGCGAAACGGATGACGGCCTGGGGCGGCAACCGCTGGGTGGCGCAGGAGAAGAAATGCGCCGTGGCGGAGAAGGAGAACTTTGCTTCCTATGAGCCTTCTTGGAAGGTCGTTTAGTGGAAGTACTGGTCGATGGCTGGGAGTTCGAGGTACGTAGGAAGTCTGCACGGGACGGTTCCTTCTTGAAGGCCCGTGCATCTGATTTCTGGGTCTTCGTCTTGGCAGAAGCTGATAAAGGTGCTTGTGTCTGAGGGGGGACGGGAGGAAGAGGAGACGTCGACCGGGCGATCTTAGCACTGGCCTAACGGACGACCGTACTGCTGAAGGTCAGATCGCATGTCTGCGTCGCCACCTCCCTGGTAGTCCGAGGAGAGGCGAGGACAGTACTGTATTTCCCCGCTGGGAGCAGCGTAGGCTTCCTACTAGCAAATAGCTTGCGAGCAGCCGAGGTGACACTTTCTCTTTGACCCGAATTTCCTGTATACGGCGTTTTTCCTTGTAGATGGGACAGTCACGGGAGGATGCTGGATGGTCACCTTGACAGTTCACACAACTAGGAGACGGAGGTGGACACTCACCCTCATGGGCATCCCTGCCACAAGTGACACATTTAGCCGCGTTAGGACAAGACTGGCGAGTGTGATTAAAACGCTGACACTGGTAGCAGCGCGTAGGTGTCGGGACATAGGGGCGAACAGAAATAACCTCGTAGCCCGCTTTAATGCGCGACGGCAGCTGAACACTATCAAAGGTCAAGAAATGTGTCCGGGTCGGTACAAGGTCAATGTTGACGTTTTTCACGACCCTATGAACAGCCGTCACGCCCTGCTCAGCGAGGAAAGACTGAATCTCCTCGTCAGTCAGTCCGTCAATATACCACACCACGCGACGAATTCAAAGTGCGGTGAGCCTCCACCCGGACGGGGAATGTGTACAGGAGTGTGGCCTGAAGCAGTTTTTGTACCTGAAAGGCGCTCTCAGTTTCTAGTAACAAGGTATCGTTACGCAACCTGGTACAACACTTGACCGATCTGTCTATGGAATCTACACCCTTCTGGATAACGAAAGGGTTGACAGATGAAAAATCCTTTCCGTCCTCAGATCGAGAATCTACGAGGAACTTTGGGGCAGGCGGTAGCACTTTTGTCACTGGTGGCCGGTCAAGTTTCCGTTTTTGGGCAGTAGTCGAGAGAAGAAGAGAAATCCATTGCGGATGAATCCCCCATGATTGCCAGCGTCTCCGATGGCGGGCTCCTTCCTTGTGGGGACCCTCTAATAGGGAACTCCCGCTTTAAGTGAATGTTTACACCTCAGGTCACATCTCCCGAGAAATGGACGGAGGGACCAATCGGCATGGTCGGAAGGTGTCAGCCCAGGCAATCAGCCCTCCCTGGGCCTGGCCTTTACAAGGGGTACGTGGGTGCCTTACTTGTCTACCCAGGGCGGGGAATTACGCGTTACCCCGTCACCGGCTATGTGTGCGAACGCGTGGGTGGGCCTTCCGGCACGCACAGGGAGGAAAGGAGAAGAGAAAAAAAAAGAAGGGGGAGAGGGAGAGAAAGGACAGACTGTCTCAAACGCCGAGGCGGAGACCAGAGGGTGGACAAGAAGGCAAGGACAAGAAGGCAAGGAGAAGAAGGCAAGGAGAAGAAGGCAAGGAGGAGAAGGCAAGGAGAAGAAGGCAAGGAGAAAAGTAAGGAAGACAGTGAAAGGGAGAAGGACAAGGAGAGGAACCAAACAAAGGAAGGAAGAAACCAGAATAAGTGAAAAACCAAAGTGACTACAAATATAAGTCGTGGAACCGTCCGTCTCCGGACGCAGGAGCAAACTACCCCCTTTTAGTCGGCTCTTGCGACAGGCAGGAATACCTCAGGACCCCTGACCCGAGGGGGGGGTCACGTCAGTGTATCGTATCAGAGGTGTACAAATTCTCCTTCCAGTCTGCCTGGCCCTCTTATCTCCTCCGCAACCAGTGAAGCAGCTTAACCTGCCGCAATCCGAAGCACAGTGTTTAAAGCACCCCAACGTGGGTTTCAGCAAGCCTGCCAAGCATCACAGGACTCATCTAGCCTGCTGCAAGTGACATCAGGTTGCGCTATCAATCCAATGTGAGTGCATAATAGCCAAATAGTTGTTTGCGTAGGTAGTTTCACTGCAACTCAGCTATCTTAAAAGCGGGAACAGCAAAATGAGCAAACCAAACTCAAAGAAGATTGAGCACAAATTAAGATTTGGGAAATATATGCCAGTTTCGAAGCAGAGTGCAAGTCCAGCATAGAAGAAGGTTCGTGTGTTTATGAGGCAGCTTTAAATAAATCGATAGGTGTCTCACAATGCCAACTGTGTAAAAAGTCACTAAACACTCAATCGGGAACGTCGAGTATTTTACGACCTGTTTTTAAATTTGACTAGTAGTTTCCTTACTCAAAATTTTTTTTTAAAGAGGACAAAGACTAAGTGGCTGGCAAGTGTGTGGTAATGTCTGCTAAGGACTTGAGGCAGTTTAGCAGTATATAGGATTTGTAAATTTAGGGCGAACATTGATTCAAACAGCAAAACAAATATGGCTCTGTGGCAAGTAAAAACTACATTCTGATGGTATGCAATGTAGTGCGAAAAAAATTTAGAACGAAATAAAAGCCTCTTCTTTCAGGCAAATACATTTTAAAATGAGATTTTCACTCTGCAGTGGAGTGTGCGCTGATATGAAACTTCCTAGCGGATTAAAACTGTGTGCTTTTCGCGGGAAAGTGCTCTACCTCTATCCATCTTTTATTTTTTTATTTTTTTTTATTTTTTTGATGGTCAGGGCGTGGTACACGCCGCACTAGCAGTGGGGTCTCTTCACGGCTCTGCCAGTGCGTCGAGGCCCAAACCCCTCCCACCCCTTTTTTCATGTCCTCTGTTGGGTCATAGCACTAAGTGTGCAGAAATCTTAACACAAAACTCCCATTCTCCGATGTAAGAAACCTCTTCTCTGAGTAGAATCTGAACACTGATAAAAACTTAACAATTCTTCTTGAATCACACAAATACTTTGAAAGTCGAACACGAGTAATACAGAAAAAAAAATCGTGTAACATAGAAGTTACGGAAGTAAGGTAATAGTAAATAATAATAAGAAACCAAGTGACTTTTAATTTTCTTCTCTTCGTTCTCGTTCAAGGTGTTGTAGTGGTTCCACATATTTAACCAACACCCATTCTTTCAAAAATGATCTTCAGCATGTTGCCGTAGTGCTTCTTGTGGTTTTGCATATTCACACTTCATGTAAACGCAGAATTCTGTCTAGTTGTCCGGCCCAAGTTTGTGGATGACATAACTAACATATTTTCCCAGTAACCAGCTAGTGGCGTTGGTTTTTAATTTCGAAACGTATGTCATGTCTGGTCTCAGGAGGAGCGATGGCGTTATATATTCCGTAGAGGATCTGGTGAGAAAGGCGATTTGTTACCTGATCCAATTCCAGTTATGCACATTGCACCACAGGTGAACCTGTGGATGAGTGTATCCACCAGATTGCATTTTCCACAGAGGTGTGTCTGGTTTAAACCGATCCCATATACCCCTTCGTTGGTGCTGATGACATTGTTAACTGTTTTGTACCATGCGGAAATAGCGTCTGTAGGTAGCCCGGCATAGTTGATGTTCCGCCATACAGCTTTCCAGTCACAATTTGGGAATTTCATTTCAATTTTGTTTCTGCCCTCATTTAACTTCCTTTCAAGTATGATGTCGCGCGCTGTGATACATGGATGTTGCTTCTGATTTCGTCACTAAGATAACTTACTTCGAGGAAAAAGTATCTCATATACTGCAGACGGGCATTAATCCTTCGCACATCAATCGGTGCTTGCAGGCTATGGGATGTCACAGCCTCAAAGAGCTTTGCGGTTATACGTTGTGGAAGTTCTCTGACTATATGGAAAATCCGTTTGAGGAACAGAGCAGACGCTTTATTGCGAATGTCCATCAAACCGAGGCCCCCGTTTCTGACTTCCAGTATAACGGTAGTCGCACCAACCCTGAATACACTCCTGGAAATTGAAATAAGAACACCGTGAATTCATTGTCCCAGGAAGGGGAAACTTTATTGACACATTCTTTTTTCCATTTCCAGGAGTGTATGTCTCCTCGCCATAAATAATTGGTAACAGTGGACGCGATCTCTTTCGCTACTAGTTTAGGGATTGGAAATACCTGCGCAGTGAAATACGCTTTAGACAAAACGCAGGAGTTGATGAATATGACTATTTGCACCAGGTACATAGTTCGATGGATGTTCTCCATTACAGTACCATGAACTTTCCTCCTAGTTTCCGTCCAGTTAAAAGCAGCCATCCTCATCGGACATGCCATTAAGGTTATTCCCAAAGTGTTATGTTTGTTGTCTTGTTTTGCCCATGCCAGTTGGAGGTGATCTAGGCCCCGTAGATTCAATATTTTACTTTTGTTTTCATTTGTTGTCGCTGCCGACGCTAGACAATACCTTTGGATTTATCTTTCCGGTGTAACTGTCTCCTCTTTATTCCTTATTACAACGCCTACGTCATCAGCATAAGCTCGTATGACAGTTTTCTCACCACTCAATGTCATACCTATTTATCTTGCGTGGACAGTGGGGAGGAAGGACTCTAAAAATACGGAAAATAAAAACATAGATGAGGGACTGCCCTGTGGAACCCCTCGCCTTATCTGTATGGGTTTAGAAGTTTGGCTATTGATTGCTACTTTCGCATTTATACCTGTTGCAATATTTCTTAGCATGTTGACAATCTGGGGGTGGAAAGCCATTCTTGATAGCGTCGCAAAGAGGTATCTATGACTAACACGGTCAAAAGCTTTGTTGAAATCTATAAAGATTAACGCACATTTTATACTCGTCACTGAGGTAATTGCAATGACGTCTCTGTATGCAGATAGACTTTCGAATATCGTTCTGGTCGGAGAACAAGATTGATGATGACTCAACATTTTGTTGGAAAAGGCAGAGAGCCTTTTGTTGATAATACGCGAAATCACGCGAAATTATTTTGTAATCAGAATTTAGTAGCGAAAGAGGCCGAAAATTGTTTAAGTTGATTTTGCCTTTACTCTTAGGAATCAGTTCTATTTTACTTTCCTTAAACTCGGCAGGGACCGTTTTTCCGTTCATTACCTCATTTGCTATGGAAGTGATCTTGTCCCCAATTATAGACCAGCAGCGGGCATAAAACTCCACAGGGAGGCCATCAAGTCCCGGAGATTTTTTGAGAGGTGAGTTACGCACTGCCTCATGCACTTCATCTTTAGTGATAAGTGACAGGATGCCAGCGTTGTCTGTTCCCGACAATTGTGGACCTAAAATAGTAAGAAAGTCCTCGAGAGCTGCATCTTCCACTGTGGTAGGGGCATATAAGGTTTCATAGTACCTGTGGACTTCGTCCAGTATTTCGTTCTGGCATGTGAGCCTCGTACCAGTATGTGTCTGGACTTCATCAATAAAAGTTTGACGTCTGTTTTTAGCATGCCGCACCAAGTGATACAGAGAAGCTGTTTCATCTGCTACGACTGATGTGGCTTTCGATTTAATTTTTAGTCCTTCCATCTGTTGCCGTTTAATGCTTAATAACTTGGCTTTTATTTTTTTGATATCATTCAGACGAATTACGTCATCATGGGCCTGTTGATATAAGTCTCTTAAAACTTTATAATAAAACTCCGTTGTATTCCTCAACTCCCTGTGCCTCGCTGCACTAAACTGCATGACGACTTTCCGTAGCCTTGGTTTGGCCCTCCTAGTCCACCAGTCAATGACTGTTGGGTGCTTGTCTACTGTGCGGAGGCTACTCTTATTTCCTGTTCCAGTTCTTTGTCAGTTAAAACAGAGATATTTAAATTCCATTGGCCTCTGAATCGACGGGTTGGCTGTACACTAAAAATTAAAGCAAGTTAAAAGTGTACTGTGATCGCTAAAATACACGGGAATAGTTTCAACGTTTAATAAATAATTTTGCAAATTTGGTGACACGTAAATTCTACCTAGTCTACTACGGGAGTGGCTGGTTATATACGTGAACCCGACTGACGTCGGGTGTTGAAGTTCCCATACATCCTTAAGGTGTGGTACAAGAATTCTTTTAGTGCTGCCAATTTCGAGGGTGACTATTTTATTAATGTTAATAGTAGTAAAGCTATAAGCTTGCATCACAGACATACCAGAAGAAGCTATTTGGGATGAGGATCGGTATGATTATAGCAACAACGTGCTTCTCTACAAGTCACGATCTTTACAAGCTGTGTGCCCGTTACATGTACTAACTTCCTAGAAAAATTTTCACTGCTTTTAAACGAAGTGCTTGGGAAGAAAAGTATCCTGAAATACTGACAATGCATTGCTATAAGTCACTGTGGCCCTTCTTTTTCTCCTCTTCAGTGTTGGCCCTGATGACTTCATATTTAATATTATTTTGCTTGATGTCTTCCTTCTCTGGTGTGGCTTTCGCTTGATGACGCGTGAAAGCAAGACCCGGTTTCGGTCGCTGCCGCCGGCGGTGGCAGTCTGGCGCAACGGCGGTGGCTTGCGAGTCGTCAATATTTGGTTCCGGCGTGGTGTCTGTTGTGTTGCCTTGTTGACGAGGCGGTGATGCTTGTTTACTTCCTCCTTCGCTTCGGAGTCAGCAGGTTGTTTACTTGGTACTTCCTCGTACTGTTCGCACTGTATGGGCTAAGCACTTGATGCGGTTATTGCAGCTGTGACCTCAGGCTCAGGGTCACATTTCCGTGAAAGGTCACTACCAGCTGCGTCACTATGTGTTCGTGGCGGTATAAGTCCTTGTGCGGAAGTGGGCCCTCATCTCGTGGTCGTGCGGTAGCGTTCTCGCTTCCCACGCCCGGGTTCAATTCCCGGCGGGGTCAGGGATTTTCTCTCCCTCGTGATGGCTGGGTGTTGTGTGTTGTCCTTAGGTTAGTTAGGTTTAAGTAGTTCTAAGTTTTTGCGGACTGATGACCATAGATGTTAAGTCCCATAGTGCTCAGAGCCATTTGAACCATTTTTTTGCGGAAGTGGGAGCCACGTCGACCTGCATTTCATCTTCTTTCTCCACTTCCAACAGATCTTCAGGAGTGGGCTTCGGTTTCCTGGCAACGGGTGTTTCACAGGAAGAGTCCTCATCAACATTTTTTCAGTGTCCTCTAGAGGACGCTTTTTAGTGGGAATCTCGCGGTTACTGGACGGAATTTCAGCAGTTAATGCAGGTTTTAAAGACGGAAAGTCATTAACATTAAGTGCAACATTTTCAGAGGTAGTAACAAGATCAGTCGCCGGCTCTGTTGTGTTACTGGCTGGCAACTAATCGTTGAGTGTTAATTTCCGGCGTTGCGTAAGGTTATTTGTTAGCACAAAAACACGTCGAGGGCAGTCCTGACGGAGGTGACCAGACTCGTTACATACATGACATGTAAGGGTTTGCCCAGAGTACATAACATGCGCCTTGTGCCCGTCAACAAAGATGTGGGAGGGCATGTTTCCCTTCACTTCCATCTCCACGGAGCGAATGCCGTTACAGCACTGCAGCTTGAAATGCGAAGCCCACCTTTCATTGACTATTTGCCTGACAACCCCATACTTTGAAAGGATATCTTTAATTTTCGAGTTTTCTACTTCTATGAGAACATTCAAAACACTAACATTCCTAATTAAAGATTCGGAATTCAGGAGTTTTACAGTACTTTTAGTACCATCACGGTGTATAAATTCCGTTTCATAACAAAAATTTTCCAGAAAGCGGTCTACACTCACGGAATCGTTACACTTTACAAAAATGCAGTATTTATCAGAGTCTGGCTGCATGGTATGAATAGATTCAGGATGAAGGCCAATTACCTCGGTAATCCAGTCGTGTATTTCAGGTGCAGAGGGCTGTACTCGACGGGTGTACTTGTCGAAGGGCAAAATCACGGTGTTTTTCTCACGGAGTTTTCGTGCGACTGCTACGGTCGCAGGTTCGAATCCTGCCTTGGGCATGGATGTGTGTGATGTCCTTAGGTTAGTTAGGTTTAAGTAGTTCTAAGTTCTAGGGGACTAATGACCACAGCAGTTGAGTCCCATAGTGCTCAGAGCCATTTGAACCTCACGGAGTTTGCCATGGTGTTCTGCAGCAAAGAAATCCCGGACAACGCCGAAATCCCAACGGCACTACGTAGAAAGGCGACACGAACGAAGACCAAATGCTCAATTGATAACGCTTAATTCACGTGCAAAACGCCAATAAACGATCACGAAACGCGAAAACACCGGCGTAAACACTGAAAGTTCACGGAGCAAACTTAAGGAGAGTGCGACCGCTGCGATAGCTAAAGCCCGACTGTAGCACGAAACAAGCCCTGTCCTCACAGCTTTACTTCTGCCAGTACTTCGTCTCCTACCTTCTTCGCTGCACAGTGAAAATCTCATTCTGGAAACATCCCCCAGGCTGCGGCTAAGCCATGTCTCCGCAGTATCCTTTCTTTCAGGAGTGCTAGTTCTGCAAGGTTCGCAGGAGAGCTTCTGTAAAGTTTGGAAGGTGGGAGACGAGGTACTGGCAGAATAGAGCTGCGAGAACGGGGCGTGAGTCGTGCTTGGGTGGCTCAGTTGGTAGAGCACTTGCCCGCGAAATGCAAAGGTCGCGAGTTCGAGTCACGGTTCGGCACGCAGTATTAATCTGCCAGGAGGTTTCAAGTACATTTTAGATTAATAGAATCTGAAAAACGAACTTCGTGTTTGCTGAAACGCATTTGGGGAATTTAGAATGAGCTATTTTGGTCGCTGGATTCATATTTAGCAGAAACATACTAAGATTACAGAAAATACACTTTTAAAACCGTAGCCGGCCGGAGTGTCCGAGCGGTTCCAGGCGCTACAGTCTGGAACCGCGCAACCGCTACGATCGTAGGTTCGAATCCTGCCTCGGGCATTGATGTGTATGATGTCCTTAGGTTAGTTAGGTTTAAGTAGTTCTAAGTTCTAGGGGATTGATGACCTCAGAAGTTTAGTCCCATAGTGCTCAGTGCCATTTTAAAACCGTACTTTAGTTGGCGTTGCAGTATAACAGAAATCTTGAGTTCTGAAGTGCAAAGGATCTCTACTTTCAGAGATGGTTCTGCTTACTACAGAAAACATGTATTAAAGGTGACCTGATAGTCGTTCGGACTAGTCGAAACGTGGTGAATTTGCAGAGAGAACCGTTGATATAGAAATAAATAAATAAACCCGAAATACGCAGAGAAGGAAAAACAAAGGAACAATAAAAGCTGTAATTCGGGTAAGAAAATGTCTGTAACCTACGAATAACACTACAGTGAAAGAAAATAAACTGCTACGTAGCGTATCACCGTGGGAAGATCCCTTTAACTTGCTTGGTTGGGCGTAGCTTGGGTTTTATTAGACTTAAGCAATCTACCCGTCCCGCTGGTAATGTTCCGCAGTTTGCTTTCCTGGCTAACAAGCACACATGGGCAGGTGAAAGCGGAATGTGAACACCTCTGTATTGTTCCTCTCTCACAAGTAGGTTTTGTAATTTTTTTAATTATATATGTTTGAGATTGTATCAGTTGTTGGGGACGTTGTGAAAGTTAAATTAATGTTGAAGAATCAAGTTTTTCAAGACCGCTAGCCATAATTTTTATTATAATGACAGATCTACGCTGACAGATCTACGATGTCGTCATCGGATCTGAAACTTCAAAAACAACCAACCCAAGTGAAGGTGTCTTAAAGATACACGATTTCAAAAAACAAAAAAAATTCAAATTTGTGCGAATTCCTAGGGACCAAACTACTGAGGTCATCGTTCCCTAAACTTACACACTACTTTAACTTATGCTAAGAACAACACATACACACACGCCCGAGGCAGGACTCGAACCTCCGGTGAGAGGGGCCACGCAATCCGTGACATGGCGCCTCAAACCACGCGGCCACTGCTCGCAGTTACGATTTCATATAACCACTGTGTACACTACTTCAATGTTAGAAAGTATATTGTAACTCTATGAGATGTGCACGCTTGTTACAACACTGAAAGTCACATAATGATGTTGTGTCAAATAAAACTTTGCGGGAACATCAGCATGTCACAAAGAAAATGACACATAATTGAAACATACAGCGCGTTGTACTGATGTCCCTGCATACACTAATCACTTAACACCACAATGGCGACTTCGCTAGTGTAATATTTTCACAGATAAGGGAGTACACAGTTCAAATAAATTATGGGTTTGCTGCCGGGTGACGTTGACGATCACCGCCGATATTTCGACAGCAGCACACCTTGCCATTCTCGACGAACAAATGCAATGAAGAAAAATGTGCAAGCAAATTTACTACCTCGGTTCACAGAGGAGAAACAAGGAAGGCACCACACATAGAACAAGTGTCAACCGAATATAACCAACATCAGAAATATCGATAGTTACTATTAATCAACAGGTGAGGTAGCTCTAATTCTGTCCCTCTGTTTTTTGTTGACAGACAGAGCCGGATTCCAAGCAGCATGTAAACAAAATCCACCATCTTTGTTAATAAGGTTGCATCATAGTCTGATTTCAACAGCTTCCTTAATAACACTATCCCAATAGCTGGACGTGCATGCCAGAATCTCCGCGTTGTTGTATTCCATAGGATGACCGGTGTCAAGGCAATGTTCTGCAATAGCGGATTTGCTCGGCTGTTGTAAGCGTGTGTAACGCTTATGTTCAATACACCCGTCTTCCACAGTCCTGATTGTCTGACCAGTATATGACATGCCACAACTGCAAGGAATACGATAGACACCAGCTTTACGCAAACCAAGATCATCTTTTACGGACGCCAACAGGGCCTTAATCTTAGAAGGTGGTCGAAAAACACATTTCACATCATATTTCCTTGTTTCTCCTCTGTGAACCAAGAGATTAAATTTGCTTGCACATTTCTTCTTCCTTGCATTTGTGCCTTGAGAATGGCAGGGTGTGCTCCTGTCGAAATACCGGCAGTGTTCGACGACGTTACCCGGCAGCAAACCCGTAAGTTATTTGAACATTCGATTCGTAGGGAAAAGTTAAGGTCTCAAGAGTACAGAATTGTTTACATAGTGGTGTCCGATAATCGATTAATTTGTCACCCTGCAATTAAGTCTTCTCTCCAATCTCAATAAAATTATTTTCAATATAATTTCCGTAACATTTTAAACTGCAGCTTTAAAATATCTGTGTTGTGAAAATATACAGTGCCACTTTTTAAGAAGTAAAGTTTACAATGTTCTCACGAGAAACCCGGGAACTTTACCACGTGCTCCACAGTATCTTTTGAATAACCCACTATACGATAAAACTGACAGGTTACCCCATAATTCTATAATAAACACACTGTACGTAGACCACGAGCACCGCATCACTGGCGCATAAAAATTAGTGTAGTTCATTTTATATGGTGCGGAGAACACTATTATGTGAACCTGATAGTATTTCATCAGCTGTATTTGTCTTGCATACAGTTACCTTGATGACCTACCTGTCAGGACTTTTGATATGAGTTTGTATTGATGAGTAATCTGAGCTACTTTTATTGTACACCTTTTTTTTAGAAAGTGACAGTTCATTATAACTTTCCATATAATGGATGACAACGTGTATTTCATTGTAAATTTTACTTTTTAAAACTGACACTGTGTATTTCCAAAAGACAATGTTCTTTTATGTTGTGGTTTAAAACATTATATAAATCGTGATGAAGACAATTTTATTGAGATTGAAGAGGAGGATTAATTGCAGCGTGACACATATATCGAAATCTATCAATTATCGGGAATCACTATGTAAACAATTGCTCTGCAAACATTGTATTATCTGTATTGCCACTGTGGTGTCAGGCGATAAGTGTATGCTGGGACATCAGTACAACATGTTATATGTTTAAATTGTGTGTTATTTTATTTGTGACTAGCTAATGTCCCCTGGAACGTTTTATTTGACATAAAACTACTATGTGTCTTTTAGTATTGCAGCAAGCATATACATGTAATAACGTTACAAAATACGCTGTAGCATTGAAGTAGTGTACACGGTAGTTATATGGTATCATATAAGTTTAAGCCGCCTTCACTTAGGATGTCTGTGTCTGTAACTTCCAGATCCGACGATGACACCGTTGATGCGTCAGAACCGGTCATAGTAATAAAAAGAATTGCTTCCCATATTGACAAACTTGGCTCTTCAACAATAATACATTTTTTTATGTTTATGTTACGCGAATTTCAGATCTCAAATACGAGTAAGCCAGAACACTTCGACGCAAGCCTAAGACATTCTAGACAAAATTGACTATGAAGTTTTCCGAGCATCTTCAACACCCGAATGTAAGGTCGAGTTTTTTGTGCCAGGCAATATGGGTTCATGACAGAATGATCGCATACCGTACGGGGGTGCTGGCTTCGATCCCCATCGAATGCGAACTGTTAAACAGAGATGCATGTTCTACTAGCGTTTTCGTGAAGCATAAGATACATGAGGATGGAAAAGAATCAGTACAGCTCGAAAGTGTAACCGCTTGTTCGGGTCCCACTTTGAACGTTATTTTCATCGTTTTTTTCTCTTTCAGTTCAAATACTTGCGTTATTTATACATAAAAATCATCAAAAATATACTGCTTAACACATACCTGGATGGTAATTATAACAAAATACATTTTTTCATCCATAAGTGTTTTACGCTTCACAGAAATTCTTGTGGAACTTGCACATTTACGTAAAACTTTCCCATAGCTGCAAAAGGAAGTCGGGACATCCACGTGAGGGCCCAGCATTGTACTACACATCCACGTATCCCACCAGAAAGATGACCTTTGTTTAGGATATTAAAGTCGCTTGGAAAACTTCGACGCCAATTTTGCGAGAGCTTTGGAAAGCTGCGTTGAGATATAAATATAAAAAAAATTACAAAAGTGGGAGTTCCGTGTGGTTTCCTTGCCAGTAGGATATAACAGATATATAGACACTGGTTTTGTGGCAGAATTATGGTGATAAGTTGTGGTATTTATGGGAAAGTGTTTTCCGTTGTAAATGATTTGTGTGATTTTTTAAAGTTACATGGTTCGTAAAAGGTAAACAGTCTGTTTCTACACCATTCTCCTTACACGCAAGCCTCCAGATGCCAGACACTCAGAGTGGTACCAAACGTTCTGTATTTACAGAGTATCCACCAACAGACCAATAAAGTTTGTGCTATGCGTTGTCGTCCAGCAGAACGTGCGTAAACGGTAAGCAATATGTACCACACGACCTACGTAGCACAGGAATAGCATAACTGTCAGCACCTGTCGTATGGAGGTCCCGTGAGGAAGTAGGTAGAGAGTTGTTAGTTTCTCGTAGTTCCTGGGTTCGAGCCCTGGTTATGCCATTTTTTTGTCTTGCAATACGTGTGAAACTGTTTTGTGGGACATGTTCCTGACATGTAAAAGGACTGTTTGGGGTTTATAGACGCACAGCATTACCGCCATCTACCAATCAGTTATTATTATTATTATTGCTATTAATACTTTCGCATGTGTGATGCAATTATTTATTATTCTTTTGGTCCTATTGTTTGTTTTTATTCTGTGAAACTACAAATGTACTCCTTAGGTTTGCTACTTTAAAATAAACGAAACGAACGCGGACTGCCGACGGAACGTTGCTATAAAGTCCACATAGTCCTCTTGCAAGTCAGGAAAATCTTGTCCCAAATGACAGATTCACACGTATTACAATACAAAAACTGACAAGACCAGAACTCGAACCCGGGGCCTTTAGTACGACCAACTAACGCTCTATTAACGTCCGGACGGGCGCTCTACACGACAGACGCTCACAGTTTTATTTTTCTGCGCTCCGTAGTTCACGTGTTATCTATTACTTGCAGTTCACATACGTTCTCCTGGATGACAGCACGTAGCACAAAGTCCCTAATAGATTTTCATGATCTTTCATTTCCGCCAGTATCGTAAGTACCATATCACGATGTGGTCACTGGAGTCACAGGCTTTATTGAAAACCTATAAAGGCATTTATTATCTTTTTTCAACGTACAAAGTCTTATTAACATTTCCAGAGTCAGTATTTGTCCTATTATCGACGTGCCTTTTTGGGATTCCGCTTGACATGAACGACTTGTCGTTTTCAGATGGGTGTATTATTTTATGTAAAAGGGTCGATTTGTAACTGAGACAACAGGAGCTCTCACGGAAGCGGTTGAAATTCCATGTCTAGATATAATATGTGATCAAAAGTATGTGGACACCTGGCTGAAAGTGACTTACAAGTTCGTGGTGCCCTCCATCGATAATGCTGGAATTCAGTATGGTGTTGTCCCATCCTTAGCTTTGATGACAGCTTCCACTTTCGCAGGCATACATACAGTCAGGTGACGGAAGGTTTCATGGGGAATGGCAGCCCATTCTTCACGGAGTGCTGCACTGAGGAGAGGTATCGATGTCAGTCGGTGGGGCCTGGCACGAAGTCGACGTTCCAGAACATCCCAAAGGTGTTCTATAGGATTCAGGTCCGGACTGTGTGCAGTCCAGTACATTGCAGGGATGTTATTGTCGTGTAACCACTCCGTCACAGGCCGTGCATTATAAACAGGTGCTCGATCGTGTTGAAAGATGCAACCGCCTCAACAGTGGGAAGCAAGATGGTGTGTAAAACATCAATGTTGGCCTGTGCTGTGATAGTGCCACACGAAGCAACAAGGGGTGCAAGCCCCCTCCAGGAAAAACACGACCACACCATAACACCACCACCTCCGAATTTTACTATTGGCACTACACACACTGGCAGATGTCGTTCACCGGGCGTTCGCCATATCCACACCCTGCCATCGGATAGCCACATTGTGTACCGGTACCGTGATTCGTCACTCCACGCAATGTTTTTACAATGTTCAGTTGTCCAATATTTATGCCCCTTACACCAAGCGAGGCGTTGTTTCGCATTTACCGGCGTGATCTGTGGCTTATGAGCAGCCGCTCGACCATGAAATACAAGTTTTCTAGATTTCTCACCTCTCGCCTAACTGCCTAAGTACTTGCTGTGGATCCTGATGCAGTTTCTGTGTGATGTTCTGGATAGATGTCTGCGTATTAGACATTACGACCCTCTTCAACTGTCGGCGGTCTCTGCCAGTCAATAGACGAGGTCGTCATGTACGCATTTGTGCTGTACGTGTCCCTTCACATTTCCTCATCACTATCACATCCGAAACAGTGTACCTAGGGATGTTTAGGAGTGTGGAAATCTCGGGTACAGACGTACGTCACAAGTGACATCCAGTCACCTGTACACGTTCGACTTCCGTGAGTTCCACGGAGCGCCCGATTCTGCCCTCTCACGATGCATAATGACTACTGAGGTTGCTGATATGAAGTGCTTGGCAGTAGGTGGCAGCACAATGCACCTAATATGAAAAACGTATGTTTTTGGGGTGTCCGAATACTTTTGATAACGTAGACTAGAAACGACGGTCAAGTCTTTCAAACGCCGCCAATAGGTGGTGATGACTCTGCCGTTGCTCTTCTAAACGCAGTTTCAAGATGGGGACGTTGCCACATGCATGGTCAGCAATTGAAGTGCGATGCCTTAGAATTTTTTGCGTTTAGAGAAAACATCCCTCACCTGCAATTCATAGACATATTTTTGATGTTTTCGGATCGAGTATAATGCCATGAAAACATGTATGTTTCCAGTGTCGGAAATTTGATAAAGGCAAACAGTTATGGGAGAGGAGCGGCTGTCAGAGTGGTCAAGAACCTCCACCTCACACGACAACGTGTTCCCTGTTGAAGGGTTTCTTTCAAGACGATCGTCAGATTTACATGTGGCAAACAGACATACTGCACACGAACTCAAAATCTCCATTATCAGTTTAATGCATATTGTGCAAAACGCATTGGACTACCGTAAGATGTGTCCCCAGTGAGTTCCACTGAAACCGTCGGATGGTTATGAAGCCGAGCAGTTGGAGCTGCCTCTGCAGCACTTATGGTTAGGCCGCATGATAGCGCACCCCTGACAACTCACGCACGTGGAGCACATCATGTGGAGGGGACAACCGAGCGCCAGTTCGAGCTCAGGAATTCGTAAACGTTACCATGGAGATGGTTCTCCGTTGCCACCCCGAAAACTCAAGATCGTGCCTGGTCGCGGATAGTGAGTTACCAGTTCAGTTCATGTTAACAGAGAGGTATACAGTGCTGTATTGTCAATTTCAGACTTATGTGATATGGCCTCTTTCACAATCCGCAGGAAATGCGGCAGGGACGCTACCTTATGGAGCAAGTGTCATGATTTCTTCTATAACGCACGGCGATATTTTGAGGAAGATAGCGATATCGGCTGTCGAAACTTGTCGGAAGACTTCGGTGAAGAAAATAATGAGGGTGAAGTGTGCTGGAGAGCTACAGGAACTACCTGTTGCTCTGTGCACTCTAGGAAAAACGAGAGTTAGTGCTGACACAAAAGACAGAAATCGGTAATTCTCTAGAGGACGCTATTGGCATTATACATATCATGGCTATTAAGCGCAGGTAGAATATACCACTCAGAAGAAGCTGCTTGTTTCACTAAGAGATAGTGAGAAAAACCAGCGTTTGAGCAAATAATAAAGAAGATAGTGTTTCGATGGAAAACATTTTCTGGTAGAAGACTCCTGCTTAGACGGAAGGATATCGTTGCCTGGAGATTCTATTTCTTTGAGGGAAGTATCTAAGTGCAAACCTCACGACACTAGTTTGTTGGGTAAAACGGGGTGAACGCTGATCATTCCAGACCATCTGAGAGGAGTGATAACACTACAGAAGAAACACTGGAAGCTTCAGTTGGGAAAGGCAATTGGTTAATTCTTTTAAGTGCTGGTACAATCTGTGTGTTTGTTCCAAATGCTTTGTTGTTTTTACATCATCAAAGAAATAACTGGGGCCGGCCAGAGTGGCCGTGCGCATCTAGGCGCTTCAGTCTGGAACCGCGTGACCCCTACGGTCGCAGGTTCGATCCTGCCTCGGGCATGGATGTGTGTGATATCTTTAGGTTAGTTAGGTTTAATTAGTTCTAAGTTCTAGGCGACTGATGACCTCAGAAGTTAAGTCGCATAGTGCTCAGAGCCATTTTTGAACTGACAGTTAACGCTTCGCTTGCGAGCGATTTGAGGGCAACGACATACACACTATTCCACCCAAATAGCGTGTACATTGCCAATTAACTTCTAGGGCTTCACAAAAGACGTAGGAAATATATATGATTGGTGTTTAACAGGAGAGAGAGATTTAGAATAGATTCTCAGGTTCACAGCTTGCGCCAAGCCGCCACTGCCGCCAAAGCAAGGTAAACAAAAGCGTGCTCGCACTGCACCAGCAAGTGATATTGAACTGACACTCAGAACTGCGGTCGCCTCCGTCCCTCCTATTTTTTTAATTTTTTTTTGTACTTTCAACCATGACCTGTAGTTAAACATATTCACGATTGTCGGGCCTAACTGAAGCAGGAACGCGAATTCTCCGACCTAACGAAAATGATTGATCAGCCACTGTAAAGTTATGAATTGTTTCAACTGTGTACTTCTTTTTTTATTGCTCTTTACCGACTCCAATTCAATGTTGGGTATATTTATTGTGGATTTTAGCGTAATTGATATCTCTGGCCACAACTGTATTTAAATTTTTTGTATTTTTATTGTTTTCCAGACATGGAGATCAACCATCTTACCGTTAAAGAACCTTATAATAGTTAGGAATTTCGCTTCATAGTTGTGAAAACGCAGTATTAATATTTTACCATGGTGTACATAATTTTGGGAACATTGCTAGATCATTAAGTCATACTTAGTGTTGACAGATGTGAAAATTACCGTACCGTCAGTTTAATAAGTCACAGCTCCAAAATACTAACGCGAATTCTTTACTGACGAATGGAAAAACTGGTAGAAGCCGACCTCGGGGAAGATCAGTTTGGATTCCATAGAAATGTTGGAACACGTGAGGCAATACTGACCCTACGACTTATCTTAGAAGAAAGATTAAGGAAAGGCAAACCTACGTGTCTAGCATTTGTAGACTTAGAGAAAGCTTTAGACAATGTTGACTGGAATACTCTCTTTCAAATTCTGAAGGTGGCAGAGGTACAATACAGGGAGCGACAGGCTATTTACAGTTTGTGCAGAAACCAGATGGCAGTTATAAGAGTCGAGGGGCATGAAAGGGAAGCAGTGGTTGGGAAGGGAGTGAGACAGGGTTGTAGCCTCTCCCCGATGCCGTTCAATCTGTATATTGAGCAAGAAGTAAAAGAAACAAAGGAAAAGTTCGGAGTAGGTATTAAAATCCATGGAGAAGAAATGAAAACTTTGAGGTTCGCCGATGACATTGTAATTCTGTCAGAGACAGCAAAGGACTTGGAACAGCAGTTGAACGGAATGGACAGTGTCTTGAAAGGAGGGTATAAGATGAACATCAACAAAAGCAAAACGAGGATAATGGAATGTAGTCGAATTAAGTCAGGTGATGCTTGAAACATTATGTGATTGCCTTATCATTTTAAAGCATTCACTAATCGAGCAGTCGCTCAACAGCTACAGTTATCAAATAATTTTGTGAGAATGTAAAAGATGAACAACCTGTGACGTAACGTGTTTATTGTCGAAGCGAAGTCAGAGATGCACTGAGTAAATGACTTTGCAAACCGGACAGAAGAAGAACACTTTTACACATTCTTTTCATGTACGAGATATTCTCGATGAACAGTTACTCAGTTACTCACTTTCTGTAGTCTCTTGTAACTTGTGTCGGACGCGCATGTCTTGCCGCCGTATTATTATTGTTAAAAATAATATTATTTTAGTATAAAGGAAAAGTGCAATACTAAAAGTGCAATACTGAATATCAGTACATTTATTGTGCGACGTGTATGTGAAAACGTCAAAGGAACTATTTTCATTACGAGAAGTGCCAGTCAAAACGGCATCCATGTTAAATCCTTCATTGCAGTGAAGTTCGTCTATTAATTGCCATAAATTCAGAGTTAAATGGAACTGGTGTATGGACTATTTATTTATTATAGAATCTATGTCTCACTCTTTCATGAAGTTATTTAATTTTCTTTATGTTTCAGCCAAATAGAGAGTTCACAGTCACGAATTCTTTCGTCAAGATCGGACGGAAGTTGCATGCGGTGAAATATTTTCTCCGCGCCATATTCTACTGGTAAATGCATGATAAACTACGGTCCCTTAGGGAATTCATGTTGAGCTACCCAAAAGTAATTATATTTTGAATAGGCATTTACTCTCCTCTGCAATGCAACTTCCGACTGCTCAGACGATCCAACAAGAGACAGCCGCACACGGTCGGCGTTCGCAAATATATTTCCACCGCTGATGATAGCTGTGTGTTACAGCACAAAAGTAAACATATTGTTATAATTAGCGACTATCAACGGGGACATTTATAACATATATTTATGTATACACATTACGTAAACATATCGTTATACGCTGAGGGAATTAGATTAGGAAATGAGACACTGAAAGTAATAAATGAGTTTTGCTATTTGGGGTGCAAAGTAACTGATGATGGACGAAGTAGAGAGGATATAAAATGTAGACTGGCAATGGCAAGGAAAGCGTTTCTGAAGAAGAGAAATTTGTTAACATCGAGTATTGATTTAAGTGTTAGGAAGTCGTTTCTGAAAGCATTTGTATGGAAGTGAAACATGGACGATAAATAGTTTAGACAAGAAGAGAATAGAAGCTTTCGAAATGTGGTGCTACAGAAGAATGCTGAAGATTAGATGGGTAGATCACGTAACTAATGATGAGGTATTGAATAGAATTGGGGAGAAGAGGAGTTTGTGGCACACCTTCACTAGAAGAAGGTATCGGTTGGTAGGACATGTTCTGAGGCATCAAGGGATCACCAATTTAGTACTGGAGGGCAGCGTGGAGGGTAAAAATCGTAGAAGGAGACCAAGAGATTGATACACTTAGCAGATTCAGGAGGATGTAGGCTGTAGTAGATACTGGGAGATGAAGAAGCTTGCACAGAATAGAGTAGCATCGAGAGCTGCATCAAACCAGTCTGAGGACTGAAGGCCACAACAACAACAACTTAGAATTTAAAAAATGAACCTTAATAACGATAATCTAAGATTTTTTTGCTAACATGTAGTTATGCCTGAACCCGTACAGTAACTTCTGTTAGCGATAACGTTTTCTTTACAGGCAGCGTAGTGGGACCAACATTGAGATCATTGCCTCATTACATCACTGTCTGTACTGCTGCACTCCTCTGAACTCTGCATGTGTGAGATGGTATCTTCCTACCTTGCAGGCCGCAGGTTCAACACCAAATTCCTAAAATACTCACAGAGCGTCCTTGGGCAACTGTGGTAGGAAGATGGATCAAAAAATGGTTCAAATGGCTCTGAGCACTATGGGACTCAACTGCTGTGGTTGTTAGTCCCCTAGAACTTAGAACTACTTAAACCTAACTAACCCAAGGACATCACACACATCCATGCCCGAGGCAGGATTCGAACCTGCGACGAAGATGGATCAGAACCAGTTTCACATGTGTTAGAAGAGTATTGACCTCTGCCATTTGAGTCATGAAGAGCTTGTTGTTGGTTGTTTTATTCAATCATGGAGGGACATAAAATGCTATCAGTTATTCTGGCAAGCTGGAATGGCTCCAAGAAACTGACCAGCACTTATTCCGAAAGGCGCTGTGTTGTTACGCAAACGTCTTACCACACGTGGCTTCGATTACACGTCGTTTGGTGCGTCGTTTCTCATGGATTGCAATGGAGCACCCTCTCTACAGCCCAGATCTCTCACAAAGTGATTTTCATCTCTTTGGACTGTGAAAGATACACCTATCCAGTCTGCATTTCAGAACCATTGCCAACATTTAGAACACTAGTGTTAAGTGTCTCCTAGATCTTTACACTGATTTGCTTTGCACCTCTTTGATTTATTGAATAGAGCTTTTCTTTTCCCGTTCTCTGGACGAGCCAGTCCGGTACCGGCAATGGCTAGGCAGCTAGCATCCAGCCAGCCCTGGAACAGACCGTGTGATGGGCTAGTGATCGAAAAGGCTTTCTGCTAGAAAGTGGAGAGGGATACGCAACAACAGAAAGTGACCCAGCTCGATGGAGATAATGCAGGGGTAGTAGTAGTAGTAGTAGTAGTAGTAGTAGTAGTACCTTAATTCATCCGTAGATCTCTTTTTACAAGGATATAGGACATGTATTTACAGGTTTAGATCAATTTAAAATAATGTAATTCGTATACACATATATTTACAGACTTCTAGTTAGAGACAATCATTAGATTTACTAATGGAATACAATACTTTTTCTGCAAAGAACTTGTTAAATAATGTAATGCCACACTGTTCACTCATATCTCACTATTAGTCACTGCACACACTATACACACATTGTTTCACAACACTTCACTCACTATGCACTGGTGGTCTCTGGGCCATTTTCTGTACCACAAATTCCCATTTGCTATCCAAAGTGAAGGTGTTATGAGGAATTCTGGATCTTTTATAATCATTATTAATATTATTTATTTGTATAACATATTTGTATTAAACCCCTACTCTGTTTTATCTAAGTAATCCTTCAATGTATAAAGTGTATTGCATAACAGATACTTTTTAGCTGCCTTTTTAAATAAATGTATTTTTGCAATTTCTTTAATCTCTTTTATTTATTTATTGTACAGTTTTATTCCTCAGTAGAAAATGCTGTTTTGAGTTTTATGACTTTTTTTTTTGTACATATAAGTTGAGTCTATCCCTTGTTGCATGGTCATGGACAGAGATATTTGTGCAGTAATTGCCAATGTTATTTTTGATGTGTACAAATGACTGGTAAATGTATTCACATGGAGCAGTTAAAATCCCAAGTGTTTTGAACAGATCCTTGCAATGAGCTCGACTAATAGTTTTGGTTATTATTCTTATGGATCTTTTCTGGGGTTTGAAAATTGTATTCATATTTTGTACTGTTGTTCCCCAAAAAAGAATGCCATAGCTAAGAATTGAGTGTACACATGAATAATATGTAACTAAAAGACACTGCATGTTACACACTGATGATATGATTCTAGGGGAATAACGTGCTGCTGACATTGTGTTTGCAAGTACCTTTGTGTGTTCACACCACTTCAACTGAGAATCAATATTCATTCCTAGAAATTCTGCATTTGTTACGCAGTCTGTAGAAGTACCATCTGCATTTAATTTAACATTGTCATTTTTCCTCTTCAAACTGAAATTCATGGAATTAGTTTTCATTATGTTCAATGTCACTTTATTGCTTATTGACCAATCATAAACTTCCTTGAGAGTTTCATTTGCTTTCTCGGCAAGGAGTTCTCTTGTTTTCTCAGTGACTATAATATTGTTGTCATCAGCGAAGAGAATTTTTTCACCATGAGTAACACTACTCGGAGAGTCATTGATGTGTATCAGGAACAGTACTGGTCCTAATACGCTACAATGCAGAACCCCTATATTAATATATTTTGATTCTGGTAAGTGTTTTACTAGATGTTTAGGTCTACATGAAGTATGTGTTATCTCTACTCTTTGTACCCTATCTGTTAGGTATGATCGAAACCAGTCACTAGCTACCCCTCTTATTCCTAACGCTTCTAATTTATTTAATAGAATCTTGTGGTCGACTGTTTCAAACGCCTTAGAAAGATCCAAAAATATGCTTGTGACACACTCATATTTATCAAGAACATCAAGTGCAACTTTTGTGAATTGTACTATGGCTGACTCTGTGTTTTTGACACTTTGGAAACCCAACTATGATTCGCTTAAAAGATTGTATTTATTCAGGTAATTCATTAATCTGTCTTTCATAATTGCTTCTATTATTTTTGAGAATGCTGACAGCAGGGAAATGGGCTGGTAATTTTCTATGTCTTCTGCATTACTTTTCTTAAGCATAGGTTTTAACTGCTCTGGAAATGTCCCTGATGTGAAGGATTCATTTATTATATTTTTCAAGTGGCCTTGTATAATCACTATGCATCGTTTCAGTACACAAATTGGTACTTCATCTAAGCCTACTGACTTTTTATTTTTTAGTTTTTGAACAGTTTTATTGACTTCATTCTCTGTGGTTGGAAGTAACATCACTGTATTTAGTGCAACATTATTTACAGGTGTTATATTTGTTTTGGGGAATTTTTTCTGTAACTTCTTCAATACTTGAAAAATGCTAGTTTACATAGTTTGCTAAGTGATGTGGATCATTTATTACCTTATCCCCCTCCTTTAACAGTAATGGCCAGAGCTACCGAAACAGAGCTATGAGTGTTGCGTAGGATCGGTCACGGCCGTGCAACACCGCAGAACCTCAGCGTTTTGTGTTTAGTAACTGAAGTGTGCATGAGGGCGAGACCTTTCAGATGCGCGCACTGCGGCCTGTAATACTGATTTCGCAATAAAAAGAGAGCAGTCAGTACGGTTTTAGTTCCTTGTTGCAGTCGCTACTAGTTTCGGCATCTGGAAAACGTGGAAAGTTAGTTCTTTACAGATGCAATATCTGGTGGTTATAGGCCTTGTTCACAGACCACCTGTGTTCGCTGCAATTATCGTACGGCAGCGAAACTTGGGAGATATTCTGAAGTGTAAATACGGAACCCATTTGCGCTGGAAAACAAATTAATTCCAATTTTGACCACCAGGTGCAAATCTGGCGATGTGAATGCAAGAAAGACATTTAGACAGGTTTCCATATGTAGTGGATTAGGAACAGGATGTGGGCAGAATAAGTCAAACCAATTATAAAGGTTTAATGTTGATTTTATTATCAAAATCCACTTACACAATTTGCTCAATATGCGCACCGCAGAGATACTTCATACGTAAAACGACGTGAGCAAAAGTTGGTCACAGCAGTTCTGATGGAATCTGGGCAACGTGTTCCTGTACATTGGCGTACAGATTAGGTAGAGATCGAATGTGTCCCTGGTAAACATGTTCCTTTAAATATCCCCAGATCCAAACCTCACGTGGATTTAGATATGATTCTGCAGGCAGTAAACGGAGATCCTCCTCTATCATTACTTTTCCTCAACAGCAGTAGTCGATACCAGTAATATTTTTCGAATTGTTCAAATGTGTGTGAAATCTTATGGGACTTAACTGTCAAGGTCATCAGTCCCTAAGCTTACACACTACTTAACCTGAAGTATCCTAAGGACAAACACGCACACTCATGCCCGAGGGAGGACTCGAACCTCCGGCGGGACCAGCCGCACAGTCCATGACTGCAGCGAATTAGAGCGCTAGGCTAATCCCGCGCGGCGTTTCCATTTGTGGGCAGGTCGATGTTATCTCAGCTATTTTCATATATATATAGAAATAAGAACACCGTGAATTCATTGTCCCAGGAAGGGGAAACTATATTGACACATTCCTGGGGTCAGATACATCACATGATCACACTGACAGAACCACAGGCACATAGACACAGGCAACAGAGCATGCACAATGTTGGCACTAGTACAGTGTATATCCACCTTTCGCAGCAATGCAGGCTTCCATTCTCCCATGGAGACGATCGTAGAGATGCTGGATGTAGTCCTGTGGAACGGCTTGCCATGCCATTTCCACCTGGCGCCTCAGTTGGACCAGCGTTCGTACTGGACGTGCAGACCGCGTGAGACGACGCTTCATCCAGTCCCAAACATGTTCAATGGGGGACAGATCCGGAGATCTTGCTGGCCAGGGTAGTTGACTTACACCTTCTAGAGCACGTTGGGTGGCACGGGATACATGCGGACGTGCATTGTCCTGTTGGAACAGCAGGTTCCCTTGCCGGTCTAGGAATGGTAGAACGATGGGTTCGATGACGGTTTGGATGTACCGTGCACTATTCAGTGTCCCCTCGACGATCATCAGAGGTGTATGGCCAGTGTAGGAGATCGCTCCCCACACCATGATGCCAGGTGTTGGCCCTGTGTGCCCCGGTCGTATGCAGTCCTGATTGTGGCGCTCACCTGCACGGCGCCAAACACGCATACGACCATCATTGGCACCAAGGCAGAAGCTACTCTCATCGCTGAAGACGACACGTCTCCATTCGTGCCTCCATTCACGCCTGTCGCGACACCACTGGAGGCGGGCTGCACGATGTTGGGGCGTGAGCGGAAGACGGCCTAACGGTGTGCGGGACCGTAGTCCAGCTTCATGGAGACGGTTGCGAATGGTGCTCGCCGATACCCCAGGAGCAACAGTGTCCCTAATTTGCTGGGAAGTGGCGGTGCGGTCCCCTACGGCAGTGCGTAGGATCCTACAGTATTGGCATGCATCCGTGCGTCGCTGCGGTCCGGTCCCAGGTCGACGGGCACGTGCACCTTCCGCCGACCACTGGCGACAACATCGATGTACTGTGGAGACCTCACGCCCCACGTGTTGAGCAATTCGGCGGTACGTCCACCCGGCCTCCCGCATGCCCACTATACGCCCTCGCTCAAAGTCCGTCAACTGCACATACGGTTCACGTCCACGCTGTCGCGGCATGCTACCAGTGTTAAAGACTGCGATGGAGCTCCGTATCACGGCAAACTGGCTGACACTGACGGCGGCGGTGCACAAATGCTGCGTAGCTAGCGCCATTCGACGGCCAACACCGCGGTTCCTGGTGTGTCCGCTGTGCCGTGCGTGTGATCATTGCTTGTACAGCCCTCTCGCAGTGTCCGGAGCAAGTATGGTGGGTCTGACACACCGGTGTCAATGTGTTCTTTTTTCCATTTCCAGGAGTGTATATATATATATAAAGGAATTATTTTATTTTCGTTGTTACAATCGATATGTACTAGCTCTAAATGTAAAGTTAAAATTATTTTAACACAAAATATTTGTTACACTTAAAATTTCTATTATTAATTATGCCGTCTAGTACTATTTATTATGTTTATTTCTGGATTCATTTATGAAATAGTAATCTAATCTAATAGAAATGCATTTGTCAAAAAAAAAAGGTGTAAAACTTTTGGAATATTGGTAATACCGCAGAGTGAGGTAGTAGTAAGCATGATCCGTCGTATTAATGTATTTTGTTAATGTGAAAAATCAAAAGGCAGTGTGATACAGTAAAAAGTGAGACAACAAACTATCATAAAAACAAAAATTCTGCAACGACATTCTTCAAAATTATTTGTAACTATTGAACCATGAGAACCTAAAACGTGAGACTATAAGCTTCAAGAATCAGACCCCCTAGATATGAAGAACTGAAGTTAACTGTGTGAGAAAAGATAAGTAAACTGTTTATTGTAAATCTTACTCCTCTCGGGTCTTTTGAAAAGACTTTCCCATAGTGGACAGGCACAACAACAAAGAAGGGAGGGGTAGATTACAAGGCCATGCATGTGGAAAACCTCTGGAGGTGACATGTTCGTGGAAAGTTGCATTAGGTAGATCTTTCACTGCGCGGGATACAGGTATATTGCCCCATCTTCGTGAAAACAGAGGTTTCCAAGTAGTTGCGCTCTTCCACAGCAGGAACTACATGCTGTAAAAGGAGATGTCGATAACGTGCAGACGTCACGGTAGAGCTGTCAGGCCTCTTCAAAGAAGAACGGATCGAGAATAAAGGTGCTCGTGAATCCATGCCGCACAGTGGTACAGCGAGTACAATGGCTGTTCCTGCACAACATGCGGTTTAGCAGTACTCCAAATTCGGCTGTTCTGTGTATTCACC
Organism: Schistocerca gregaria; assembly: GCF_023897955.1. Taxonomy (NCBI): domain Eukaryota; kingdom Metazoa; phylum Arthropoda; class Insecta; order Orthoptera; family Acrididae; genus Schistocerca; species Schistocerca gregaria. The sequence continues at coordinate 88,451,452 of NC_064924.1, read as the reverse complement.
GCACCATGCAGTGTAAAATGCCCCTCGTGACTCCACAGAATATTGCCGGATCACATGTCATCAAGTTAGATCCATATCAGAAACTGAAGAACAAATTCAGAATGTTGCTGCGAACTATGAGGTTTCAGTTGCTGCACCCTCTGGATCCTATATGGGTACCACTGCAAAACTCTGCGTGATGTTGACCATGGGATGGACAATTGTTGTGAGACTGCACGAGCACTAGCGCTACCTTGGGCACGTGCTGCTTGTCAGTCACAGCAACAGCAACCTGCACCGCAATAGGACGCCTTTTTCTTCCTGGTGGCACACTAAACTCAATCGTGTTTTAGATTCCTTAAAATATTTGATGACATCGGGCCACTCCCCAGACTTTAGAGTCGCCGATACTCTCTCAATGCAGCATTGTAATTGCTGCCGTTCACATAAAACAGTTTCACCAACAGTGCACTCTCTCTCTCTTCTTGATAGCCATACTCATCACTCACGTTATGACCGAGCGAGGTGGCGCAGTGGCTAGCCCACTGGACTCGCATTCGGGAGGACGACGGTTCAATCCCGCGTCCGGCTATCCTGATTTAGGTTTTATTTCCCTAAATCGCTCTAGGCAAATGCCGGGATGGTTCCTTTCAAAGGGCACGGCCAACTTCCTTCCTCATCCTTCCCTAATCCAATGAGACCGATGACCTCGCTGTCTGGTCTTCTCCTTGAAACAACCCCAACCCCACTCACGTTATGGCTTCTCAAATAACAGCGCGGATGTCATAAAAACTGTGGACAGCGCCAGATTTGCACCTAGCGGTCCAAATTGGAACGAATTTTTTCCAGCGTATATCTACCAAGATTCGCCACCATACTATAATTACAAACCACACTGGACCCCCACGAGTACCTGCACTTTAATTATGACCATCCGATACTTCAAAATATTTAAAATTTTGGCCATAATCAAATTTTTACATTTGTAAGCAGATATGTTGTATCTAAATTTGTCGTGCAGTACCTACCACAGAAATGACGAAGATGTGAGAGCAGACGTTAATCATGTTGACGAACAGGTGAATGTAGACTGAGGTGCTCATTATCTGCTCCAGCTCGCTCACTGCCCTGAAAAGTAAGCGAAGTTCTTATGTGGTGAAAAGAACTTTCCTGAAGTGCTTACTTATTCTAAATACAATGTGCGAATGAAAGTTTACATAGGGAGGGGTAAGATGTTACTGTCATTATTAGATGGTAATGGATGGCTACCGTACTGACTGAGCTATAACATCCACTATCAAATCATAGCTAACTGAAATGTAAACAATGTGAGTCGCGTAAGAGGTACCACACCTTTTTATTTCGTGAACCGTTCATGATATCGAAAAGACGTTTTTTCTCAAGGAAGTGTGCAGAATAGCACACGATTTTCTTGCTTTGATAATCCTCTTGATTTGTGTATAAACCGAGATATTTAACCACGTATACTTTTTTTAAATGAATAATGTACTCGGAAAGCTTTCGAAAAACACTGTGGTATTGTCTAAACATCGTGGTGCCACACCAAAGTAGGCAACGCGAATCGGTACCACAGACATTCCACAGCAGCCAATGTGAGGCACTTCAGAAGACCACGCCTCCGTCTCAATATCGTGTCGTGCATGCAAGTGCTCTGCCCAGATGGTGATGCCATCTGAAGCAGCCAACAGCATAGAGGAGGACTAACGACACGTTCAAGTTTCTGTGGAAATGAACTTCCGTAAATGTTGCATGTTATACTTCAAAATAAACGCATTGTTAATTAGTGCATCAAGTGTTGCATTAATAGTCACTTAAAGTTGTACATTGTCAAACACTCCAGTGTCAAAGAACCGTGACAAAGTTAAGTAAATCTTTTATTCATTTATAAACTGGACTAATACTTCGTGTTTTCTAGTTTGCTGAGCCGCTGCCCAGAGCAATCAAAGAACTCACAGCTATGCCTCGACGAAAGTAGTTTCGTCTGTTCACAACAGAGACGATCACCGTGACATAACACTTAATGTTGATGTTGAAACTTTTCCCATAAGTACCGATATCCGGGAAATTTGCTAAAAATGAAGGCAGCTATTGCGGTGAAAACACCACCGAATGGGGCTCTAATGCCCGACTCAGCCGTTATATGAAGCCAGAAGATAGGCCTACGCTACTGAGAACTAATGTATTTATTTCTTCTTGGCCCTACTTTATAGTACAAAGATAGCAGATCAGCTAGGATGTGATAACCATACTCTAATTTGTAGTGTACCCGAAGGGGTTTAGGCAAACTATATCAAATATGTGAACATACTCGAGTTTTAGTGGACAGGTTTCGTGGAAAAAAGTAAAAAGTCTAAATGCTTATTGCAACGACGGAGCCTGGCATGAAATAAAAGCAAGAGATATGTGCTAAAATTAAAAGGCGAGTTACCTGAAATCGATTATTGCGATGTAAAAAGGCGAAGCGCCTGTAATCGGCTATTGCGATGTAAAGGCATTTACATCGCCTTTACATCGCCTTTACATCGCAGTAGTCTATTTCAGGTGCCTCGCCTTTTAATTTTAGCACATACTTCGGATGCTTAAACGAAACGTTTCAACACCAGTTTTAAGAACCATCATATCACTGCATTCGTCTCTTCAAGAGTTTGCCGGCCGCGGTGGCCGTGCGGTTCTAGGCGCTCCAGTCCGGAGCCGCGCTGCTGCTACGGTCACAAGTTCGAATCCTGCCTCGGGCATGGGTGTGTGTGATGTCCTTAGGTTAGTTAGGTTTAAGTAGTTCTAAGTTCTAGGGGACTGATGACCACAGCAGTTGAGTCCCATAGTGCTCAACCGGGCGAGGTGGCGCAGTGGTTAGCGCACTGGACTCGCATTTGGGAGGACGACGGTTCAATCCCGTCTCCAGCCATCCTGATTTAGGTTTTCCATGATTTCCCTAAATCGTTTCAGGCAAATGCCGGGATGGTTCCTTTGAAAGGGCACGGCCGATTTCCTTCCCAATCCTTCCCTAACCCGAGCTTGCGCTCCGTCTCTAATGACCTCGTTGTCGACGGGACGTTAAACACTAACAACCACCAACACCACCACCATAGTGCTCAGAGCCATTTGAACCAATCTTCAAGAGTTTTCAATTGTCATTAAAACAGGCCTACTGTTCAATTACTTAAATAGCTAGGGTGATACAAGTGTTGAGAGGGTTAAACGTACAACAAAAATATGAGCCCCTCGGTGTTGTGTCATTTGGTGAAAACCTCGTTTCGATATTTTGAACCGTTTACCGAGTTAAGATACTGCCCATGTCACCACTTGCAACAATCCATAGAAGTCTCAAAACTAGTTAAGATTCTCTCTGTATGTAGTTTTCCTCCAGGTGCATTTAAAATTCGAACGATTTTCTTCAGTTGTTATACAAGCTTGGTCTTCTGCCGTCTTATCGTTCCATTACTAACGCACTGTGGGCTGGAGAAAGCGAAATTTTCTACCTGTATAACAGTTCTTCTGTTCTAATAATTTCCCGTTTATGACTGCACTTTTTATACAATGAAAGGGCACAGTACAGCCCAACATAGAAAAGATGTACAACATCATATTTAGTTGTTCTTGTAAGAACAGTTTTTTTTTGTAATGACATCATTTTATTTAATACGGATACCAATGTAGGAAAGAAGGGCAATTTGTATGTTTAATTATTCAGATGTGCACTTCCTTAAAATAGGTCCCTGAACCCAGTTCGTTAACGATTGTGAATTGTATGTTAGGCTGGTCGTCTGCTGACTACCGATAGTAAAGTTAGATTCTATAATCATCTTTAAGCCGGTTCTCTGGTCACCTTTGGCCGAACCAAAGAGAGGAAGTATATCAGAGCACTAGAGGGCCTGGGATGTGGCTGACCAATACGGTGGCGAGGTCCTCCTCCACTTGTGCGGAAGCGCGGGATGACTGGATGAACGGCCATGTTTCAGCACTCTGTCGCTGGTTCCTAAGGTGAGAAGACATGCTTTATGTGTGCTCTAGAAAAACAAATTTAAATGAAAATGGTATGTAAGTGTTCTATTTAGTAGATAAACTAATAATTTCTCTTTTCAGAAACTTTTGGTGAGGCTTATGTAAATTGTTCGAAAAAAGATAGGAAGGTAAAAAAATTCATGGTGAACATAGGATTCCTCAGAAGTGACAAAGAAACCACATGTTGTAATTATAAGACGAAATGCTAGCGTGTGGTAGTATTAAGATGAACTACTTGCATGTGTAAATCTAAGTTGAAAATAATTAAGATTTCCGTGTGCAGAACTTAGAGACAAGCACTTCCACGTGGTGACTATTGTGCGAGTCTCAACCTGACTATGAGACAATTAAAAATATAATTAGAAATGGTTGTCCTAGCATTCAGTTGAGGATCCGTGTGCGATATAAATGAGATACCAAAATTTCCATTCTGAGATACATTCGTGTGACGCCAGCTTGCTATTCAGATACTCTGAGAGTGAATTAAGGTGAGTCAGCCATGTAGTCAGCAACATCATATGGGTTGCATTACACAGGGAGATGTGCGTAAGTCCTCCAGAGTTTGTGGTAGGAAAATTATAATGTGGGTCAGTGACGTGTGAATCTGGGATGACTGTTGTTTGATGGGGGGAAAACAGGAGTAGAAAACCAAACACTTTGTTTTTGAGATGTGTTTCATACTGCCAGTGTGATTTATTTTATGCATTTAATCTGTGTGATTTGCTAAGACAGTAGCGAATTAGTTTCAAATACGGTGAGTCAAGCATGATTTTTCCTAGTACAGCAAGAAAGTCAGTAAATTTGTTATGTTGCTAATGAATGACGTTAAGAGAGTGTGGGAAAAAATGAAGTAGCGAAAGATTCCTTACCAATCCAGAAAGTGCACAGTAGCAAGAAACAGAAACATTACGAGACCAGAGAATAGTAAAATGCTTATGTCATGTCATGCCCATTGGGCGGAGAATACCTTGTTTAACCATTGTGTTTAAGTGTAATGCAAGAAATTTTGCAACATTAGCGTGAAAGAATTCGTTGTAATACAAGAGAAGATATATGAAACAAATAGTGGTCTTTATTATTGAGTTGTGGGTAGCCGATGTGTTGAGGTATTTTCCTATACCCTCCATTTCCTTGCTGGGATGTCCAAGCTGTGATTAAAATATATACCACAGAAAGAAAATGTGGTCTTGCCAGGGTGGAGTGAGTCCATCAGAAATATGCACTAGCTGTTAGTCAGATGCGTTATCCATTCCGTTGATTAAGAAGTAAGGACTGATAGGCACTAGGGCTAATATTTCAAGCATAGTTGCAGTGGGCATGATAAATCATGAAAATATTTCTGACGTACGAATAATAATTGCACTCGCTTGGCAGGCCACTCGTCTAGTAGTCCTGACTACTACATGCCTCAGAATGGGATAGGGACCTCCCAACACTTAATCAGTTACTGTGGTTTAATGGCTCCCAAAGCGAAAAGGCTGCTTCGGCTTTCACTCGTACTGAAGAATACGTTCAAATTATGTTAAAATTGTACTAAATGTTTGTGTCTGTTACCTTCCCGTGTTGTCCCAGTATATTCATACAGCAAGATTCGGTTATGAATACGTGCAGTAAGACAAGAAGTCCGGCGTTGTCACGGTCATCTCTTCTGGAGGTGAGAAACTACTAACGTGTGAGACGCGAAAGAAGCAACACAAAAGCCGTCCTCCCACGGGACGTCAAAGCGTGGAATTCCACGTTCCACTGCACTGGGGATCAAGAAATAAAGAATCTGGCGTGTCAGATTTTTGCCTCGTGGAGAGGGACTTGGTCAATGACATGAAACATCGTTTTACTTTATAAGCAGGACGTGGGAGCCATAAAACTATATAGCATTAAAGAATGTACGAGTATTTGCTGGCTTTCTTTCTAACAGAGACTATGGTATGAGTTTAAGCTTTTTGCAAAGCGTCAGAAAATTGAGGGCCTTTTGAAAACGCCTAGTTTAGCTACGATTTTTTTCTAACAAACTGACGGGAAACTACATATCGATAGGTAAAGGCTTCCTATAGTTGACGTTTTTAACATTAACAACTTGTGTCTTGCGAAAGTATACCATTTTAACGCTACGGCACAATGATAATCTATCAAAAGCGCGCCGTTCTGGAGCAACTTTCGTATCTAATATTGACATTTGTGGATACGGTCTGTAGACAGTCAGGAAGACCGTTCCCCGGGGGCAAGTCTTTCGATTTGACGCCACGTCGGCGACTTGCGCTCCGATGGGGATGAAATGATGATGATTAGGACAACACAACACCCAGTCTCTGAGCGGTGAAAATCTCCGACTCAGCCGGAAATTGAACCCGGGCCCTTAGGATTGACATACTGTTGCGCTGACCACTCAGCTACTGGGGGGGGGGGGGGGGGGGCGGACTGTAGACAGTTTATATCATACACGGCGCAGGCCCTCGTCACACGCCATATATGGCTGCTCAGTTGCAACGTCGAAGCCGTAGCACAGTTCATTGCTTTGCAGGTTCTAAGGTGTGTAAGGGACGGATAGCAGGTTCGCGCGTACCTTCTTCCAAATACTTTTTGTCACATTCTGTTTTCTAGAAGATTCTGGGTCTTTCTTAGTCATTTAGTAGAAGTGCTATCTCAAAAGCCGGTAACATTCATTCTCTGTTGTTTTGGCCTTCAGTCCGAAGGCTTATTTGATGCAGCTCTCTATGCTACTCTATCCTGTGCAAGTCTCTTCGTCTCTGAGTAACTACTACAACCTACACGCTTCTGAATGTGCTTTCTGTTTTCATCTCTTGTTCTCCCTCTACAGTTTTACCTCCAGTACTAAACCGGTGATCCCTTGATGTCTCAAGATGTGTCCTATGAATCTATCCCTTTTTCTAGTCAGGTTTTGCCACAAATTACTTTCTTCCAGAATTCTGGTGAGTACCTCCTCATTAGCTACTGATGTACCCATCTAATCTTCACTATTTTTCAGAAGCCCCACATTTCAAAACCCTCTACTCTCCTCTTTATACTGTTTATCTTTCACGTGCCATTTCCATACATGGCTACTCTCCAGACAAATACTTTCAGAAAAGACCTCCTGGCATTTAAATCTACACTCATGCTCATAAATTAAGGATACTGCTGATACGCTCTGGTGGGCGGTTTGCGGGTTCAAATCACCTCGGGGTATGACCATGCGGTGCATTTGACTTGCGGTCGTCACACGGTGGCGCTGGCGGCATTCCACATACGCAGTTGGTGCATGTCAGACTATGGTGTAGCGAGTAAGTCTGCACACGTTTTCAGACGTGCTAATGATGACTGTGTGTTGCAAATGACTCAAATAATACCTATTGATGACGTTATGAGGGGTAGAATACTAGGGTGACTGGAGGCTGGTCAAACGCAGCAGGTCGTAGCACGGGCCCTCCGTGTGTCACAAAATGTGTTCTCAAGATTATGGCAACTATTCCAGAAGACAGGAAACGTGTTCAGGTGCTACAGTACGGGACGTCCATAGTGTACAACAACACAAAAAGACCGACATCTCACCATCAGTGCCCGCAAACGACCATGGAGTACTGCAGGTAGCCTTTTTGGGACCTTACCGCAGCCACTGGAACAGTTGTCTCCAGACACACAGTCTACAGACGACTGAACAGACATGGTGTTTATACACCCGGAGACCAGCAAGGTGCGTTCCACTGACCCTGGTCACAGGAGAGCCCGTAAAGCCTGGTGTCGAGAACACAGAACATGGTCATTGGAACAGAGGTCCCAGGTTATGTTAACGGACGAGTCCAGGTATAGTCTGAACCAGGAACTAGATACCAACCCCTTAATGAAAGGGACCTGTATGAAGGTCATCCTTTGGTGGTATTGGTGCATGTACACCCCTGCATGTCTTTGAGAGAGGAACTGTAACAGACTATACTCCAGCAGGTGCTCGACCACCTGATACAGAGTATGCTAACCTGTTGTGCGTGCTGTGTATGTGTGCATGGGGATAGTATCCCATATTGATGTCGGGGTACATGCGCACGAAACAGTGGCTTTTGAAGCACATGTGTTTCGGGACGGTTTTCTCAAGTTATCACCAATACCGTGGACTTACAGATCTGTGACGTGTGTGTTCCCTATGTGCCTATGCTATTAGCGCCAATTTTGTGTAGTGCCACGTGGTGTGCCACCACATGCTATAATTATCCTAAATTATGAGCATGAGTGTATATTCGATGTTAACACATTTGTCTTATTCTCGAACGCTTTTTCTTCCATTGAGAGCCTACATTTTATATCTTCTCTACATCGCTCATCATAAGTTATTTTGATGCCCAATTAGGAAAACTCGTCTACTGCTTTAAGCGTCTCATTTCCTAATGTAATGCCTTCAGTATAACTTGACTTAGTTCGACTAAATTTCCTTACCATTGAGTTGCTTTTGTTGATGTTCATCTTATATCCTCCTTTAAACTCACTATCCATTCCATTCAGCTACGCTTCCAACTTCTTCTGTTGCTACACCACGAAGATGACGTGCTACAGATGCGAAATTAAACCGACAGGAAGAAGATGCTGTGATATGAAAATGATTAGCTTTTCAGAGCATTCACACAAGGTTGGCGCCGGTGGCGATACCTCTACGTGTTGACATGAGGAAAGTTTCCAATCGATTTCTTCATAAACAAACAACAGGTGACCGGCATTGCCTGGTGAAAACTTGTTGTGATGCCTCGTGTAAGGAGAAGAAATGCGTACCATCACGTTTCCGACTTTGATAAAGGTAGGATTGTAGCCTATCGCGACTGCGGTTTATCGTATCGCGACATTGCTGCTCGCGTTGGTCGAAATCCAATGACTGTTAGCAGAATATGGAATCGGTGGGTTCAGGAGGGTAATACGGAACGCCGTGCTGGATCCCAATGGCCTCGTATCACTAGCAGCCTAGATGACAGGCTTCTTATCTGTATGGCTGTAACGGATCGTGCAGCCACGTCTCGGCCCCTGAGTCAACAGATGGAGACGTTTACAAGATAACAACCATCTGCACGAAAAGTTCGACGGCGTTTGCAGCAGCATGGACTATCAGCTCGGAGACCATGGCTGCAGTTACCCGTGACACTGCATCACAGACAGGAGCGCCTGCGATGGTGTACTCAACGACGAACCTGTGTGCACGAATGGGAAAACGTCAGGTTCTGTTTACAGCATCATAATGGTCGCATCCGTGTTTGGCGACATCTCGGTGAACCTGACGGCACTTTGAACAGTGGTCGTTACATTTCAGATGTGTTACTACCCGTGGCTCTGCCCTTCATTCGATCCCTGCAAAATCCCTACATTTCAGCAGGATAATGCACGACCACATGTTGCAGGCCATGTACGGCCCTTTCTGGATACAGAAAATCTTCGACTCCTGTCCTGGCCAACACATTCTCCAGATCTCTCACCAATTCAAAACGTCTGCTGAATGGTGGCCGAGCAACTGGCTCGTCACAGTACGCCAGTCGCCACTCTTGATGAACTGTGGTATAGTGTTGAAGCTGCATGGACAGCTGTGCCTGTACACGCCATCCAGCCATCCAAGCTGTGTTTGACTCAATGCCCAGGCATATCAAGGCCGTTATTACCGCCAGACGTGGTGGTTCTGGGTACTGATTTCTCAAGATTTATGCACCCAAATTGCGTGAAAATGTAATCACATGTCAGTTCTAGCATAATATATTTGTCCAATGAATACTCGTTTATCATCTGCATTTCTTCTTGGTGCAGCAATTTTAATGGCCAGTAGTGTAGCATTTAGATCCCTATATTTTACTCCTGCTACCTTAAGCACCACAAAGAAAACATTCCAGCCAACATTGTCATAAGCTTACTCTTCGTCTACAAACGCTACAAACGCAGGTTTGCATTTAATTATCCTGTCTTCTAAGATAAGTCATAGGGTCAATATTACCTTCGTGTTCCTACATTTCTCCGGGATCCAAACTTATCTTCCCTGCGGTCAGCTTATACCAGTTTTTCCATCCTTCTGTAAAGAAATGGTATTACTATAACATTTATTAAACTTCGGTAATATTCACACCTATCAGCGCCTGCTTTCCTTGGAATTATTATATTCTTCTTGAAGTCTGATGGTATTTGGCCAGTCTCATACATCTTGCACACCAGATGAATGAGTTTTGTGATTTCTGGTTCTCCCAAAGGTATCACAGTTCTGACACTGTCGTGCACTCCCCAGGCCTTATTTCAACTTATGTCTTTCAGTGTTCTCTCAAATTCCTCTCCCAGTATAATGTCTCCCATCTCGTCTTCATCTACCTCCTCTCTGTTTCTGTAGTATTGCCTGCAAATTCATCTTTCTTGTATAGACCATCTATATATTCCTTCCACCTTTCAGGTTTTCTTTGCTTAGGATTGGTTTTCCATTGGTGCTCTTGATGTTCATCTAACTGCTTCTCTTTTCTTCAAAGGCCTCTTTAATGTTCCTGTAGACGGCATCCATCTTTCCTCTAGTGATATATGTTTCTAAATTGTTACATTTGTCCTCTAGCCATTCCTGCTCAGCCAATTTGCACTTTCTGTCGATCAAATATTTTAGACGTTTGTACTCCTTTTCGCCTGCTTCACATACCGAATTTTTTGTTTTCTCCTTTCGTCAAATAAATTTAATATCCCCTGTGTTATCCAAGGATTTCTATTTGGCCTTGTCTTTTTACCTGTTTGATGCTTTGCTGCCCTCACTATTTCATCTCTCAAAGGCCGAGCAAGGTGCCAAGTGGTTAGCACAGTGGACTCGCAATCGGAAGGACGACGGTTCAGACCCGCGTCTGGCCATCTTGATTTAGGTTTTCCGTGATTTTCCTAAATCGTTTCAGACAAATGCTGGAGTAGTTCCTTGGAAAGGGCACGGCTGATTTCCTTCCTCATCCCGCCATGATCCGAGCTTGTGCCCCGTCTCTGATGACCTCGTTGTCAACGGAACGTTAAACACTTTTCTCCTCCTCCTCTCTCAGAGCTACCCAGTCGTCTTCTGCTGTATTGCTTTCCCCTGTTCTTGTCAATCGTTGCTAAAGATCGCTCTGAAACCCTCTACAACCTCTGGTTCTTTCAACTTATCCAGATGCAATCTCCTTAATACCCTGCCAGTTCATAATCAATAAATTTTGGTCAGAATCTACATCTTCTCCTGGAAATGTTTTACAATTTTAAATTCAGTTCCTAAATCTTCATCTTACCACCACATAATCGACCTGAAACCTTCCAGTGCCTCCAGGTCTGCCAGACGCTGTGGCCGAGCGGCTCTATGCGTTTCAGTCCAGAACTGCGTTGCTGCTACGGTCGCAGATTCGAATCCTGCCTGCCTGCCTGCCTGCCTGCGTGGATGTTTGTGACGTCCTTAGGTTAGATAGGTTTAAGTAGTTATAAGTATAGGTGACTGATGACCTCAGGTGCTAAGTCCCATAGGGCTTAGAGCCATTTGAACCTTCTCCAGGTGTCTTCCATGTGTACAACCTTTATACATCATTCTTAAACCACGTTTTAGCTATAATTAAACTGCGTCCTGTGCAAAATTTTAACAGACGGCTTAGTCTTTTATTATTCCTCCCTCCCCCTTCCCCAGTCAGTATTCACCTATAATTTCTCCTTCTCTTCCTTTTCCGAGTATAGAATTCCAGTCACTCATCACTATTAAATTTTCGTATCTCTTAACTTTCTGAATGATTTCTTTTACCTCATCACATATTTCTTCAATCACTTCATCATCTGTGGAGTTATTTGGCATTTAAATTTGTACTCTGTGGTGGCTGGGGGACTGGTGTTTGTCTTGACTACAATAATGCGTTCACTATACTGTTTATAGTAGCTTAGCCGCATTCCTATTTCCTATTCATTATTAAACCTACTCCCCCATTACCCCTGTTAAATTTTGTATTTGTAATCCTGCATTCTCTTGACCAGAAGTCGTGTTCTACCTACCGAACTTCACTAATTTCCACGATATCTAACTGTAGCCTATCCATTTCCATTTTTAAATTTTCTAACCTATCTGCTCGATTAATGGAACTCCACACTCCAATTCATAGAACGCCAGTTTTGTTTCTCCTGAAGATAACATTTTCCTGAGCAGTCACCGCCCGGAGGTCCAAATGGGGGCTATTTTACCTCCGGGATATTCTACCAAAGAGGACGCCATCACCATTTAATCATACAGTAAAGCTGCATGCCCTAGGGAAAATTTACAGCTGTAGTCCTCCCTTGCTTTCAGCCGATCGCAATGCCAGCACAGGAAGGCCGTTTCGATGGACGTTACAAGGCCAGATCAGTCAATCATCGAGACTGTCGCCCGTGAAATTACTGAAAAGGCTACTGCCCATCTTGAGGAACCATACGCTTGTTCAAATGGCTCTGAGCACTATGGCACTTAACTTCTGAGGTCATCAGTCCCCTAGAACTTAGAACTACTTAAAACTAACTAACCTAAGGACATCATATACATCCCTGGATTCGAACCTGCGACCGTAGCGGTCGCGCGGTTCCAGACTGTAGCGCCTAGAACCGCTCGGTCACTCTGGCCAGCCATACGACTGTGCAGCCTCTCAGCAGATACCCCTGAATCGTGGTTGCACCAAAGTCTATCTGTATAGCTGAGACATGCGAGCCTTCCCATCAACAGCAAGGTTCATGTTATTTACTATAAGTAATGTATTTGCTGTGATTCTTGTTGTAAAAGCTTCCCCAGGGGCCAGAAATGTTAGTGACAACCATTCTATGTCTGGAAGTAAACACAACTTCTACATTGTAAGTTCCCGCTGTTATGAAATTTTCTGCTCAACACAACGGTCCTGAATGGTCCGGATTGTCTGACCTATATAAACCTTCCCACAGTGGCAAGGGATCTTGTACACACCGGGCTTCCTCAAACCCAAGTCATCCTTAACAGAGCCAAGAAGCGCTCTAATCTTATCAATTATTACGCCCGGGAAGCCTTCGTAGTCACATCAGAAGCCTCTACGGGGAGGAGATGGTGGAACTTGTGAAGAAGTTTGATAAACTTCGTAAGAAGAAAGGCAAGTTGCTGAGTGCACACGCCTTTTTTGCTGAGATGTCGCGATGGAAGAGTAATACCTAAGTTTGCTAGATTTGTGCATTTTATTGATACGAAAACAGCCAACAACATCAAGAAGCGTGCCAGTTTCGTCTTAGTGAAGGGGCGCATTCGCTACACTCGAAGACAACTGGATCTCATATCCGAGGATTTACTTTTCTTGCACTTGGAGTTATCGTCGCTGCTGTCGGATGCATCCTGGGAATGGATGGATAGTTCTTCTTGGGCACTATCAGATTGGACGCATAGGAGCGCCGTTAGGAAACAGTCTTCGAAGTTTCAACGGCTTTGTTCTCGACCCATGATCTCTGATGACGGCAGTGATTAACCTCACGAGTGAAGAACTGGACGACGCCAGGCTGTCAGTGTTGGATAAAGGTCTGAATTTTGCCCCTACAACGAGGAATGTGCCTATTACCGAATTCATCTGCGCAGTCGACCAAGCAGTGTCCAACTTTTCGGAGGACCAAGCCGAAGAGATTAGGCAAGAGGTCTCACATACATTGCGGCGAGCGCCGCCTCCACGGAGTAACCTCTCCTTTCGCGAAAGGGCAACCGTCCGGTCCATTAGAGAAGACGAAGATCTGATCTACCAGCGTACAAAGGCAATGCAACGGTTCTTCTGTGATGACTATCTTGGAACGATGGATCTCTTACTTGAGGACTCAGCATACAGAACATTGCAGGACGACCCAACTGAACGGATAAAACGGAAGACGCTTTCTCTGCTGAAGAATACTTCTTTACCTGACGACGTTCTCAAAAGACTTCGTCCTGGTGCTGCCTTGCTACCGAGATTATACGGTCTACCCAAGATTCATAAGAAAGGGGTCTCGCTTCGTCCAATCGTGAGTAATTTGGGTGCTCCTACCTACAATCTAGCCAAGTATTTAGCATCTGCTCTTGGCCCTCACGTCGGTAAATGCGAACATCACATTCCCAATTCTATGCTGTTTATTCAGAGATTGAAGTCCTTGTCTCTTAGTCCCTGGGATTTGCTTGTGAGCTTTGATGTCATGTCGCTTTTTACACGGGTTCCTCTGGAAGAATCCTTGCATTTAATTGGAGAGAAACTGGACGAGGAAACAACCAAGCTTTGTCGCCATGAACTGACGTAGACGTACTTTTTATTCAATGACAAATATTTTGACCAGACTGACGGAGTGGCTATGGGGGGCCCATTATCCCCAGTAGTCGCCAATCTTATTATGGAAGATTTTGAGGACAGGGCGCTGAAGACGGAGTCCTTAAAACCAACCTGTTTCTGGAGGTACGTTGACGATACTTATATAGTGTGGCCTCATGGGAGAGAAGTTCTTGACCGCCTCCTAGGTCATTTTAATTCCCTGCATCCTAGCATCAAGTTTACCATGGAGATGTGATCGAAAGCTTCCGTTTCTGGATGTTCTGGTGTGCTGAAAGGATGACGGGACACTGGGACACAGTGTTTATCGAAAGCCTACGCACACGGACCGTTACCTGCATGCTTCTAGCTGTCATCCATCGTTGCAGCGTACGGGGATCCTGCGGACGTTGGTGAGAAGGGCTTATGCCATTTCAGATGGAGAAAGCTTATCACAAGAATTGGACCATCTTAAGGTTGTGTTCAAGCAGAATGGCTATATAGATAAACAGATCCGTCGCGCTTTCCAGTTTGGACCTTCGCCTGAACCACCAGAAGATACCTGCAAATCGGTGGCTTTTCTGCCTTTTGCTGGGAGCATTTCCTCGAAGATAGGAAGAATTCTGAAAAGATATCATATCGTATTTTTCGTCCGCCAGACAAGATTAGAGCGCTTCTTGGCTCTGTTAAGGATGACTTGGGTTTGAGGCAGCCCGGTGTGTACAAGATCCCTTGCCACTGTGGGAGGGTTTATACTGGTCAGACAATCCGGACCATTCAGGACCGATGTGTTGAGCACCAGCGGCACACACGGCTGCTTCAACCTGAGAAATCTGCAGTGGCGGAGCACTGCCTCACCGAGGGGCAAAGAATGCTATATGACGAGACACAAATGGTTGCCCCTGCATCTCGCTATTGGGACTTTATCTTTTATGCAAGACTTGGGACCCGGTGTTATCAGACATTAAAAAACAACGGTCTGTGTTTCGATCGTCTGAATAAAATATTTAAATTTTATTTTAATTTTTTATAGCGAGATCTCGATTTAGCCTGTTTCCACCACTGGCGGCACGATATGTTTACTTGCGCTAGAGGGCAGTTACGGCACCTTCTCGCGCACGCGTTGTGGGTCTTCTGCGGCCTATATAGGGGCCGCCGCTTGCGCTGGGTAGTCAAAAGTTCCGGCGAGGTCGTGTACCAGCGCTCTCACCTGAAGATGGCGGCCAGATGGACCACGGAAATATTGTGTCATGAAGACGTTATGGTCCGGCTGCACACCAGAGAAGAATATTATCAATTATTACACCCGGAAAGCCTTTGTAGTCACAGCAGGGGACTTTTGGGCGTGTGCAGTTGGAATGATGTGGGACCTCTGATACGTGTAGACACTACTCTCACAGGTGACACTTACGGAAACATCCTGTCTGGTCATTGATGTCCATTGTGCATTCCTATGGGCTTGGGCAATTCGGTCAGGACAAAATTGTTACAGAGTGGGTCGAGGAACACTCTTCTGAGCTTACACACTTCCGCCGGCCACCAAACCCCAGACATGAACATTACTGAGCATATCTGGGATGCCTAGCAACGTGTTGTTCAGAAGAAATCTCCATCCTCTTCCCCCCCCCCCCCCCCGCCCCCCCCCCGTAGTGCTACGGATTTATGGACAGCCCTGCACACTATTCATTGTGTCAGATCCCTCGAGCACTACTTCAGACATTAGTCGAGTTCATGCCACTTTTTGTTGCTGCACTTCCGCGTGCTGGCGGGGGCCCTACAAGATTTTAGGCAGCTGTCCCAGTTTCTTTGGCTGTTTGGTGTGATACTTAACAAATATAGAAGGATCATCTGCGAGCTTATTAAATTTCGTGTAGAATTCTCCCATTTTCTTTTTTAGTTGTGAAGAAAGGGGAACGCACTAACGACGTTTCTTTCTTTCTCACTCTTTACTTCTTCTTGCCGTGCGGGATAGCCGCGCGGTCTTGGGAGCCTTGCCACGGTTCGCGCGACTTGCCCCATCGAAATTTCGAGTCCTTCCTCGGCCACGGTGTGTGTTGTCTATAACGTAAGTCAGTTTAAGTTAGATTAAGTAGTGTGTAGGCCTAGGGACCGAAGAAATGATTGAAATGGCTCTGGACACTATGGGACTTAAGCCCGTCTCACACGGAGCAAGGTTCGCCGCAAGTTTGCGAGATGGCGTGCATGCCTGCCGGCTTGCAGAGAAAGCAGCCGGCTATCTTCCATGCCGAAGCTCTCCCACGGTGCAATATCGGCAGCTAGTTGTGTTGTGATCGCCTGCATGTTGTATCGAACGAAGATGGCTGCTTCAGTTACAGATGTTCAGAGCAAACTGGTGTTATTAGCTGTTTTGGTGCTAAATGATGCAGAAATGCATGCTAATGAGAGAAGAAGAAAGAAAGAATGGACGAAAAACTGGATTAAGACGAGAAACGCCGGCAAAGGTGTGCCCTCCATGCTTCATAAAAAGGTGAGGTTAGTTCGCATAACACCTACTTTTGTTTGAAAAGTATCACCATTTCAGTACCGTTTGACTTTATGAATATACCAATAATGACTATAATATACGACTTTATTTATAGGATAGATCGTACATCCTTTGCAAATTTTATACGTAGGGATGGATATGGTCGAACAAGACACGCGGCACTTGCAACTCTTTCGAGTGATTCTGCACGCAATTGTTTATTATAATAGTTTGCGCTTTTCACGACGTACAGACAATGTTCTTCCTTATACGTACATATCAATGCTTCAATCGCTTCCTTGGACCACTACAGTGCCATTATTTAATAATTATAAGAACTTCCTTCCCGCACCTCACAACAGCAGAAAAGCGACTATCAACAAAGGCTTGCCGCCCAAGCTTTCCGCGTCTGACGTCACGAAAAGTCTCATGATTGGCCAACGCAGGTAGCACGCAGGGAACCTTACAAGAAAAATAGCACCGGACCTATCCTGGAAATCTTACAAGGTTCCCAGCAAGGCAGCCCGCTAGCAGACGATGGAGCCCGCAAGGTAGCCGTCGCGCGAGCCAGAAAGGAAACTTACAGGGAATCTTGCTCCCTGTGAGACGGGCTTTAACATCGAATGTCATCAGTCCCCTAGAACTTAGAACTACTTAGACCTAACTAACCTAAGGACATCACACACATCCATGCCCAAGGCAGGATTCGTACCTGCAATCATGGCAGAAGCGCAGTTACGGACTGAAGCGTCTAGAACCGCTCGGCCACCGCGGCCGGCAGGGACCGAAGATCTCAGCAGTTTGGTCTCATAGGAACTTGCCACAAATTCCAAATTTTCTTCTTCTCAATAAAACCTAATAAGTCTATTTGCGCGATTGGTGACTGAATGCAGGTCGCACATAGTATGTTATATGGGAATGCAAGCGACGCGACACGGCAGGAGCACAGTAGAAGCACAGTCTGAACAGGGGACCCTATGTCGAAAGCAGCCCTAAGAGAGTCTCGCGGCGGCCCAGAGATGCGACTCGACCTCACCGTATGATGAGCTGGTGGTGGCGGACGTTGTCCTCCAACAGGCGGTTCTCCGGCGCGGCGGCGAATTCGCGGTCGACGGCTTGTCGTTCGGCCTGAAAGGCCGCCTCCTTGGAGGGCCGCCGCCAGCCCACGACGGCTACGTTGTCGCGCAGGATGGCGAGCTCGGCGGCGAGGTGCAGCATGAGCGCGAAGTAGCAGATGTTGAGGCAGAGCGAGATCTGCGGCACGAGCAGCAGGCTCAACGCCTGGCCGACGTACACCGCCTCGTAGTAGGGCGACGCCGTCGCGTCGAAAGGCAGCCACGCGGGCAGCGGCAGACGGCGGTCGGCGCCCGAGATCAGCGGCTGCACCGACCACGCCAGCGCCGCCGCCACCGCGTTCACCTGCCGGCACAAGGCGGAAGCACGGCTGGGATAGCGCCAACAGCTGCTCAACAATGGTGCGGATTACTGCTACAGTTGATAATAAGGAGAGCTTTCGGTTTACATTCATTGTTGTGTTATAGCGATTGTTGTAACTGGAGGTGTAGCAGCTCAACAATCTCCACTGCAGTCAAACGGTAAACAGTGTGGCGAGTTTAAGCATACTGACAGAATGTAAGAAAAGGTGAAACTGACAGATGAGGAAAGAAGGAAGTTGCTTGAGAATTAATACAGTGAATTTAGTTGGGGAACTATGCGAAAGGCCAATCAGTGAAACTTGTAATGGTACTTGAATTACGTAACCATTACGGCAGCTCACCTGAACCTCTCGATACCAACAATACTACTGTGTTTCTGTAAAGTGGTTAACATATTTCTGAGACTACCTTCACATTTGATTTCATTAATGTAGAGGTACTTTGATACATCGATGTGTTTATATTGCAATGATATTATTCGTATGTGTATTCATCCTTTTGTCACTATGATCTATGATGTACTTGTAACTCTTGATTTTTGGGCGCGTAAGCAGTTAGTTGCTAGAGAGTCGGACCTTTAGAGAGTCAAGTCTTGGACGTCATGTTGGAAAGACGCATATTGTCGTCAGCTTATAAAATGTGAACTTTAACAGTGGGGAAGATGTTTTCAAGTATGTTTTGTATCGTGAAGTGATGTTTTGTGTGTTACGTGCCATTGCAACAAAAGCAATAAAAGAGAAGTGTAACTTAAATTTGGAGTGCTGATTACTTTTTTACATCACCATTGTCCTGCAAAAGTATAATCTTCAAGATTGGTTTGTGAAACACATCTATAAAACTTTTGAATATCGCATAATAAAACCTAGGCTTCTTTGCATCCGAGCTTGGAATCATCACCACCTAGATTTTTGACGATTGAGCCATGATTTTACAACGAGACCAGCGTGAGAAAGACAAAAAGATGAGTGCCTAGTTTATTCATTATTACATGAAATGACTTTATTAACTGTGCTCTAATGACACCTGCCACATAATAACTTTGTTGTTGCCCGAAAATGCAGTATTTAGCAGCGTGAGAAATACCACAATCATTATTAAAATTTGATCTTTGTTGTGGTAGGGTTGTTAGAAACTGGAGGTGTGGTCGTGGAATTTCCATATCAAGAAGTTTCTGACAGCAGCGAGTTGGATGAAAATGAACAGGGTATGTATTGATTTTTATTACTTTTTGTAGATATTTTGGAGTATGTAAGGATGTCAGTCTCGGTAGATGAGTGTCTTGTGTTCTAGTGTTCGGTTCTGCACTCAGATTTTTATAGATATTCAAGCAACAAGGAAGCCGAAGCACAAATTGATCACCTTGAAAAAGACATGGCGGCCCATCAGGTATGATATGGAAGAGAGATCCTTACGGTAACCAGAGGATGTGGTGTGCTGTTAACGTAATGAGGACCCAATAAGGGACTAAACTGGGGATAAAACCTGATATACCAGGTAAACCTTCTCTCATGAATCTTGATGGTAACATCTTGGATAACATGTCGATGTATCCGAACCGAAAGCTAGGCAATCTTAGGGAATCATCTGAAGATATTTTCGTGAAAAATTCGAAACCATTTTAAAGGGAAGACATTGTGTCAGCAATTGGCATTGTTTTCAACTGTGGAGTCTATAGACAGAACAAGGAGAGTTTATGCTGCTACAGAACTCCGTCCTGTTTCTCTAAAAAGAGTTACACCGGGAACAGTCCAGTTTGCCTTTTGTGATGACGCCACTTTAGTCAGTTACGTGCCTAAGAAAGGAAAGGTTGTTACATTATTGTCAACATCACGACATGAATGTGATGGAACAGAAGCCAGACATTATCCTGTTCTACAACTGTACAAAGACTGGAGTGGATACATTCGATAAGTGTATAACAACGCACAGCCGTCGTCGAGCAACTGGTCGATGGGCAATGGTGATGTTTTTCAACTTGATTGGCATTGTAGAATATAATTCGTATGTTGAACCTGAAGATACAGACAACGTAGGGCAAAGAATCACCTGACAAAGAGTTTTGGAAGAAAGCGGTACCTGAAAAATCTTGTTCTGGAACTTTGCGATCTCACCATGAAAAGACGATATCAAAAAATGCTGTAGGCCTACGCTCAAACTAAACTACAGCGTTATCAGCTTTTGGGTATGAGTGTAATCAACATCAAAGTGCTATATGCAGAGGAAACACCATTACAGAGCCGCCAAGGAAAGTGGCACATGCAGCTGTGGATAATCTGCCAAAGAAAGGACGCTGTTACTTTTGCAGCATAAGCAAATAACGTAAGTACATCAAGGCTTCCACTTCTTGGAAGAGGTGTATCTGCCCTGCACATATCAAGAACGAAGAAGTACTTCGTATGTAAGGTGTTCTGAGTGTGAATCTGAGTAACCCTTATAATTGGGAAATTAATATAAATAAACGTAAAATCGTTTATTTATTTTAACATATTTCAAAGGAATTATTTTATAAAAACAAGTCCCAGTAACCCTTACCCAGTAATAATAATCAACATTTTTAACTTCTAGTCGACCAAAAATAATGAAATACTTAAGTCATGTAGTTTATCTTAGAGAAAGTTTAATGGTAGTGGGATCAGTCGCTGACTCTTCCTATTCGTGTTGGCCAGTGCATTGGTATGTAACTGTTGAAACTGTAGAGGTTCGAGTGAAGAAGGCCACAGTCAGAGAGATCGTTTCGTGCTTTGCAGATTGCTTTATTACGGGTTTCTTCCGAGATTCAATACAAGCGGCGGCAGAGTGGTTAAGGCATCCAGTGGCCTCCTGCGTGTGTATGGATGACATCCACAATGCTGACGCAGTGCGGCGTGACCGAGCGCTGGCGTAACGCCACTACTCTGTCGGCGACGTCCCACGCACTCTGCAGCTAAGGCGGCGAGGGCCGAGCCGTGGCCGATGTCTCCATCACTGCCCAGCTGGTGGCAACACGTGACACAGCGACCGTCACCCAGTGCAGTAGCGTGATGCCTGCTGTGCTACACTGAGGCGACAAAAGTCATGGGACAGCGACAAGTACAGTCGTGCTCAGAAGTATGCGAACGACCTGAATTGCATTTCGCCTGATTCGCATGCAACCCACATAACGCAGCTGTCTAGCAGGTCCTCTAATCGCTCCTTGGTACAGTCGTTCGACTATTGAAAATGGTTCCAACAAGTCACCACTAGAAAACACTGCTCTGTATCGCATAACTCAAGATGTAAAGTAATACTACGATACTACAAATATCAGGGATCACCTTATCACAGATGAGACTGTCCTTAAGGCTTGTAAGCTAACATTTATTACAATAAATGACATACCTGAAATGTCAGCACTCTCATTATTACGTAAGATAGGTAATGCACGTAGTAAGTTCATCGAATTCATGACATCCTCTTCATGGTAACATCCCGTAATTATTAATTAACACAAAATGACATTAAAATTTTAAGTTATTCACGAGCACCTAGTTGAGAATATGTATGAACTTCAAATGACACGACGAACCATCTCGTTCTGCATATGGATTCAAACCGAGGTCATGCAGACTAAGCAAAGATTTCTTGACTGACGGAAACTAACAGTCATACCTCATTAGGCATACAGAGAGTGATATATCTGGATTTTAGACAGTATCAGTTAACAAATATCAACTTTAAATTACATAACGCATACATTTTTAACAGACCTGAATTCCTACCCAGCACCTATTGTCCCTGTTAACGAACTACGAGAGATGTTAAATATTGCTTCTTAACAAGTAACTTATTTGAAATGCCGTGAGGTAAAGCTTTGTGTTGGACAGGGATTCGAACCCAGAACCTAATCGGGTAGCTATCGAAGCACAATCTACTGTGACATTTCGCATTTTCTCGGCAGTAGCTGGATGTTTTAACTGAAAGACAAGACGAAACATTAATTTTTTCCTTCCCAAGAGTCCAACCCGGCACCTATCGCTGTTTTATTCTGGAGAAAACGAACGTTAAATATGGGTTTGTTGCACCAGAAGCGACATGTGAGCATGTTTGAACTAGAAATAATATGACGAAGAGTTCAGTGCTGACTGGGAATAGAGCCCCACACATATCGTTGTTGAGTACACGCAAAGAGATGTCAGCTACCGATTTTTTCTCCAACAGCAGCTTGGAATAACATCTTTAACTTACAGTGTTCTCGCAAATAGTTCATTGTCTCACTGGGAGTCAAAAACGTTAGATTTCGTTAGTGTCGACAACGAATGAAAATACATTAATAATCGAAATTATTATCCACCAGCAGATAGGTGTTCTCATGCTAGATGAAATCTTTAGTGTCGGGCCAGGTTTCGAATCCATTCACGCGCAATATGTGGAGATGTTGAAGAATCTGCAATTTTGAACAAACAACAAATTGTAGCCGAGCTGTATTGTCACGAAGGGAACAAATTCCGCGTTAAGGGTGGTCTGAGTTGCATTCCCAGTTCAGAACCAATTTTATCGACATACAGAAGCTCAGAGAAAAGATGGAATAAGTGTTCTGTGAGCCTACATAGCGTTTGTATCGTCACTAGAAATAAATAACTAGTATAAGAAAGGTTACTGGTGATAGAGTTTCTACATGTCGCCACTCCAGACTTGATTGTGGCTCAACCTAACGTCTACTTGGTAGAGAGGGAATATCATTTCTAATGTAAATTTCAGACCACAATGCCATTATATCTTATTCACTTGGTGTAGTTAGAAGAGAATGGAATCTGTCTCTCCCTATCTAAAATCACTGACAAAAGTCGGAATCGAACCCAGACCATAGATAAATGAACCTTTCATCAGCCCAACAGACCACCAAATCCTCTCCTCTGTGGCTCATTTTTGTATCTTAACGCTGTTGTGCCACACTGGCTGAGAATTCTGACACACAGGCTCCCTGTATCAATTTGCAGCATGTTCAGTAAATCAATTTATTTGGTTGACCGAATCACCATGAAGAAGCTGCCTCGGCTACCCAGTTTATACATTCAACTTTATTTATAATCACAAAAATAAAATCACGTAACTGCCACCAACACAGAACTGCCAACATGCCGGATGCAGAAATTTAAATAGGAAGTGTTCCTTTCCATTGGAGCTACTCTATTGCACTATCTGTTTGTTTAAAACGTCGTGCAGTGCAAAAGAAAATGGTTCAAATGGCTCTGAGCACTATGGGACTCAACTGCTGTGGTCATTAGTCCCCTAGAACTTAGAACTACTTAAACCTAACTAACCTAAGGACATCACACACATCCATGCCCGTGGCAGGATTCGAACCTGCGACCGCAGCAGTCTCACGGTTCCAGACTGCGCGCCTAGAACCGCGAGACCACCGCAAAAGAAAATGTATAAAAGTTTGTCTCTCATAAGTTTTGAACTGGCCATATGCATTATCCCACAGCGCTGTGGAATGCAGCAGTTTTGGAGGTGTTGTCCTTTACTTCTGGAGCTGATACACCTATGTGTCGGCTAGCAGCGTAATGGTACTCGTAAGTATCGCGCACGGTAGATAAGATGTCGCGAGTCCGAGCACATTCACGGCTATATTTTTTAAAACGCAATTATGCTGTCTGCTAAAGTTACCAATCTAATGGAACTTGTAACATAATTCCCTTCACCTCTCAACCCAAAATAGTCGCCGGCCGCGGTGGTCTAGTGGGTCAGAAAGATGTTTGCTAACATGTTAGACATAATTTTTGAAAAACAAGGCGTAGGGTAATTCTCGATGCCGGTAAGCACACAAATCACATGCAAGACTATGTAGCGAACAAAATACACAACGAATAAGGGGTTATACCAGATCCTAGGACTACTCCCGACTTCTCATTGGTGTTATAAACTTCATTATGAAGTTTTCATTAATTTATGTTCCTGTGCATCTCTTGTTATCCGTTTGTGTGCTCCAAATGACTTTGAGCTTTGGACGGTTATGAATCAAATGACAGAACTGTCATTCCAGTTAAGACAATCAATTATATAGATGTTTGCGTTTCGGTTCTACGTCTCTGACTGGACTAAAGAGGCTATTTTCAGTTTACTATAATGTTCTATTTTGTAAGCTTACAAATGGCACTATATTGAAATGTATTCTTCAGTCTATTGTAGGATACATTTCGTGTTGAATCAGTTCCAGCACTTCAGTATTAGTTTTTGTGCTTATGTACATATATGGTTGGTTTAATAAAGGGAAAAAAAGTGGTTCTAGGCGCGCAGACCGGCACCGCGGGACTGCTACGGTCGCAGGTTCGAATCCTGCCTCGGGCATGGTTGTGTGTGATGTCCTTAGGTTAGTTAGGTTTAAGTAGTTCGAAGTTCTAGGTGACTGATGACCAGAGCAGTTAAGTCCCGTAGTGCTCAGAGCCATTTGAACCATTTTTTGAACCCAAAATAGTCGTATGTGGAAAAAGGGCTAACTTCTGCGACATTTTGTTCATTTCAGGTTTAACAGACAGCCAGACAGTAGATGCATCTCGAAACTTTTGTATTATGTACGGGTAGAGCGCAGCGTGCCAAAATACGTCGGAAAAGTATTTTTTACACTGGCTGTCGTCTGGTAGTGGCATTTTATTCTTCTTCAAACCTTGTTTGAGAGCTTTAACTCAGAACAAGTTTTCTACGTGCATGTAATCAATAAACCGCATGTGTATTTACAGACTATTACAGATAACATCAGAGAATTCGCATATATCGTTGATGATTAATTTCTCTCTCATGTTTACTATTGTTTTAACAACACTAAAGAAAGCCTTACGAAAATTGGGAGCTGTATTATAAGAAATGTAATAAAACAATCCACAATAACCTTACGACGAAAGTCTGTTTTAATAAAGCCGAGTATCTGTACACAAGCGTGCCTCTATCGACACGAATTGGTAAAATACTACTAACTTGGATTTTGATTGGGTCTGTGTTTAATTGGTATGCTGTGTCATACTCAAGATGTATGCAAATGTGGTATTTCATGAATAAAGTTATGTATTCCTAGAAACCAAAAATTTGATTCTCAGCAGCGGAATGAGGCGTTACCTGTTGTACAGCGTTGTAAGTTTTTCACTATTGCACTATGAGCCGAAAGAATTTTCTCGAGATTTCCTTATCGATGTTTGATCTGACTGCTTGTAGCTCTTTCACAGAAGGGATAAAAACGCTGTACTCAGTGAGACTGGAACTGCGAACCATAACAGACGCTGTTTTATAGGTCAGCACGTTACCACAGAGCTGCCGAAGATATATGTGTCTCAGCTTCCTCTTACGAGACCAATAGTGACTAGAACTTTTAAAACGCTATTTAAAAGACGAGACTAGTTGCGATTTCCACGTGCAACGACTTTTCTGGGCTGAAAACCGTAAATATACAATCTTTTGGTACACCTCAAGCGATTATAGCTCAGATTATTCAATGGAAATGACAGGTAAAATCAAGTGAACTTTGAGGCTTAATTCCATGCACACCTGGGAGTAATTCGTCGATCACAGAGTTGCCAAACATACATTCTCTTGTTGCCAAATCTCAGTTACAATACCAGCAGGAAGAAGACGAACTGATGTGATCCTACAGCGGGCTGGGAAGTGACCATAGCCGGTGTCTCCATGTCGCGGCTGCTACGGCCTGGAATACGTAATGCGTCTGATTCGCATTTCTGTAACCAGGTTTAGGCACTGGAGCGTCGTTACTAATATTACGAAGACCTGACTGCAAACTAAGCATCATAAATCAGTAACTCTCATAGTTTTTTTTTATATTTCTTTCATAAGTGTATTCAAAACTAAGAAACTCATTCACAGACATTTTCGTGCCTCGCCGATAGTCGAGCACAACAAACAAATAAAAATTAAAAAAATTATGTGTGTGTGTGTGTGTGTGTGTGTGTGTGTGTGTGTGTGTGTGTGTGTGTGTGTGAGAGAGAGACAGACAGAGAGAGAGAGAGAGAGAGAGAGAGAGAGAGAGAGAGAGAGAGAAATCAAAAAGAACGAAAGAGAGAGAGGACAGAAAATGGTAAAGATATTGAATCATGGTATGTAAAGAAACTTTTAATGACAATCATAAGTTCCACGTCATTACGAAATACCGTATTCATGATTTATGAAACAAGAATTAATTAGTGTAATCTAATATAACCATATCATATTGGTTACTAGCCATGAAGAGTCATGAATTACCGAAGTGTTTGCCAACACCAGTAACTAAATCTAAACTTGAAAATAAAAGACGACAATTTTTGTAATAAACCGGGACTTCTATCAAGACTCTTTCTTCCCTGTTAATTAACCACGAAAGATGTGTGATATACCTCTATTCTGAAGCAACAAAGTGTGCGTGCATTTAAAGATGAAGTGCATGATGTGAAGTTCTGTGACGGAAAAACGAACCCAGCACGTCATCGGATCGTAACTAAGTAAAATCAAATTTTTCGTATCGGTTTTTCTTACCAGCTGCTAGGTGTTTGAATCTAAAATAAGGATACAAAGTTTTGCGCCTAAGAGACAATCGAACTGCACACCTACCGTGCATCCACGAATATTGCTTAAGTAAGATGTGTACATGTTTGACCAGAAACAACACCTGTTGCGATTGTTGGCAACACATGAACAGACATTAAAAATGTAAGTTAATTTTCACTAACAGAATGGTGTGCACGTGATAGGGCTTGAAATGAAATTATGAATATTTTTGTACTGTATCAGGATTCGGACCCACATACTTACCTTTGGAGGAGATTGCGGTCTTCAGAAAAGGAACGAAAGGATGGAACTATACTGTTCCGAGAGATTCAGATCCTCGGAAGAGGAGATACGGATTCGAATCACAGACCAGTACCAATTTTTTCAACGTCTCCAGTTCAATCAAGCACAAGTAAAATAAGAGCCCTATTCCTTTAAATGACTATCGGTTCATCAAATAAAATAAAATTTTCTAATGTAAGTAAGTTTACTGGCGACTATATTTCTTTTTTTACCATGACTTCCGCTATGTCATTTCCCAACGTAAACCGACTCTGCCCGGTTGGTAATGAAGGAATGTGATGTTTAATGCGTATTCTGGTTTATAAAGTATTTCTCTTGATGTTACCAGGGGTAAAGTAAATCTGTTTGTGCCTCTTAAAAGTAAATGCCTGAACCCACGCAATGCACCTGTGATAGTTCGTTCCGTCAGACCATTGTGGCCACATTTCCCAGCCCCAGGAGTGTGCTGTAACAGATGATGTGCTTAGCTTACAAAATTAGTTACGGTGGAAAAAACGCGAGTCTATTAAATGGTTAAATAGAAGCAAGCTTCTGAAGCGGAGATTATGCTATTCTCATGTCAGCAGGATGTAAAGACTCTTCTAGGCATCATAGGCTCGATGTGAAGCCATTTTGTAATTTTCACAAATTGAGCATATTTCCTAGTTTAAGAAAATCCACTGGGAAGTGTGAAGTTACCGGATAATTGGATTATTACCGTCATTATTACTATCATTTCCTTCATACCGCTGCTGGAACACTGTACTTGAACATCATGTGATGCCTTTTGGTCACTATGGAAGTAGTTTCTCAAGAACAGGTTCTTTCCCTGTCTACGGAATCCTTTTCATGTTAATATCAATCATCAGTTATTACTCGTAGATTACATTAAAACTAAATTAATTGATGAAAACGTTACTTGGTAACAAAAACGCGCTGCCTTTCTTCATTTACCTGCTTCTAAAAATGGCTATCGTTTACTGCCAAACCAAAAGACAAGAGATCTTACTGCCATCCGATATTCGTCGCTGTCAGTTCTTCCATATGATTTGGTCGACATGACCTCTGTCAAGTTGTGTATGCCAGACAACGTTTTAGAAAATCAATTGATATCCTTTGCAATAAACAGAAAGATTTTCATTCTAAGAATCCAAGTACAAAATTTTCGCTATATTATTTCAGATTTAATATTCGCTTCCATAATGTAGGAAAGTATTTCACAGTTGCAAAACTCGCATCCGACTCAATGACCTTACACTTACTCACTGAACATTAATTCTAGCTCAGAGTGACACCAGATTAAGTAGCCTAATGTAGCGAAGACTGTTTGCTAGTGCTCTTTCTCACCGGAAAAAACACAATTCACTCGTTGGGCTCCATAATACACTGTAACAGTAATTTTCGTGTGTATACAATGCATACGAATTAGAATTTAGTGGTGCTCTCCCTTCTACTTCTGTATACAATATGCCTGACCCAAACGGGCCATTTATCATCAGCATAAGTGATTTCCAAAGACTTTTTATTGTACTGAAATAATATTGTGTTACAAAGTAACAAGGTAAGTGTTGCATCCGTATATATTTTGTAGGAAACTGTAATCGTGATGGAAGATTATACACCTGAATGTTTGACACAACTGGTAGGAGAAAACGCTACATATTAACCAAACCCCGCACCTCCTCTCCATACCCTCCTATGACATGAGCTACTGACCTGCTCCTAGCACAGCTGAGAATTGGCAAAATCGTCACAAACATTAGGCAACACTGTGACTGTGCAATCACTTCCGAGTATGGTACCGAATTGACTCGCTACATTCACTTGATATTCCCTTTCCATTCGAATGACTCGTGCTATATAATCCTCATGTATACTAAGACACTGAGACAGAAAATTCAATTTTTTGCATAAAGAAATGCTATTCTTCACGTAAGTGACAACTTTTATTATCTTTCACGATACGTTGTGAGGCTGAGCGACAAATACCATGATGAGAGTGGCGTATAGGCAGCCCGGTGACACCGCCAGTCTTGGGTCAGAACGGCTCAATCAGTCGTCAGTTCTAACCATGGTAGGGGCCAGCGTATGCGAGCTTTTTTTCTGATATATTTCATGGAGTTGCGAAATTCCAGAAAAAATTCTGTATCGAAATAGGAAGAAAACCTTTACACATCAAATCCTCTTGGTAGCTCGACTCATTAACTTGTGTTAAAGGTCATAGATCTTGGCTTTCTGACAGCCAAGCTGCTTCGCAATACCAGCGTCTCTGAAGAAATTCGAATCGACCATCAGCGATACGAATTTCAATATTGTTCTTCACTTAAGACTCACATGCCAGGGTGATAAGTATGAAGGAAATGAATCTCTTGATTACTGTGGGGCCTCTATGCTAAATTTCCACAGTAGCAATTAGGAATGAATATTTTAAATATCACTTGTGAACAGCGTTCACTTCTCTATTATTTAAGGTATAGACCTCAAAACAAGCAATTTGCCTGAGTAGCTATAGAGCAAGTTTTGATAGGTATTGACACAATCTTTTGCATCCATTTATCATAGACAATCAAAGAAAGAAATCAAACACATTAAATTGCATTTACTCTCTGTGCCTTGACTAACACATATGAATCCATGACAATAATAAATTATTTGACGAACCCCCCCCCATGAAAGGAAAAAGAACAGAATCTGACGCTTTAATTCTAGTGCACTGGATCAGAAACAACGAAATTAATTCTGTGCCACATTGATGTAGTGCATTCTAGTGCAATAAAATAATCATAAAATAAAAACGGTTTTGTGCCTCCTTTGCTATCAAGAGTGAAACACAGATCGTAGGCGCTTCAGTCTGGAACCGCGTGACCGCTACCATCACAGGTTCGAATCCTGGGCATGGATGTGTGGGATGTCCTTAGGTTAGTTAGGTTTAAGTAGTTCTAAGTTCTAGGGGACTGATGACCAAAGACGTTAAGTCCCATAGTGCTCAGAGCCATTTGAACAATTCGTAGACCGATTTTATGGGTCACCACTCAACAACATTAAAGCATTTTACATGGTCGAGAGTGCGGAGTGGAACAGACGTTGTCGGCAGAAGGCGAGACAATGCAGTGCCTCAGCCCCCACCGGTAGGCAGTAAACGGGTCCCAGAGAACTCAGATGCATGCGGTGTTCAGAGGCAGATGGTCACACAGAAATCTTTCGCCAAAACATTGTTGGACCAAACTGTTATTACCAGTGTGACAGAAAGCGAAAAATATTGTAGATTCGCTTGAATTACACTCATAGCTTCAGCACCGAAAGGAAAGGGGCGATAAAAACTTTGTCGACGTGTGCCTTTAGTTACCAGACGTCGTATTAGGTAGTCCCGCGTTTTACCTCCAGACTACGGTCGTAGTTAAGAATGAAGTACTAAGACTGAAGTCAAGACTTGCTCTGGGAAGTGCCGCAGTCTACAATGTTGCTAGATCGAGCATATTGCCGGACATAGGGTTCTGAGAGGACTGTATTGCCCACCTTACGTGAACGACTCGGCGGTCAATTTTTTGCTCTAAGACTGTATCTACAACACATATTGCACGCTAAAGACCCATAAGAATTCAAAAACAACCGTAGTTCATGAGAGCAACGTTAACTATAGCGTTCGAAGTATACATAGTACTGTATACTTGTGTGTAAACGCCTTCCAATGCCCACTCAAGGAAGACAAGGATACACAGTCTAGCTTCAATATTATAGATTCGCCTCAGTTTGCGGATGAACTCAGACTTAGGTTAGTAATCATTTAGAATATTTAGCAGTACTGTATCCATTGGTGTTAAACTCATTTTCAACCAATGATTCCCACAGCTACAGCAACACTAATAGTTATACCTCATAGACAAAATACTGGCGCAGTACTGTCAGACGAAAAGATCAACCTGACACAAACTGTGGGAACTTTGTTTTACAACCTTAGTACCTGGATAATGGCCTTTTTCCTATTTGAGATGTCTGTAAACATTGCTCATTGAGACGATTTAAGACGAAACTAAATTCCTTCAGCTACGACAATGTTTAAAGAAATCCGTGAAGTAAAGGACACCACCTCTAAAACTTCTGCATTCCACAGCGCTGTGGGATAATGCATATAGCCAGTTCAATACTTATGAGAGACAAACGGTTATACCTTTTTCTTTTGCACTGCACGACGTTTTCAACAAACAGATAGCGTAATAGAGTAGCTCCAATGGAAAGGAACACTTCCTATTTAAATTTCTGCATCCTGCATGTTGGCAGTTCTGTGTTGGTGGCAGTTATGTGATTTTATTTTTGTGATTATAAATAAAGTTGAATGTATAAACTGGGTAGCCGAGGCAACTTGTTCATGGTGATTCGGTCAACCAAATAAATGGATATACTGAACATGCTGCAAA